>NC_142205.1:35483260-35788913 GCF_049639895.1 Pseudopodoces humilis
TGCTGGCAGCACTCTGATGGCATCCAAGCCTAACATTAGCAGTCCTTGTCACAGGGGCTCGTTTCCGGCTCCTGCTCAGCCCGAGGCACACAGGACCCCAGGTTCTGGACACCGCTGTCCAGCTGCTCATCCCCTGCATACACTTCTGCAGGGGGTTGTTGCTCCTCAGGTGAAGGGCTTTGCACTTTCCTTCACAAGGCTGAAAATACATTTCTTGTAATATTAGCCCCCATTAAAGTAATCTGTATTAAAAACATCTGCTGAGGTATTGAGTTAGCCTCAACCCTACTTATGTTTTATTTCCTCTCTTAACAAGCCAAATAACATGCTGACCTGACTTGAAAACTTCTCAGTGTTACTTTGGATGTGTTTCGTTATTCTCGTTAGGCAAGTTTCGTAGGTACCGGAGACATTAAAAAGTTGTTTTTAAAAGTACATGATACAGCTGCTTTTCCACCTGGATATGAGGAAGAACTTCGCTGTGTGGGTGAGTGTGCCTTGTAACAGATTTTCCAGAGGGGTTGTGGAGTCTCCCTTATGGAGATATTCAAGATCCGTCTGGGCACCATCCTGTGCTGTGTGCTCCGGGATGACCCTGTTTAAGCAGAGAGATCAGACCAGATGAGCCACTGTAGTCCCTTCCAGCCTGACCCATTCTGTGATCCTGTATGAAGTAAGAGCAAGCCTCATGAAGAGATCAGAACATATCTACACGTTACTCCATACTTAAAGTATGTTAATTAGGATTAACATACTTTAAGTAGGAGGTTATTGGATATTTTTACAAACTTCAATTATACTTCATTACATTATACACGAACCAGGCGTCCCTCCCCACCCATTTCTTGCTTTATTGTAGGAAAACCATGGATTCTGAGCGCAGTATAAATTGCACCACAAGATGGCGTGCCCTCATACGGATTGAGGCATGTTTTGGGAACAGGCGCTCCGTTTGAAGACAAAAATCTTAGCAAAATACGCTTTTCCTGAAGGCATTCCATCCACTGGCAGTCATTATTAAAAAGAAAATTTATAAAATATATTTACTATTCATGCTAAAGGTCAGAATTCATTTTGAAAGTGATGGAAAAATTGTGAGGTGATGCTGTCTTAGAAACACAGTTAAACCTTGAAGATGTTTGGAGTAGATTCCTCAGGGTAAGGATGCCTTCAGAGTACAGGTACAGCTACAGGTACAAATGCATCACTTATTACATATGCACAACAGTCATTCCACTCATTAACAGCATGTATTGTCATGCTGTCATAAACACGAAGAAGGAAGTATAAGAAAGTTTCAGGGTGACTTCACCGCAGCTTTCCAGTAGCTGAAGGGAACTGTCAAGATGAGACTTTTTACAAGGACGTGAAAACTTTATACATAGGTCAAGAGGGAGTGGATAGAAACTGAAAGACAGCAGGTCTAGATGAGATATTAGGAAGAAATTATTCCCTGTGAGGGTGATGAGGCGCTGGAACAGGTTTCCCAAAGAAGCTGTGGATGCCCCACCCATGGAAGTGTTCAAGAGCAGGTTGAATGGAACTCTGGGCAATCTAGTCTAGTGGAAATTGTCCCTACCCATGGCAGAGGGGTTGGAATAAGATGATCTTTAAAGTCCTTTCCAATCTAAAGCATTTTAAGATTTTTATGATGTATAGGTTTCACTGAGGAATGGCCAACTTCATATTATCTCATATATAAGTTGTGGTGAGCCCATAAACTTCAGCAATATTAACAATGTAAATCTGTAACTCAGTTTCTCTTTTGATAGCTTGTTTTATCACCACCCTCTTGCTTTCCTAGCAGACTTCACACCTTTACACATTCACTGAACAAATATGGAAACAGCAGTAAGAGCACCCTGAAATTTGATCTGAAATGATACTGAGAAGATTATTACAGATAGATACGACAGAATAGTTGCAGACTAGAATAGATATACATTGTACCTCTAATATACATTTATTGTTTTTCCTTCATTTCTCAAGAGAATACAAGATACTGTTTCTTTCATGATTAAGATGTTAATTAAAATGGACCACGATGAACACTATTAATTTTGAATTTAGTACTACTTAATAAAATATCTCTCCAAAATTAAAGAATTGTGTGTTAAAAGCTCACAGAAGTATTTACGACTTAAAAATCAAGGAATATTGTGATTGTTAAACTCTTTTCTCCACAAGCTTTGCAGGCTCTCCTCAGTGATCATTCAACTGAATTACTTTACAGTTTGTATTTAACTGCATTGACAATAAAAGAAGGTCAGTAAAAATTAGTAAGGAACAGCATATTTTACTTCAATAGGAAACTTTTGAATTGTATATGACTGTGGTCAGACGTAATATAGAAACAATTTTATAGTACACAGCATTTTGAGAAAATAAATTTAAAAGCACTTTCAAAAATAATCTGTCCCCTTTCCAGTAGCCTCACATTCAGTTAAGGTTTATAAGAAAAAACTTATTTTTTTACAAAAAAACCCTTTGAATTTTGTTATTGAAAATATATGAGACCAAGTAAATTTCTGAAGATTTCTGAAGCAGTATCAAAGCAGCTTCTAGATGAGGGAACAAGGAAAAGATTCTAATGATTGTGGCAGTAATTCAGTGTTCAAGCAAGATCTTGATATAATAAGGCCCCTTTCTGAGAGCTCCTTACATACCGATTTCACCCCTGAGTTAATTCCTTTATTTGTTAATGTCACCACCAGAATGCTGCTTTCATTTGAAAGGCAGTACATTCCAACACCACCCTATGACACAGGGCAAGTGTATTAATTGGTTTATTATCCCTGCTCACCTTCTAATTATTTCTCCCTTGTGACCAGCATCAACATTTCACAGAGCTGCTCCATTTGTAGAACAGTTACATTGCCTTGCAGATTATTAAGCCTCTAACACTTTATTCTCACCTGTAGTACTCATGCTTGTGCTCCTACTCTGATACTCCCTGCAAGGGAAAGTATGGACATATTAACATGAAAACCCCAAGCATTCTCTTGGCATAAGAGTTACTAGAAAATTCCTCACCTCTTCCTTTACTACCTAATCCTGGAATGACCTCAAGATTTTTCAGTATTAGTGGGTCCAAATAGTCTTAAGTCTTCTTTCTGTAAGTATCTTTTTCACTACACATTTTCAAATTATCAAATCTATGCCTAAATCATATCATAATTTTTTTTTTTTTTTTATTCATTCCTTCCTTGTGTTCACCTGGGAAGCACCAAAGGGACTGCAGGACAAGTAATGTAAACACAGAAAATCCTATCCACTCTCTTTTCTCTTTCCCTGTCCACCCTCATAATCTCTCCTGAGCCTGTACTAGCTCTCATCCAACCTTATCCTACTCTCTAATACTCATGAGATGTCTACAGGGTAATTTCAAGGTACAGCCAGCATTAGTGCATTTGTCAATTTTGTAAGGGTACTTAACCTTTTTTAAATTAAAGCAGAATACTTTACTTGTAACCACCAAAACAACATAATCTGCATGCCTCCTGGGGCATATGCAAAACTATCCAAAACAATTTTTTTTTCATAGTGTCTAACCAGGCTTCCAGACCACTCTGAGCTGTCTACCTGGGAGAAAAACCTTGTAATATCATCTCTGTGGGAATGTTACAAATTATACATGCCCATCCATCTTGCCTGATGTAAATCTCCATTGATAAAGGTAATTCAAATTGCATAGTCAATAGTTTTAATCAGTGAGTGACTGAGTTAATTCCGGGCTGCAATTTTCTGAACTTAATATCCTTAACAGAATTTTAGTGGCTGGAGTTTCTGTGAATCTGTTTTGAACAAGAATTTGCTGTTGAGACTGTTTGGGTAGCTACCAATATCCTTGTCTTGTGGGTCTGAAGTCAGTGGAAAAATGTCTGAGAAATTGGATCAGGATGGTCTACCTGCTTACAAAAGGCAGTGGTTACATATCTCATTGTAGCTGGAATTTTAATCACTGTTTTTTCAAAGGAAATTGAATTCTCTTCTTTGACATAATCTTTCCAGAAAACTTCAGTTTACTTCAGACCTTAAACAGATGTTCCCAACTCATGGAGCTAGGCAAACTGTGAGTCTTTTCCAGCGTTTAATTGTTGTGTGCCTGGAAGTTAATGAGCTATTTATTCTCTTCATAAAAATAAAGTGCAGCAGAATCTAAACTGAACATCTGAACCAAACTTGAACATCTGTAAAATATTCTTGCCATCTTGCCTCTCTTAATTCTGCTACCATCAAATCTAGCTCTGCCTTAAGCAAAAATATTTCTTCAGACCTCAAGAGTGGCTGGTTTCAATTATAATATAATATTTTAAATAGTAAAATAAATACGGAAAATATTGTCAGATGGTAACATAGTACCATGCAACATCCAAAAATACTACCAAAAAATTATTTCCATCATACAATTTTTTGACACATCTTTTATCCTCTAACCTATTTTTTTGTTTGTTTGTTTTTTATTTTTTAATTCTAGGAATAAAACCCTATGGAAACAAAGTAAATATTTTTGTTTGTGCTGTTTATATTTAGACAGTAAATAGTCAGCAGCGGTCAAAACAAGGAAAGAAACACTTTAATCACCTATCTCTAGACAACATATTTGGGTTGAGATTTAGAAAAAAACCACTTTTTTCTTTTTATTTCAAGTTTTTAGAAAATATACATAACTATCCCAAATGGGTCATGCTTTTGTTCCTTTCCCACTTCAAAACTCAAATTGAAATTTTCTATATCAACTTTTTAAACCCATTAAATGATAACAACTCTTGTCTTTCCCCAGACAATAAACTTATTAACATAAAGCAAATCCTTTGTGGAAGGAAGTGGACTCCAGAATCTGCATGTACCCTCCAAACAGATATACCATTGAACTGAGATATTTCTGACACTGCTCTAAGTCCAAACATATAAACATCCTCCTTGGAGTTTCTGTGCTGATAAGAACTTCCCTTTGATCATCCGAAACAGGAGAAATTTGCACAGGTGATGAAACGGATTCTACCTTTATTTTACCTGCAGAGGAATCATCCTTGGCCATTGTAAAGAGTAAAAATTACTTATGAAATAGATCTGTCTAAATAATTTGTTTTCTTATAACTGTGCAAACAAAAATTTTCACAGTTATAAGAAAACAAATTATTTAGACAGATCTAAAAAAAAAAAATAAATCAGGCCAAAGTTTGTTTATTTTTAATCAAAGGAAAATTCATCTTTATATGAAATCAACAATTTTATTGGAAATATAAATAGGTGATAAATAAAATAAATAAAATACATTGAGTAGAATTAAAAATTATGACATTATTTTCAGATATTTTGTAGTGGGCTTAACCAGTCTGAATTCCAGATGCCCACCAATGCCACTCTGGCACTCTTCTCCTCATCTGGATTGAGGAGAAAAAATATAAGGAAAGGTTCATGGTTCAATATAAGGACAGAGAGAGATCATTCAACACTTACTGTAACAGGCAAATCCCAGAGTTGACTTGGAGAAATAAACTGAATTTATTACCAGCCAAACCAAAGCAGGATAGTGAGAAACAAACCCAAATCTTGAAAACACATCCCCACTACTCCTCCCTACTTCCCAAGCTCAACTTCCCTCTGTTTTTCTCTACCCCCTCCCCCTCAGTGGCACAGGAGGGTGGGGAATGGTGGTTGTAATCAGTTCATTATCTCTGCCACTCCTTCCTCCCCAGGAGGAAGACTCCTCAAACTCGATCTTCCTCCATGTGGGGTCCCTCCCACGGGAGACAGTTCTCCATCAACTTCTCAAACATGAGTCCATCCCACAGGCTGAGGGGTACACTTGAAATATTCCATAACTAAATGTTTTGATTAAGAAAAAAAGGTCCAATACCAGTTATGTGATGCAAGTTTATATATTCAGTGTATCTAAAATGTGTGTTTTAAGTGAACATAAAATCATAGAAGTAAAAGAGATTTCGGAGTTGGCATAGAATCAGATATATATGTGTGGACAGATACTTATTAAACCTGATTAAAAGAACTTCACTGCTTCTCAGCAGCTCATAATTCTTACTCTCAGAAATTCTTTTCTAAATACCTTATGTAACTCCTTCTTTTTGCGATTTAGGTAATTATTTCTCATTTTATCTTCAACAAACAGGGAAAGCATTACTCCCTTCCTCTTTGCTAATGGCTTATTTACTACATTCCTTCTCCACACCATATTTCTTTATTTTTCTCTTTTGTTTTTCAAGAAAAAAAAATAAAAATTACTTATTCTTTTCTCGTAGATCATGGTTTCTAGAGCTGAAATCACCGTTGCTTCTCTCCTCTGTGCATTTCAGCCAATCCTCTGCTTGTTTTGGAGAGGAAAAAACAGAACTATACCAAGTATTCTAATGAAAGCCTTGCTAGTGAGGTGCAGAGAAGAGGGATTACTTTGCATGTTTTGGTTATAGGGTTCTGTTTATATGTTTTCTTTTTCACAGCTTCTTGCCTCTGCTGATTCATGCTCAGCCGTACCATACTAATCCATATATTTTATTTTGTGCATAAATACTAGTAAGTCTCCTACTTGCTATATCTATAGCTGTATTTTGCTCTTATTTGAGCCAGATATTTTGGTCACATCTTGTAAACCTTCCTTTTAAAATTCCTTCCCCAGCTTCAGAAGTCTTCAAAGGTTTTAGGGCTGTGTCAGTAGAGCTGTCCCCATCACTCAATAATAACAAAGTTTCCCTGTCATAGCCAAGATACATATTATTCACATGCTGTAATGAGAGTGCTTTTAAGGAAGAAAGCATGAAATTTTGAGTAAATATTCATCTCATGCCATTTCTTGCTTTCAGAAAATTAAAAACAGATTTTCCATCCTTCCCTTTTCATACATACGCTCATAGGCACAAACTGATTTCAAATGGAGGATTGTCTCAGTGTTAGACAGCTGTTAGAATGTTCCCAGCATATATCTGTCATCTAAAGAGGAGGAGTCTCTGTTACTGGATGCAGAATTTTTGTGATAAACCTTAGAAGAACATCTCAGTGTAATTCCTCAAAGTGTTTTGGTTGCACGATAGTACTTTTTTAGAGAGAGTAAAGAAAAATCTGAAATTGCTGATTAAAGCACTGACACATTTAGGTCATAGCAGTGTCATTTACAGAAAAACATTTGTCTTCAGAGAAGAAAAGGAGGTGAATTCAGAAATCTGTAGTATCTCCATAAAAAACTGTTTTTAAAGTTGTCTTTCACTCCTAGAGAATGTGTAATTCAATTTTTTGAGTTTTTATATAATTGCAATGATCTAAATTGCAATAAAATACAACACAAATTAATATTCTTACATTTGGGTTTCCAATATTTCCAAGAATACAGCCACACCTCTATTCCCTCCTTCCTGTTGCTAAGGACAATGTGTTCAGAATCAACATTTATTTTTAATTTTTCTCTTAACCTGCCAAACTGTTTTGCATGTCAAGGATTATTAAATGGGACTGCCAGTTATTTCAGAGAGCATGTGGGAGAAAAAAGACCTAGTTATCCTTCCAGAATCCAGAAGCGTCAGTAAATCCAAATGATTCCCTTGATGTAATTTCAAACATCTGAAAAAACAAAAGTAACCCAATGTAAATTATTTGCCTTAAATCATTAAAGAAGCAAGAAAAGAGACCCGATTCTTAGTACATTTTGTTTCATATAGTTATTATCTGTACAAAATATATACAGAAGAAGGCATTAATTTTATAATTGAGAGGGAAGGCAATGAAGTATTTCCTCTATCAAAAGTAAGCTCTTTGACGTAAACCAGTGGCTGTTTTTATATCAGGTATCTCAGATCCACTGTGTAATATTTGTTCTTTTTAGCACTTTCTAAAGAAAATACATTAACCATTAATTAGTGATAGTGAACTGTCCTTTTGCTTCCTTCTTCCATATCAGTTGGATCTTTGATTTCTATGTGAGAAGGGGAACATGAGTTTATGTGCCCTCTGGGAAGCAAAGTAAGTATCAAGGAGTAATAAAACACTGAGAATTTCAATATTTCAAGAAGAGTCTTTCTTCCTTTACCTTAATTTCTTTTTCTAATAAGGTCTTGTGGTTCATACTTACTGGCTGTCATGGTTACTAAATATATTAAAATAAGCGACAGAATGCTATTTCAGTGGTGCTATAGCTGTGATGTAGAGAAGTGGATTCTGTTGGAACAGGAATGAAATCAGAATTCCTTACATAGTATGGTAGGAAGAATTCCTATCCCTTTTTTCTATTTGGTTTGTTTATTTGTTTGTTTGCTTACCTTAGGATCCTGGCATTGTTGTTTTTACTTATAGCTCATCCAAGAGGTTCTATAATCTTGACTTTGCTCTTTTCCATGCTTGCAATGGAGTAAATTACTACAAAAATACAAGGTTGTAGAGAAGAAGGGCTGGTTGTGTGACAACACTTAAGGAAACAAAATAACTATCTGAAGACTAACTGTAACTTTACAGTGATTTCTTTTGTTCGTTTGTTTTTTTTAATAAAATAAAAGGAGACAATGAAAAGAGAAAAAGGGATAACTGGATAAAATTTCCACAGAAGTATTAATAAATAAATATTTTCCACAGAAGTATTAATAAAACACATTATTTTTGACATGGAAATTCCCTGGGTGGTTCTGGTGTACTGTCACACCAGGGCCATTATGAAATCATAGGCATATATATTCCTGGTTGCAAACACTCCTTCAAACAAGTAGATGCACTTGATTAAGTTACATTTAATAGCTGCTGCTTGGTCAATCCTTTGACTGTTTAGAAGCACTTGGTACAATTCCAGATCAACATTAGCAGTGCACCTGATCCATCACAGCAAGTTCTGTAACTCTC
Organism: Pseudopodoces humilis; assembly: GCF_049639895.1. Taxonomy (NCBI): domain Eukaryota; kingdom Metazoa; phylum Chordata; class Aves; order Passeriformes; family Paridae; genus Pseudopodoces; species Pseudopodoces humilis. The sequence continues at coordinate 35,492,099 of NC_142205.1, forward strand.
CAACAGCATGTGACTTAAAATTCGGTTTCACAACCTCCAAATACAGCTGTTTGGAAATGTGTAAAACAGTTTCCATAAACTTCTCAATGACCTTGTATGAGAAGAAAGGAGGAGCCAACTTCCATTCAATAGTATAAAACAGAAAGTCTTCAAATTATTCAGTAAACTAGAATCTGGTCTGCTTGAAATGCCCAGATTTAGAGATGACTATCGAATAACTGTCATGCATTGCAGGACATCAAAAGGCAAAAGGAATCATAGGAAGCATAATCAGATACGCTTGCATTAGGAAAAGATCCCTTTCACCAGTCCTGGAACTCTTCTGAATGAATATGTTCAAACACCTAAGGCAGATCCAGAGAAGGACTACAGATTGTAGATTACAAAAAGATTACAAAAAGAATATGAAATTTGTCTTTCACATGAGATGGCTTGAAGAGCTTAGGTTTTTTTAATCTGGTAACAGAAGCAGCAAGCATATATGACTGATTTGCAGAAAGTGAACATGATGAGGGTGTTTATCCCTCATCAGGGATAAACACCAAGAACAAAAAAAGAACCCTTTTAAAGCTAAGAAAGAATATCAGGCAGAAAAAAAAAGAGGTCATTAGTATTTTAGACTTTCTTCTTATAGATGAGAGTCCTAACTTGTAGAGTTTTCAGTATTTGGAATAGATTTCTAGTGAAATCAGTAGGACTAAAAGTCTTCAAAAAGAGAACTTTGAAGGAACGTAATGTGCTTTCCTACAACAGAATGGGATTTCTCTCAGTGACTTATTCCCTTCTAGTCCATTGTTCCCATTATTGTGTGAATATGTTCTGGTGCCCATACATACACTATATGTGTATGCAGATAAAACTTGCAGTGTGTAGAAACTACATGTTATTGTACAGTGCTTTTTACCCATGGCAGTGTGTTTTTACCCATGGCAGTATTTGATCTGACTGCATGCATGTGAAGAGTAAATAGAGATATGTGAAAGGTTGGCTAGGAATTAAATGTCATAACCTTTTGCCACTGCAAAGCAAAATATGTACTTTGGGTGTATAGCCCTGAGTCAGTGTTTTTATTGACATTAAATTGTTATACAATATTTTTATTTTAGATAAACACAAAGACAAAGCAAGAACAAATACATTTTTCCAGGAACTAGTTAGGGTACCTCAGTATACCCTGAAAAACAGCGTATAATTTAAGAGTGACTCATTTGGGCACCAGCTTTGAAGGATTGTTCAATTCCTGCTCTATCATGGACTTACAATTAGTCAGAAGAAAGCCAAGTGGGACCTATTTTTACTATTGTTAGTTCAACCACAGTGTTGATGGAATTACTGAAATTGGTACTAACTCACTCACTGTATTGAGTGCAGCACAGTCTTCAAGAAGGTGCAATAAAAAATTAAGGCAGTCCAGCAACCCACTGACAGTGAAAGAGGTGATGTCACCCCTTCCAGCCTCCTCCCTGATACCCAGACACACAGCCCTGCCCTCTCCCTCATACCAGCTCTGTGGCTGCCCTTCAGAAATCTGATTCAGCTCACTAAGCTCACTATTTCTGTTTTATTAATAAAAAAAAGGGAATGAAGAGTCAATTCCAGGTGCCCAAAGTCAGGACCATGGGAGACAAGGCTATGTTTTTAACCATAAAATATTATTCAATTGATTGAGTCATGTGAAACTACATGCACAGTCTTTAAAAGGGATGAAAAAAAAACCACTTCTCAAGAGCAATAACACTGTTTCCACAAATGTCTTTTAGGCAATCATTCTGCCAAAACATTGAAGAACAGAAAGGAGACCTAATTTTTCAAGGATTATACCAAAAAATACACTCATTTTCATTTCATTTAGTCATTCATTAATCTTTAAATTGCTTCTGGATAGATAAAAATTTCCATGTATTTGTGAGTGTATGGTATGTATATAAATAAAGAATAACCCAGTTGCCCATCTCATGTTTCAAGACTCATTATTAACATTTAAAGCCAAAAAATATCTTTGGCATTGGTGATTAGAATATTATCCAGAACAACAACCCAAAGTACCTAAAGAAGCAACATTATTTGCCCCATAGTACTGAAGGGTTTCTTGGATATTTCCTTGCTAAAGGAGCAAAAAGAAGTTGCAGTATTTCTTGAATCAGCTGGCAAAGGCCCAACCCAAGGCCTTTCTCAGGCTAGCAATCTGTTAGGCTGTTACTGAAGTCCTAAGCAGTCCTCAAATTGAGCTGGATTAGTTTGAACAACTGGACATTTACTGCCCCATTTTGACTGAAATGATCCCAGGAAAAAATACATGAATAATTCAGCTAACAGAGCTGATGGAACTGTGGTTTCTGGCAAAATTTCATAATACTCTTCCAGGTTTGAACAATTCCAGCCAGCTTACTTCTTTTGTGATGTGGAGTTATGCCTTAAGTCCCTCATGAGACACAGGGATAAGACCCGTGGCCTGCTGTCTCCAGCACACTCAGCTAGTTAAACCTGAGCTGCTCAATCACTTCTACTGCAAGGCAGAATCTGGAAACCATCACTAAAAAAAGCTGAAGTTCTTCTCCAATAAATTCTGCAATTTTTAATTGTATCTAATGTTTTTACAGATACGGTGTCTTTTCTACAATACTGATTACCGTGTTATCTAACAGCTCCATTTGTATTTTTACACTACATCTTAGGAGAGAAAAAGATTCTTTTTTTCTATATGTGAATACAGAAATTATGAATAAGTACCATGAAAAATTATTTTAAAAATTTAAAATGAAAAAACCAACTCAACAAATTACTTAACACTAAGCCAATAGCAGCATCATGTCCCATCCTTAAGTTCTTTAGTGATGCAATGTTAACAAAAGAAACATGGGATGGATTTAATGTTTTATTTTACTGCTTTCATCCATCTTTTTTATGCTCAGTGGTATTAGCAAAAGCAGTGCAGCATGTTCTCAGCCACTCCCAACAGAAAAACCCAGGAACAACCTAGGCAGTTGGAACAACCTTCCCTTCTCTTTCTAAAGAATCAGCATCCACTTGCTGTGCATTTGAATAACATTGTTCTTCAATAAAATGTGGTAAGGTTGTGTTGATTTATTTGCATTTTTTTTTTTGTATCTCACTGATAGAACCAATCCTACAACATACTATGCATAGATAGCTCTGCATGACTTTATGCAAAAGCAATCCCAATGGTTTCTTCTGTCTTCCTTTTCAACACCTATGCATTTCTTGCATTTGTAGGAGTTCTTTGCCAAAGAAATGCTTTCTTTTTCTGAAATGCTAAAATAACTAGTTATCCTCAGACCCATGGATTACCTCAGCAGAAAACAGATTGCAAATTTTTATGAGTGTCACACCTTTCTATTTCCCTTAAACTCTCTTTCAATTCCTTATTTTTGTTCAAATGTTCCCCATTGTGAAGGGAATTGCATGAAAATCACAAGTGCTGCAGTTGTACTGAGGAAATATTGCTGTGCTTTGTAATGAGTCAGACTGGATGGAGTCAAAACATATGACTTGGTCTTAAGAAATTCTCACTGAAAAGTAATCAAAATTGCAGCTATACATCTATCTGCTTTTACAGAGTATATAACATCTGGACTGAAATTCGCCCATCATCCAATCTAAAGTGATAAATATTCTCTTTTTTTTTTATTTGTTAGATCTACTCTGAACTATAAATATATGATATTTTTAACCCTTAGAAATTTATAGAAAAATCTGGAAACAAATTTCTGTGTAAAAATTATGATGCCTAATCAGAATATCTTCATTTGTTTCCTCTTTCCCACAGTGTCAGTGGAATGTTTCATGTCTTCATGCAACTTCTGAAAGCTTTATCTCACACTACTCAAAGTCCAAAAACGAAGTTATAGACACAAACTTCTCTGTCACTGTAATTAAAGCCACTGGCATGTGATCCTCTATCTCTTCTGGTATCTTTATTTACACCCTTCACTTGATGCAGCTTCCTCAAACTGCAACGTTCAAATGTGAATTTGTCCCATGAATGCCATTGCTTTTTATATCTGCATTTTGGAGTGTTTTATGATGAAAGGAGAATGATGAAATTCACTTTACAAAAAAGGGCTGAATGAAAGTACTTGCACAGTTTTAGAAAGCCATATTTTTTATGGCACAGACTTTAAACCTTGCTTTCACACAATCATGGCAATTACTCTTTAGAAGAAATAGTATTGGAAAGGGGATTGTTGCAAAAGGTGAGAAAAATTTTGCACCAAACTTATGGCTAAATGCCCTCTGAATGTGGAAGTTTTTGAAATCTGAAATAAGTCATTCTTGTTGATTAATTCAGAGTTTTTTCCATGAACATGGAGAAAGATTTCATTTATTTGTTGTTTCCCTTTTTTGTTTTGTTTAGTTCTCATTTTTCCCTGAAAAAGTCTGAATGAGTTGCCTTGACAAGCATTTTTTAAGACAAGATATATTCCAGGGAGTTAGTGTAAAAGAATTTGACTTCATGTCTTCAGAAGAGGATGGGGAATGGTTATGGTGTATTTAAGAATAATAAAACACAAACCAGAGTGAGATCACTTATCCTGAAAGTTTTCTTTTATCATTATCTCACCAGTTTCACCCACTCATTTGAATATCAGCTTGTTTTGAGAATGTTGATGTACTACTGTCTCTCACTTGATCCTGTTAACTCAAAAATACATAAAAGGCAGGTTTTGGTGCCACTGAAGAGTCTTCGTCATGAGTAGCTCATTTCACACAATCTAGGAAAATGAGGATGGAGAAATCTTTCACCCTGAAAATTCACCTGGTGAAGTGATGGAGGAGGAAAATGTTGTACTATCTATTCTACAAAACAGACTTGTTTCTTGTGGTCTTTGGCTCAGTAAAAATAAACATCTTTTAAGCCTAAAGCAATCTCCTAAATTTAGAACTCTCAGTTGTGTACATATTCTTGTGGACATTATGAAAACAAGAAGTTCACTGTTACATGTTAAATTTATACTCAATAAACCTGCCAAGTGTGTTTCCAGTTGACTTAGAAATATGTCAAGCTACTGCCTTGGAAAAGAGGATATTAAAATGTTTGTTGATAATTTTGTTTCCCCTGGAAAAAACATTGAGGAGAGAAGCCTTCCCTGAGCAGTCCCATAATGATAGTGACCATGTGTTTCAATTCACAGTTTGTTCTAGTTAGAACATACATGAAATTGATGAATTACTGATACGCACAACTGTCCTTGCTTAAAGAAAGGTATGTAGGACAATAAAATCTTCAAGCAAAATACAGTATCAGATCAATTTACAGAACTCTTATCTTGAATGTACTCATCACTTTCCTGCCAAAGTCCAGTGTCACCAGGTGTACAGTTGTCACAGCAAAACTCTCCCTCTGACAATTACTGTTGGAGCTTTCATTCAGAAGTGTGTCATCTGTTTTCCTGTAGGCCCAGTGGGTAGATCACTTAGGTGAAAATAGGTGAAAGCACATGGTATGGCTGAATATCACCTGATTATTTTGAATTGTATTGTTTACATACACCTATGTACATGTATGCTTATATAATGTATGTAAACAATACCTTGTATATTGGCTAATTGAAATATTTTTTATTCCTACAATTCCTGCAGAAGACAGCAAATATTTAGCAAAAAGCCAAGAATTTTACTCTGTATTATTAGGAGACTGAAAATATATGTGGTGTTATGGGCAAGTGTCCTGGGTGATCACTGGGGTTACCACTACATGACTGACATACAAAAAGTTCACTTGAAAGAGGAATTACTGTAAGAATCTCTGCCCTAACTGCAAAAGAACCTTTCTACACCATCAGTCCATTCCTGTATCTCCTGCCTTCTTGTAGCCATAACTGGCACAGAGAGACAATGTTTTCCTACTTTGCTTTGTTTTCAGTCTTCCATAACAGAAACAAACAGAGAGAAGTCATGCATTGTATTAAACAGTTATTGCAAAATGAATCATTATCTGACATACATCAGGAAAAAAATATGAAATCAATTATGGCATGTTCTAGCTACAGCATTTGGAATCTTGCCATTTGCCAAACTTATTTTCCTTTCTTGAAAACAAGTAAATGTCCACTCAGTTTGCTTAGATACTTGTTACTACCAATTTTCTTATCAATCTTAGCTGTTATTTATCCATATAGCATCATCAGTATTTGTTCTTTAAGAGCCACAAACTTCCTACCACCAAGTGAATGTACTCCCAAGTAAAGAAACACACACAAAAAAGGAAGAAAACACCAAAACACACAAAAATAAGGAACTTCTTGCTGAAAAGAAAAACATTTACCAAAGCCCTACTCTGTAGAGTTCTCTAAGGAAAACCTCAAAGGTCTGCATAAGAATGTCTTCAAAGGTCTTGACAGCAGGCTCTCTCAAACCAATGGGGGAATGGGAAGGGCCTCAAATTCCAAAATTTGGGCTATGAGCCACAAAACATTTAACTGCTGCTTAATTTGAAGCACGCAAGTAGTCCAAATGACTGTAAGCTCTGTGTGCCTGTGTCTACCTGCTTACTTACTTACCTGCCTGCAGCTAGCAAATTCTTTTCCAAGCATGGAAGTCATTCGCATGGAGATGTGTCTTCAGTAGGAAACTAAGTGTGTTGTCACCTAAGGTAACAAATGCCTAATAAATTCCTAATGAAGACAGGCAATTTGTGGCTTTCATACATTAGCAATTCACCACAGCAGATTGCGCTACAACAAAGGTCCAGCTTGATCTCTAAATTCATGTTGAAATTCTGAACAGATTTATCTTCATAAGGACTTTACCTCATACTAGCAATCTTATTTATCATGTGCTAGTTAAACTGAGTAACAATTTTTTGGAGAAAACAAGATGTGTGAGAATTCATCTGTTTACTTGAGCTCTAAATTACAGCTCATCTGGAAACAAATAAGTCTAATGATTACATTGAGAATAGTCTGGTGATCTTTATCATGTTAGTGTTACAAAACAAGGAAGTTTCTTGAACTGTTAGGATGCAAATAACTACGGAGGAGGGGAGTTGACTATGTGTTGGGACAGATATTGGTCCCTTGTTAAGGGCCTTCTTGGCAAAATTTGCTAATTAGACTGAATCATGTAGAAGGTTTTAAACTAAATAACTTTTTTCTTGGCAAGCAATCATAAGGTTAACATTCTTTTAAATATCCAAGCCAGGGCTCTGGTAATTTGCCTGATTTTCCAGATGAAAAATACACATGTAATGTTCCTAGAATATTGTTTGTTATGCTTTAGGTTTTTTAGTGGAGATACTTACCTGCTTTATTGCTTTAGAAAATGGTAATTTGAGAGTAGTTGTTTTTTATTGCTGTTTCGCTTTGCTTCATTTTTGCATCCATTTGCAGACCTATGCTGAATGAAAAGCTTAGTAGAGGCAAGATTCTTCAGTTTTGCTTTCAGGTAAAATAGATTAGGTTAGCAGTATGCCTTTGGGTGTCTTTTTCTGCTTTATATTTATTTACCTGGTAGAAAAGCTGAGGTTCCTTGTCACTGCATGCATTTTGCTTATAGTAATTACCCTGATGTAAAGGCTTACTTAATAATCAAAGACAGAGTGAGGCTTTTATAATTGCGGGGTTTGGATTGGTGGTTGCATGCAGTTGGTAAGAGTGTGAAGCCTGATGCCTGCTTTTAGTGCTCTGAAATTATTACTGTTTATTAAATATTAAGAAATTTGCTTTTCCCTTCCAAAAGAACCTACATGGAACCAAGCTTATTCCTGTCTTGCTTTCAGATATATTTTTTCTGAAATAGTGTCTCTAGGTACATTCTAAGTAAAAATTTAATGCAACTCTGCACTTTATCCTGTAGTACCACACCTTTACCATGGCTCCTGAACAGCAAGCCAAGTCAGTACAAACCTAGAAGAAACAACTACACATAAAAACTCATATAAAATAATTATCAAATTGCATTAATATAAATTTAATTAACTTAGTTAAATGGCAAAGCTCATCCAATAATTTCCAGTAAATATGTACATGTTTTTATTCATACTCCCCATTAATCACATGAATATTATTCTTTGGCAGTTTTACTCTTTGAACATGTTTATTGTAGAGGTGGGCAGCCTGCTTGCATGTAACAGAGAATGAAATTTGGACAAATTTGTTAAGAATACTACTGTAAATGAATCAGTTTCGATGAAGTGATTACTGAAATTCACTAATGTAGAGACTGATTTAATTTACAATAATATAAATAAGTAATAAATAGAAAATGTAAATAAATAATGAACCAGAACTGAAGCACAGAAAAGTATGAGACCATGGGCTCTGTGTAAAATTAGTATCCCAGTATCCTGATTTGAAAAGACAAAGGAAGTAACGAGGAAAAAGATAGTGCAAGGCAAGCACAGATTATATTTTCTCTAATATGTTCCTAGTCTCAATCATTTTCAGTTTATCAAATTTCTTGAATGTCATGTAGTCTATCTATCTAATAACCCCTCCCAGGTACTGGCACTACATTTCTAAGTGTCTCTCCAGTTTGCTTGAACACAGGTTTATTTTTTAATATAAAATATCATTTAGCAAAAAGTTCAAAATATATACAACACCACTACATGATGAAACACCTCTCTCTGTTTTAAAATACAGCTTTATTCATGAGCCCCCAGTTCCCATCCTGTAAAAGACAGTGAAAGTTCTCTCTAGCTTCTACACAACCATCTCCAGATATGATCCCGAAGAACTTTGCCATATGCCTATCTGGTCATCTCTCAGATGAACATCACTCAGTTTAGTCATTATTCATTCTGAAGCTGTTTTATACCTTTGATCGTCCTTGTTGTTCCTTGAACTTTTTTAATTTCTGTTGTAGGTCTATATTCAGCTCAAGTGAGATAAGGAAAAAAATCACAGAATTCTAGGAGAAGATGAATCATATATTTACAAAATGGCATAAACATTTATTTGGCGTTTGCTCTTGCATCCTTTTGTAATAATTCTTAACATTCTTTTTTGTCCACTGCTGAATGTTAAGTCAGTGTTTTGACAGAGTTATTTATCATAGCACCGGTTCACTTATGAGGAGCAAAGTTGCAGATTCCCTCATGTAAAGCTAGGATTTTCTTTCCTTACGTGCATCTTGTTATACATATCTAAAATGAATGTCAGATGCCTCCTCATTACATTATCAAATAGGTATCTAAGGTCCTTTAGCTGTCTTTAAATGCTCTAATAAATAATTTTATCTGAAAACTCTTTCACCCACTGAGAAAATAATTTTCTAAATAATTTAGAAATATGTTGATAGGCCAAGATGCTTATCCAAGATGCTGTGGAGTGCAGTGGAACTATGGTGGTAACCTCTCTCGTAATGAAAACATACAAATTCTATTTTGATTATCTTTAACCAGTGTTTTATCAATGGGACCTTCTCTCTAATTCCATGATAACTGAGTCCCCTTAAAAGTCTTTGGATAAAAACCAAGAGAGGTAAACTAGCAGTCAGATTACCAAGAAGGTTGCAATGCAGGACTTCTCTTTAGTAAAGCTATACTGATTCTTCCCAAAGGATTGTAATTATCCATGTTTCTACTCTCAATTAATTTAATCTATATTAAGGTTATGATCCCTTAGATAATTAAATGTTTAAGTATTTTGCTTACTTGAGTCACCTTTTAAATGACATGAAGCTATCATAATTAAATGTTTAAGTATTTTGCTTACTTGAGTCACCTTTTAAATGGCATAAAGCTATCTAAATGGATGAAGTGCTACATCTTTTTCAAGAATGTCCTGCGCTCCACTACGAACAGGCAATCTGATCCTTTTACAACTACACAAAATATAGATGTATAAGTGCACCCCCAAACACCTACGCTACCACAAAATGTTATTCTGTAATGGTGATGCATTACAATGACTCATTTCTGACAGCTAAGCTTCTTCTAGAAGCTGGAAGCAGCTTTCATACAAACAGATACTTAGTCTGGAGAACTAGAGATAAAGAATGGTGTTTGGTGACAGAATTTTTCATCATCCTTTGGGCTCATTCTGAATTCCTGACTAACCAACAGCTGGGAAACCTTGTATTAGAAGTGACACCATTTGGGTTAAAGCAATAAGAGATACTAAACTAGATAGATAGATAGATAGATAGATAGATAGATAGATAGATAGATGACAAAATAAAATTAAAGAAACAAAACAAAACATGAACAAACTTAAAAGCAACATTACTAAAATACAATAGACAACTGTCAGTGATTTCCAGTCTAATTTCTTGGCAATTTTTCAGAGAAGTAGAGATGTTTGGATGACTCCTCATACAGCTCAAGGCTCCAGGAAACAATATAATACTAAGTTATTTAAAAGCTTTGCTTTAATATTCATAGAAGCAAGGATTCTCAAAGCTCATAATAGAGATTCTCAAAGCTCATAATAGACTTTCATTATATGTAATGGTTGTGAATAAGCTTTGATTCTGATAAAGTCTTCAAAGTAATTGCAGACTATCAATTTTTATATATATGAAAGAAAAGCACCCAGAATCTTGTAATATAGCTGAGGTGAGAGGCAAGCAATTATGTATTTCAAAGTACCAAAAGATATGTAGCCAGAGTGGAGCAGGATAAAGGAATAGGAGACTTTAGAAAAGACACATCTTCTAAGACATAGGCACAGAAATAGAAATCTTGTCCCGTCTGTACTATTCTGTCATTTCAAAGGATCCTAGAGAATGTCACATCATTTTTGAGTCAGCAATTAAAACAGCTTCTTATTTATTTCAAAACAAAAGCAGCCTCATGAAGGAAGTCCCTCAGTTGCCTCCAATTACTACATGCTGGTTTGCATTGCAGGGCAGTCTCAGAATGCATTAATTGAAACACTTTTGGGTGAGACAGATTTACAGCGCAGGACTTCACTTCCACATAGTAACACTTCAGCTTATAACAGACATTCACTTCATGTGAGCCAAGAGCTTATCTGAAGTAATCTCTCCCACTGCAAATGTGTTGCATGGATGTCCTCAACAACTTGCTACCAGCCAAGGCAGATATAGCCAGAATAAAAGGGACATCAATAGCTCACACAGTGGAACAGTGCATGTGTGCTATAGCACCCAAGTACTGCTTTGCTCAGCCTTCAGAGCTGCATGTTGCAAAATTTATAAAATTGGATTGTTATGACTCCATGTGCAGACTAGAATTAAGTTTAGCTTATGGTACTACTTAAAATGTATGCCTGGAATTTACTCTGCTTAAACCCAAAACAAATTAACACTGAGCAGGAAAAGTAGTTGAGTATGTGCAGCAGATGTATTTTCCACATTTTGATAATCAAAAGTGATACTTGGCCTGAAGTTCTGTTTTCCTCAGTTCAACTTTTGAGTTAGATGCCAGGTGGTAATAAATACCACCTACTTTGGTGTTACACCTGTAAAACGTAGCAGTTCCAAACTCAGGCACTTGAACACCACTTAAGGTCAAGTCTTCAGCTCTTTGTTCTCTCATGACAGATTGAGAAACCATATTATTTTAATACAAGTGTTGAATTTAAGGGCATCCAGCACACACACACACACACACACAAACCCCAACTGTAATTTTCAAACCCTTGCAGGTGTGCAAACATGCCAGCAGAGTACATGTATCAGTCAGCCATTATTATCATGCCTCTTTGCATGAGACAGATTCAAAATTGTACCCAAGTATCCCACAAACCACAGTCAAGGATGAAATGAGCAAATAAAAAAGATTTATTATTTTGTCACAGCTAAAAAAGTCATAATTTGTCTTAATCCCAGGTCTTTTCTAAGCATTATTCCATTTGTTCATGAACAGATGTTCAGCATAGACTACTTGGTGAAAACATATTTACTTTACTTGACACACAAAAAAGACCAATATTGGCAAGTTTGTTTAAACAAGGAATCCTCTAGACTATGGAACTCCTGAGGCAGCTACAAGATAGATAACATCTAGCTTCTGGAACAAGGGCAATGAGGAAATTGTTTCAACAAAGCAACAGTGAAACATATGGAGTTATTACAGACATCCACGTAATAACTGGGACATGATAATTACAATGTCAATCAAGGTGGAACATGATCAGAAACAGATGAAAGGGAAGGCAAAGATCCAAGCAGAAAATATTAATTTAATTCAAGTGAAGACTAAAAGATGGTAAATACAAAAGGAATTTAGACAGATGACAGCAAAGATGAAGACTTCAGCAGAAGCTAAAATGAAAATTTTATAGTACAGGAAGCTGTACAAAAGATTCTGCAGATAATTAGAGTAACCACAAAGGGTACCCAAGGGAAGACGGCTTTGCTGAGACAACAGGATAACTTGGCAGTGGCCAGAGAAACGTGATGGAGCTCTACAGCAACTAGATACAGTGTTCTATTATGTGAGTCCTTGCTGTCCAACAAATGGACATAAGTTCATAGCTTTAACTCTCCTGTGTCTGACTTTCCAGACATCACATTGCTTTTCAGGCACTCTATTCTTTTCTAGACTAATCTCTCCAGCCCAAACATCATTCCAGCATGCAAAGATAGCTTGGAAATTTCTACAGTACAGGTAAAGTGAACTCTCACTGAAGCAGAATGAAATGCTATAGAAACTGAGAAGGGAAACCTGGCTGCCATATTTGCCAGTAGGAATTACAGCACATAAAGTTTCAACAGCAGAAAATGGAACAGATGAGACAGAGAGGTGTTTTGTTGTTACATTACTGTGAGTCACATCTAATGGAGTACTGTACAGGATGTTAAAATCATAATAATAATTCCACAAAAACTGGTCAGATGAGAAAAGTCAGTGCTTCTTGAGATGGATACACAGTATAGATGTTTTGGAGAGGACTGCATAATTGGCAATTACTTATTGCTTTTCTGAAAATCTGTTTGCAAGTAGGATATGAAGAATGACTTTTTCTGTGTAACATACACTGCTGTGATTCGCAAGACCTCAGTAAATTTGCAGTAGAATATTCAAAGGTACAAAGAGGGTACTATGCCAAAAGAAGCAGTCAGATGGTTTAGACCACACAATACAAAGGCCTGCATGACAGTCTTAGGCAGGTATTCACAATCAGACAAGGCTGGTGATAAAAACTGAGCTCAGATGAGTTAAGTGTTAGCAATCTCTAACCTACACTGATATTATTAGCAGATTATCACAAGTATGCCTCAGGCCTAATGATGAGGACATTATTTGTCTGAAGTATTTTTAATGGGAAATGGCAGAGGGAGTGTATTGTGATACTATCTTTTCAAATTAGTCACAAATAATTATCAGAAAACTTCCATTAGCAAGAGGTCTCTTATGTGAGGCTCAGAATCAGTGAGACTAGCGTATCAACATAGGCCATTGTCAACCAAAATCTCATTAGCTCACAGGGTTCTATCTGAAATGCTATGTTCTTGGTCTCACTGCATGTCTGGTGGTGCAACAGTTAGGAAGAGAAATCAGAAAGTATAGAAACCAATGGATCACATCCTAATGTGATGATGAATCCAAGGAAGGTGAATTACAAAATCCAGAGGACAGACTAAGGATCTAGTCATGACAGCTGGAACAGCAGGAGGTGTAAATCAAGAGCAATCCACAGCAACACTCATCCAAGGCTAATATGTAAAGTGGCATTACAATGCATGTCCCTATGCATGATTGCCACTAAGGATCAGAAAAGTGATAAATTTGTTATGCCCCCCCTTCACAGTTACTTCTGACAGTGAAAGAGCAGTGGTGTAAATAAGATAAGCGTAATGGTCCTACATGATCTCTTTGCTGTGTATTCTAGTTTGCAATGATTTGGGGTTTATTTTGTGGAAACACATATTTGACATTGCTGCTTTGTAATTGATCTCAGAAAGAAGATAGTTGTACTTAATTCCTTTAACTTTTTTTTTTTTTTTTTTAAGAAAAGGGAAGAAAAGAAGAGGTAGAAGGACTGTTTCACATCTCAGGAAACAAGCTGCTTCCTTGGTCTTATTAAGATCTGGAAATTTTGCCAAGACAACATTTTTTTCTTTCTAACACTGAAAGAATATTTGTGATTTATGTGCCTAATGAAGTAGTATATTTTACCTGGGTCCACCCATATGAAATAGCTTTAATTTTTCCATCCCAGATAAAATTGTAATATTTGTTAGAATCTTCATTAAAATATATTCTATACAGAAATAACATGGATCTTATATGAGATGTGAGTCTTCCTAACATAAAAATTCATATGATTTTCTGTCACTAAGCTAAGAGACAAAGTGGAATGCTAATATTTACACCATGTTTTCATTTTTTCATGCTGTCACAGCTGTCTTAGATTAAACAAAACAGTTCTATTTTAAAGCAAGAGACTGTACAGTTACTTTAAAGAATTAACAGAACTTCTAGAATATTTGTTTTTAAGAGACTAATGAGAGATATCAATATTAAATAAACAAACCAAAAGACAAATATGCACATTATCTAAATAAAAAACAAGTTAGAAGAGTAGTTTGGCTATATATTTATCCAAACATGCATACATATCTGAGGTTAGCTATTTAAAATAATAAATATCTCCATTATTTTATTGTCCTACATACGGTTTTATTTCCTTTCCATTTCCATGTATTATTCATAAGGAATAAGGAATACTACTTGTACAGCTAAATTTCTCCTTCAGTGACACAAATTTAATAAATCACAAGACAAGATATAAATATATTTTTACCCACTGAAGTGAAATGAAGGTCTATACTTTGATGTAAAACTGTCAAACACCACATTGGCTTTACTGAGATTTCAAAAAATATATTCGGGAAAAGTACTGAAGTGTGTTGATTTGGTTCATATTTAGGTGGTGCCAATTCTAGAACCTGTATTAACAAGAAATTATAAATGGAGATCAACAGATCTCTTCAGTGTTGCTTTTGTCACCTTTCTTGGTGACCTTTCATGACCATTCCAACATCTAATAAATTACTTCTGATGGATCTAGAGTACAGAAAATTCAATCTTATCTAACAATGAATAACTGAAAATTCAAAAAAAAGCTACTTATACCAATTAACCTAGGCAATTTTATTACCATTCATAGCTTTTCTGCCTCTTTTTCACATATTTTCTGTCCTCACATCTTATATCAAAACATTTCCCTGCAAGTTCATCTCCATGTTTTAACTTTATACTAGTTTATGCCTCATTGCATATTCTGTAGATGTTTAGACCATGCTCCTGTATTTTCTTCATTATCATCATTATTATGCTTAAGGCTAAATTAGTTACAGATCAGCATGCTCTTATGACAGGGGTGTTCAGATAAAATAAACAAAAATAATGGCTTTGTATATATATATATATATATATATATATATATACTCAAAGTGCTTCAATTTACAAGTAAACATTAGGAATAGTATAATAGTATATGAGTAGTTTCATTGAATTGAAGCTGCTTACCTCCTAAAGTTTAAGCACATGTCTAAATATTTGCAAGATCTGATCTTTAGAAGAGGAATAGCTTTGTATACTAACTGCATAATAAGATCCTTTGATTTTGTCTCTGAGGCAAAAAAAAAAAGCTGTGACCTGTCACAATTTTCTAGTTTATAAATGAGAATTATTTCAAAATTATTTGAATTTGGACATAAAAGAAGCAATGAAGCCCTATATATTCCCCTGATATTCTCATATACTTTTGGTATATGTAATAGGTGTTTTAGAAGAGTTTAACATAAAAACAAAAGTTTTGCTTTGGGATTTATGGTATCTCATGAAGATTAAAAGTTGTAATCCTGTGAAAAATTTTCATCCATAAGGACTCCAGCCAAGTTCTGCCTAAAGAAACATAAATCTGGAATTTCTTTATTGAAGTCAATGGATATGTTCCAGCTTTAAAGGGTTGCAAGTAAGAGTAGAGTTTCGCCTCACATTATAGTCACAATAAGAAATACTTCAGAGTAGGATATTCAGAAAATTATTTTGATATAGTCTTCCTCTGGAAGGAAATATTTATAGTTGTTATGCTTTCAGCTGGAAAAATATGGTTATTTATTCCAATCCTTGCAAAATGAGGCTGATAGTTTTGCCACATAGGATGAACACAAGACTGAGTCATGGTTACAGTATGCTGGGTGTGGCTACAAAAGAAAGAAATATTCCTTACCTTGACAATATTTGTTTTTTGGGGGGGAGGTGAGGATGGGGCAAATATGGGTGATTTTATCAGTGAATGGGTGTGTTCCCAGTAAATTAACTGGGTATGCCAGCTGAGTGGGGTTCTCTATGAACTTTTAGTACCAGAACATAGTAGCAAAGACAGCAAATTGTCTAATAAGGAATCATAGGCAATCATGAAGTTGTAGGAAAACCCTTACACTAAGTCTGAAAGTGCCTAAAGCATCTGAGAGAAGGATACATTTTTCATAACAAGTTTTTCCAAGTTTCTGCTATTGGGTGCAAGGACAGATAGATCACACATAGTTACCATATTTGTCCATTTATAACTTCCAGATTACTCACTAAAATCCAGTACAGTTCAGCAGCTATGTGGATTAAACACAGGTGTCAATATCATGTGTAAAATGTTAGAGCAGAGCATTTTTCCTGTTGCTTCTGGTCTGGAACAGCCTGCTGCTATTCCTTCCTGGAACCCACTAGTCCATTATTTTCATCCAGTCTTCACCTTCCACTTCAAGCTCCCTCCTCCCCGATTTCCGCGGCTCATGCTCCCTGTGACCACAGACACACTGCTGACAGTACCTACCCCCTCCTTTCACCTTGCAGAAGTCACCTGAACATCTGACTTATCTGAGTACTTCTTCTCAGAGATCAGAACTTTAAAAAGGCATGGGTTACTAAATGCAAATATTTGCTCAGGTAAGTAACGCTGTCTGTCTGTGCACGTGCGGAGCACATTCCTTCCCACCTTCAGACTCCATTTCTGTGTGTCAGGTGAGAGCCTCAGGACCTCTCCCAGCATCCAGCAGATCAGGGACTGCCAGCTGGGCACAGGGAAGTGTTGGTCCAGGGAGGCAGCCCAGATCCCAGACCCACAGATGCTCACGGTGCCTCCTGTGACAAGCGCTCAGGCTGGGCCTGTGACATGCACCGGGCCCAGGTGGCTCCCCAGGCCCTGCCACGGGCCCCTTGAAACCATCCGTCCCCTTGTCACCTGCTGGGACAGGGCTGTGTGCGGTGGCCTGTGGGATCCACAGACATTGACACATTCTGGATACATAGGCAGTGGCACTCCCAAGGAGGGGAATCATGGTGAGCTGAAAAACCATCCTCATATTTAGCCCCACTGTCAGAGGGACTGAGAAGAGGTGAAGGCCCCTGGCCAGATAATATACAAACACAGTCCTTCACGGGGAAAGCAGCATCGGACAGAGATGGATACTCTCAAAAAGCATATGTAAGCAAGAAGAAAGTTACAAAATGTGTCTCCTACCTTGAATAAAATTCTTTTCTTTTTTTTCGTTTTGTTAGTGTTAGTCCCATTCCTTATGCTTCTCACAACATCCAGTGGTCGGGCTGGCAATGTGGGAGCCATTTCACAGTCTCAGAAAAGTTCTAGCAGCAGGTAATCCAGCTGACGGTGACCTCTTAGGCTTCTGGGCTTTGATTTTTTTTTGTCTAAATATCACCACTGATCTATCTAACCTACTCTAAACTGAAAAACTACTAAGTTTACTGGGAAACCAAAAAGTGTTTGATATACCCTATGTACTAATCTGAACAGTACATTCTGCATCAATCTGCCTTTTAAATATCTGCTTGACATAGAGAGCCCTATAAATGTTGTTGCAGGCCTGAAGAAGGCTTTTTCTCTGCTTCAGGGCTTAGTAGATGGCATGTTTGCCAAGATGATACACAGAGCATTGGGGGGTGCTGGATGTACAGCTTATTCTTCCAGATCTCAGGGGAGAACAGGAAGCTCTTAAAAGTTTGTTTCTCTCTCATTTCCCTTATTAACACACTTGTTCTACATTTGTTTTGTATTCACCTCTGCCAGTAAACACCTTTCAGCAAGACCCCTAGCAATTATCTCATGAATCAGAATAGTTGGGATGGACTTTAAAGTGAAAGCCTACTTTTCAGTGAGTTAACCAAAGAGAATTTTCAACCTAAAATGAACATGTCCCAGAGAAATATCTGCATGCCAGAATTTAGCCCTGATGCTTTTCAGCTGAAATTCTATAATTTAGTTCTCCTATGAAGATTCTCACTTCCCACATGAGGGAGTGTAGTGGCACATGTGAGGGAAACTCAAACAAATATGACTTCAAACCTCTCTTATTTTAAGCTCTTGTATCCCAAAAAACACTGCCAGGTCACATGAAATCCCTCAGAGTTCTTCCCTGAGGACTGGCCACACATTGCAACAGAACTGCAAATATTCAACACCCTTCTTACTCTTTCTTATTGCTGCTAAGTCTTTTTAAGGATGGACACACAGACAGACAAGAGACAGACAAAATATTGTCTATATGTCAACCTGCATACATTGAAAATTTTCTTCTGGAGATCAAAAATTGATTTTCAGGAACTCAGTTCACACACTAATTCAATGGCACATTAAATAATAAAAGATAGCATGCACCAAAATATGTACTAGGTATTTCACCTACTATTCAATGAAGGGAACAGGAATTAGTCTGGACAAGTTGGTCCCTCTTCTTAAGACTGTGTTTACCTTAAGTTCCATTGTATTTCCTTCCTAACCTCAATATCCTTTCTTGTCCCATTTTAGGAGCACAGTTCTCATTCCATCATTAAAGTGCTACTCAATTCTCTGTTACAAAAATAAAAAATTACTAAGACCTCAGTGATATGTTAATTACGAAAAGATGGTAACTAAAATATTGTTAGTTTCTTCTAGAAAAACTATTTTATTTTCTTTTATCTAAATATACTCTTCTCAACAGACCTTATCATTTTTCATGCCAAGTGTTTGCTGCTTTACCTGTGTTCCCTATGACAGTGAAGATATTTTAGAGAAAGTCTTCAATAGCTGGATTTATTTTTCCTCAGTAAAATGCTGATAATGGAACAGAGACTTTACCTGCAAGGAAAACATTACAGCATATGACAGTAAATGTCATATTAGTCTAAAACATAAAAAAAAACAGATGCCTTTAAGTTCATAACCCTTAATGTTGTTCTGCAATAAAACTTGGGCTAGGCTCTAAATCTTTCATTACTGACAGCTAAAAGTAAATAATCTATTGTAAATGATGTAATTTTCAAAGCCCCTTTCTTTCTCTTTGCAATGTCATAAGAAAGCTTATGGCAGCTTTTATAGCTGACACCTCAAAATCCCTGATGGCAAAAATAATTTGCTGTTTAAAAAATGTCCTTGTTGACTATAAAAACAGTGAAACCCTGGTTTCCAGTGAACCCATGGTCAGGTCATCCACAGATTAATGGGCTTTAAGCCTAGAAGGTACTATTATGATCATTTGTTATGACCAGATACACATAGCAGAGCAGATCAGCAAGTAAATGCTGTATTAAGTCAATAATTTTCTCTTGAATTGAATTATATCACAGTAGAGAAGAACTGAACTTCTATCAGCTATATTTTAAGAAATTAATGGGAACATAAGCTGGGAATACATGGTTGAAAGAGAGCTTGGAAGAGAGCCTTTACAACTGGATCCATGGTAATAAAACTCCAGACTCATTTGGCAAGCCAAATTTAAGGAGAAAAACACTGGTGTTTCTAAAGAAATACACCTACAGAGCTACTCTTTCATCCTCTGGACTGTGCATTCTCACTCAGAGATGTAAATCTCTTAGCTTCACCTGCAGGTGTACACCTTGCGGGATGGCTGTGACTTTTTGAAGAACAGTTTAATAATAGTGATATTCTTCTAATGTCCAATCCGAGATTTTTTAAGGGTCAGTCTATATGTATTTGTTCTTGTGCCAGCATTGTTCTTTAACTTAAACAGATCAGTTCCCTCATGGTGTTTATCCTTGAGGAGAGCAATCTTAGCCACTCTTGGCTTTCCTTTTACAAAGTTAAATAAATCACACCCTTCCACTACCTTTCATAACTTAGGACCTCCACTTCTGTTGTCACCCTTGTAGTCTTCTCTGCAAATGACCTAGTTTCAGTTTAATTTTTTGCATGTCTGTGACTGGAGTTTTAACTATTCCAGATGACTGCTGCTCACTGGCTCCCCTGGAATCCTCCTGGTGGGGAAAACTTCAGTCTCATTTGCCTTTTTTCATGGCTCCATCCCTTGAGCAATTTAGGCCCATGACATGACTATCAAAAATGCTTTATTGTTCTCTTCCTTAACTACTTACAACTAAGAAGATGCAATCTTACAGCAAATATCTTTGTTATCAGCCCCGAAATCATATGTTCACAACTATGCTGAATCTCCATATAGATGACATTCTGAACCAAATCTCTTCTGAGCAGATCAAACAGTAGCAAGAGACATGCATGCATGGCTAAGAACAGTTGAAGTCACGGAATGAAATTACTAAACCTTCTTATTTAACCACAACAGGATTAAGCTTAATGCTTCCTCATACAATAATAAGCATTTAGAGGGAGCAAAAAGCCAAACTTGGCAGCATTCAAGTACAGAGAAATCTAAAAAAATATTGTAAATCAATACACAGTGGTTAGAATCTTTTTTCCGGTAAAATTTTATTAAGCTTGGTAAGGTTTTTTTGTTAAAGAACAAAGTACTGAATACAATGAACTTACTAAAAATTTTGCATGCTTTCATACATCAGAAATAAGGAAAGGGAAAAAGGAGACACAATTTTTATTTCCCAAAATGTGAACATAGACATAGCAAGCACCAGCTTGTGCAGAAAAGTCTGTTTGAGATTAAAGTTGCAAAAAATAATTTCATAACTTGCTAACTACTTGCATTTCCTGCCTCTTAAATGAATTTGCTTTAGTAGTGGAAGGTTTTCTATACTTACCCTTGAAAGCAATAGTATTTCAGTGAAATGGGAGTCTAGGTGCCTATTTCTATAGTGAATGTCCAGAGTCACCCTTCTCCTTCCTGTTCTTAGTGTCTCACCCTTTTCTTTCTGCAGTCGCCATAAGATGGACTGTAACAGGAATAGTTGAGAGCCATTCCACATGCAGGAAGTTAGAATGCTCTTTCAGGAGGTAAAGGACATGATTTCAAATCTTGACAGCTTCTCAGAGAAAATGCCAGACTCTCTCTATGTTCAATGTATGACTATCCCAACCTCCTGCAAAAGAAAAGGCGACCTCTCACTGGATTTGTGAATACACTCCTTCCTTTTGCTTTTCTGACAAAACCTGGGAAGCATTCCTTTTCAGCAAAGGGTTTTGCTAAGAAGTGGGGAATGAAAGTAAGGATCAAGCTTATTTCAGTACAGCAAACAACAAAACATATCCATTTAATAGAAAATATATTTTTCTTTTAATTATCTGGTTAAGTAGCCAAAACAGAAAACTTTATTTTTGTTCCATTTTCCATATCTTAGTCATTGCAATGTTCTGCAGCTGCATATTTTGACACTTTGACAGATGCTTCCAGATCTGCCCAACGGCCGAGGAATGACTCTCTTACTTGGAAGCGCTATCTGAGGCATGGGAACACATAATGCTTTTTAAAGGGAAACTGAACTACTTTTTAGACCATTATGTGTACAAAAGGGAAAGAACCATTCTGCCCTGCCTTGTTTCTTACATCAAAATGCTCACTGTTACTGCTGAGGAATATTGGCCGTTTGATCTGATTCTTTATGGAATTTTGTTATTATGCTATTACTTATTATGGAGCTGTGCCTCAGGCACTGACTTCAGCTCTTTCTAAAACTGCAGATGATCAGTTGGAATTTGCGCAATAATGCCGATTTCAAAACAAGACTGTGTTTGCTTGTGCATTCATGCAAATTTACGGGCAAAATATATACCACTTAAGGAAGAGTGCTTTTGACAGTTTATATTAGAAGATTACATTTTAGTATCACAGAGCAAATCCTAGATCTTTTCTTCATTTTCTTCACATAACTGAAGACACAATCTGCATTTACAATACCATACCTCCTGTATACAGTATGGGGTTTTGTGCAAAATGGCCATTTTGTTCAGAAAACACCTCTGGCTTCTTTAAAATGCAACCTTTCAGTCCATTTGTTTGTGTTCTGGAATGCCTTCAATCCAAAAGATATCTTCTGGCACCAGACATCCCCCAAAGAAACACACTCCTAACTTCCTCAAAGGGGGTCACTACTTTCTTTTTTGAAATGTTCTTTATGCACATTTACTCAAGTAGCAAGACCTTTGTTTTCAATTTTAGATAGTTTAGTTCCTGTTATTTTCTGTAAAGTTCTGCAAGGTCTTGAAGGTTATCTGTCCTTTGTTCTAGCTGAGAGAACATGCTTCGGCAAGTAGATTTTGCTAGAGATCTAAAGCTGAAGTCAGTTCAGTCTGTTCTAAGAACATGGGGTATTTATATATTTTTTTTAATTTGAGTACATTGCATATTAGTTCTGAATGCTCAACAGATTAATGCCATCCCGACAAAGTAGTGACTAAATTTGCATTAAAAGAAAGTCTAAATTCTGTAAAGAATGTTTCACAAAATTAATCTTCTGAGACTATATCATTCATATGATTTGTATAAGGATAGTGTAAGCATGAAGAATTGCTTTTAGTTACATCATTCAGAAGTGAATTTATAGTTGTTTTTCAAAGATAATTTGGTTTATTCGGTATCTTTGAAACATTTTTATAATTGCGGTTGTTATTTTCTTTTTCACAGTTGAAGGATTGTGCATGAATGTACTTTGACTTGACAGCAAACAATTATATGATGTAGTGTGTACAGTACTGTATGTGATTTTGTCAAAGTCAGAAAAAGAGCTATGAGGTTAAAAGATTTAGAGGAACACATCTACTTAGGCCATTTCAATGGTTCCATCCACAGGATTAAGTAGAGGGATATGTTAATCAAGATACAACCAAAAAAGTTCAACAAGGGTTTTGAGAACAAATTTAAAGGTTGATGCAGTCTGATAAGGATATTGTCTTGAACACAGATAGATTTCAGTGATGTCTGTCAGGTTTTTCTGGACTTCTTTTTCCCTTGCATTGGTGCTTCCTCATGAAAGAAAGGAAGTAACAATAGATGTATCAGTGTTCTGACTCCTGAATGCACAGAAATACCAGTTTGCTAGAAGAGCAAAAAATATTTCAGGGTTTAAAACAACATCATCCATGTGAAAAATAAGTCTACATGCATTTTAAGAACTTCTAAATTTTCATGCTTAAA
Organism: Pseudopodoces humilis; assembly: GCF_049639895.1. NCBI lineage: Eukaryota > Metazoa > Chordata > Aves > Passeriformes > Paridae > Pseudopodoces > Pseudopodoces humilis. Next base: position 35,515,331 of record NC_142205.1, read on the forward strand.
GTTATAATTTTTGCTGCCTCTGAAGTTTTATTGTCATGTTCCAAAAGCTCAGCAGAAGTTTCTAGGATTGCTCATTCATGATGCTGCACTTTTCCATAGACACCATTGGGAGCATTTTATTCTTCACCTGTTACAAAGTGCACCACCTGGTAAACTGCTCTTTACCAGGGCATGTCCTCCTTACCATATGTTTTTATTTGTTTGATACATGAGGCAGGGCCATCCTACAGACACTTGTGGACAAGAAAGAGGATGAGTTGTACTCTGCAACATCACCTGATGTACAGAAGTGCTCTTCTCATGGTAATACAGAGCTTGGTGGATGCCCTTTTTAAGACAAAGTATATAACGTCTCTGCTACTCCCTAGAGGAAAGCATAGCTGTGGTCAGCATCCTCATGCATTACCTGGTGAAGTTTGTCGCTCCAGGGTGTTTGAAATTATATTTTTGCTGCCTCTGAAAAGACTTGCTAAAGTGTGTTGAGCCATGCTGCTGGAATGAATTGATGAAATCATGAGAAGCAACAGTTAAACTTGAGATTGCCAGCAGACACTGTGCTTGATTCCATTTCACCTGAAGTAACCTTCTGGGGAATACTCTTTTCTGTGATTGTTTTTAATTTGTTTTATCATGCTCAATTAATACCCAGCCTTTTCACATCACAGTCAAAACTTCTGCATGGCCATCAAAAGGCCATTCAACAGTTTTGGGTTAAAAAAATTATGAGTGAAGGTGATATCTTACCAAGTAATATGCCACTTGATCTCCTAATAGTGTCCAGCCTGGTGGTGTGAAAAAATGCAACCATATTCTTTCAGTAATTGAAAGCTGATCACAATTACAGATTCAATTGACAATCTCTGAGACAAGGGTGACAACTTTTGAGACTTTGAAGAAGTTTTCTCTGGTTATCCTAGGCTGATTACAGTCTTCTTCCACATCATTAACATTCTCAAAGTGAAGGGCTGTACCTCTACGTCAGAGTTTGGTTTAGGTAATTCACAGTCACTGATTCTTGGGAATCATATTGCAAAACTTCCAAATTAACTGTTCCACTTAGCAATGTTCCAGAAGTAGAGGACTTCTTTCTGTTTCTCCTTCTGAAGTAAAGGTCAGAGGAATGCTGCGAACAGCCTGTACTGCTGTTCCTAGAACCATAAGCACAGTTTGTGGCTTTGGAAACTGTGAAGTTGCCAGATCAAGCAGAAATATTGTATTATCAGAGGTAGTTCCCTTTCTTGGGAAATTAATAAGTCCCCATCCTCCTTTTCATCATTCAAGAAGTATACTTATGTATGCAATCAATCTGTTTTTCTAGAGAATTACTTACAGACTGCTCCTTCTGCTCCTCTGGGCAGTCCCTTCCCTTCACCACTGTAAATAGACACCGTTTCAAATGGAAAGTCTTACAACTACAAGAAGGGGTAGACTTCAAGTCTTATTGCAGTTTCACAGTATTACAGAATGGGTAAATGTCCTACAGTGACTTTATGATGCTTCTATCCTCAATCATCTGTTCTGTTGATGCTGGATGTTAAATTCTGCACCTTTATGACTGGTTCTGAGAGCAAAGTTGGGAAGAGAAACATGCAGTTTGTTATCAGAAATGACACTCACTCCCCTGCATTCTCTCTCACAGACTCTTGTCTGCAGAATGGACAGACAGAGAGAGCTCTCCTTTGTTTTTAGTTAGGTTTTTCTTTTTAGCCAGCTGAAACAAAGTTCTCTGGACAGTGGCTTTTCTTTTTCTTGGAACTGATCAGCCCTTCTCTAGACTGAAAACCCAGAAAAACACCAGGAGTTCACATCTGTGGCCCACAAGGGCCCAGGAGGCAGTATTTTCCAGCACAGGAGGGACTGATAAGAGATGGAGAGAGCCGAGCTACACCCCACAACAAGGACTTTCTGAATTTGCCATCTCTTCAGAACAATTAAAGGTTTTATTGTTTAATATTATTCATTTTTTATGCTTGTAAATATTTTGCTTGTTAAATAAATATTTTTTTCCACTTTTCTCCAAGAAAATCTTTTCCTGACCCAGCTGAGAGAAAAGCCACTTAAATCTCCTTTCTAAAAAAAACCCTTTGAGAGTTTCCTTCCAAATTTGCCCTAAACCGTGACAGTAAGGGACCACTGGAGGTCCTCCAGGAGCCTCCCTACTTAAGCAGGATTCTCTAGAGCATGTTACTCAGAATTGTGTTCAAAAAGCTTTTGAATCTCTCCAGGGAGACTCCACTACCTCACTGGGCAATTTGTTCCAGCACTGAATAATCCAGACAGCAAAGTTCTTCCTCATGCTCATGTGAAAAGTTGTGTTCCAGTTTCTGCCTGTGGCCTCTTGTCCTATTGCCTGGCACCACCAAGAAGGGTCTGGTTCTTGACACTCTCCATTCAGACACTTAAATTCATTGATAAGATACTCTCTCAGTTTCCTCCTCTCCAGGCTGAACCAGGTGTATGATCAGTATGTACTCACAAAGTCAACAGACACATGCAATAACATGCAAGAGAAGTAGAACTTCCTGAAGTCAAATCAGAATGAAACAGTAAAACCACAATGGTACCAAATAGGCAACATATTTTTCAATTAGCTTGAGCATGCTACTGGAAATTTTTCTGAAGCCAATACAAATTATGTGGCTTTGGTTTACCAGTATTTTCTGTGGAAAAAATTCTATTCATGAAAAATTTGGACCAACTTTATTGAAAACTACTTGCAGAATAGATTCATAAAACCTCAGAGATTGGATCTTCAAAGTATTCTTTCACTGACTGCAAATCTATTTTTTATTCACTGGTGATACAAAGATGTCAACATTTAGGAACAAACAGAGGAGCTAAAATCCTGCTAAAGACACATAAGTGAATAATCATGTGAATGTACTTGTGCTGCAAAGAATCTATATAGCAGCTATTAGCATACAGTAACTACAGCTAAATTAAACACTAGAAATAAATTCATTAAGTAAACCAAAATGAAAAACAGACTCTCATGTGCCAGAGGCAACATTTTTTTTTTTTTTTTACATCTTCCATCTTCCAAATACAATTATACCATCTTCCTGGAGTCATCCTGAAATAATAATTCATTTCATACTCACTGGCTGTAAACATCCTGGTATGACACAAAAATATTTAATTTTTTTTTTATTTATTATCTTTTATTGTTCCATGGCTAGGATGTCTTTAGAATGAGTTGCTCTGAGGTGAGAGAGCACCAGGCGTAATCTAAAATTACTTTATAATGGATTAAGAACTAATCATTTATGTGATCTCAAACATTTCATGTCATGAACTCATTAACTCATTGTCTCCAGCTATGTATATGCACGACATGCATACAAATGCACCTATATGCTCTGTCACCTCAGCATAATTATTGGATCTCAGGACTGCAAAGACTATCAAGAGGATAAGACAGTTTTTATGCCTCAGAGAAACTAATTTGCTTATAGGAAATCACTTGTTTCATCAGGCAGACTTGGGTTTCATGGTTATGTGCATGGTTACATCTTCACTCTTGCTCCAGAAAATACGGGTTTAGTGAGTGCTCTATGTCAAATATACCAGTGGGTACCTACTACTCCTTAAAGCATATAAAATCATGTGGATGCCAATGTTTAAGCCACAGAATCCTTCCCACTATTGTCACTAAACTGAGGTAAAAGATGTTTTACAGAATACAGTGCACCTCAAAGATTTAGTTCAATACTATAGCTTTGAGCTATAACTACTTTGAGACTTTCTATGAATAATTCCTAGGGAACAGAAGATTGCCATAATAGCCACTGCTCAAAAGTCGGGATATTTGCCTTCTTTATTAGGACACGTAGACAGTCTGTGACGTCCTTTCTCTTGGGACACCTCTAAAGGATCGTGTGGTGTATATCTGCGTTTTTATTGACTATTGTTTATTTGACAGTGACTGTACTAAAGACAGTCTATAAACACAATAAATTGCTAAAATTTTAATATGAATTTGACATTTTCTGACATGTTTGTATAGTCTAGTTTCTTAAACATTTGGACATAATTTGTGAATCTGCTTTTCTTTGGAAATTTGGAAGAAACAGATGTTTAGTTGCAATTTCCCTATCACAGGATATTCCATCTGTATTTCACAGTTATGGTATACTAAACTGTAGTTACCACATAGTGTGTGTTTACTTTTCTCATTTTCAGTCTCTCTTTAGTTCTGTTTTCCTTATTTTACTTTAATTCTGACTACATATGCCTTTCATAATCACAGAATTGAAAATTCATTTAGATTCTGTTACCAAAAAATGCTGCCTGATGCCAAAAAAACAAAGAGAACAGCTGTCTCAAAGTAGGTTGTTACTTAGCTGTATTTTATTTACCTCATCTTTTGTAAAAATATTCCTTTTTAAATACTAGTCACACCTAGTTAATGTCAAGAAAATGACATCTCCTGCTGATACAACTTCTAGGTTAAATGACCAGAAACTAGCCCATGTAAGAATTTGACAGACACAGGTCTTTCTGCTTTACTTCTCTATCTATTATTTCATTCTTTGTTTTTCTTGAAGACTAATTTTGCAGTATCTAGATGTAAAAATTAATCCACGGTTATGATTAAATGACTTTTGTGTTGGATTTTCCATTTCTATTTGGAGTTATTAATTGCAGGATTTTTTTTAAGCCCACAGGGTGAGACAGGATTCTTTGCAAGAAATTATATTGTCTAGAATTTAAATTAATCATGTTGGTATGCGTATAAACAAATAACAAAAATATCTCACATAAACCTGGATGTTTCTGCAGCTACATAAAATGTTCACTTAGTTTCAAATCCACAGGCATACTTCAGAAACCATGAAGGACTACTTAAAGTGCCCTAGTTTCAAAAGAAAGACATTCCCTCACACCAAAACAGGTATTACTGTACAGCCTCACTGCCTTATTGTTAAAACACTTTCTAGGGAGATAAGGATTTCAGTTCATTCACTTTGTGGAAAGTCTTGAACCCCTTAGCCCCATATTCTATGTGACTGCTTTAATTGCTAAGGTATTCCACAAAGCAGAAGACAGATCACTTCTACCACTTCTTTGTTAAATTTAAAAAAGTTGTCAAAACATACATAATTTATTGAAGTTAATCTGAAGCTGCTCAGGTAAGTATTTGGGCAGAAAACCCTCATTTTTTTCAGACTACTAGATTACATTTCAGTTTCAAACAGCTACCTGTTAACAGTCTTAATCCTAACAAGATGACAGTCATTGAAAATAATGGAATCTTTTGCATTAGAGGAGTTTTTCCACCAAAAATACAGTCGTTTACACAGTTCAGCAGGACTTTTGAGAATCAGAGTCTTGGGTTTAGAAGCTCAAACCATCTACAGATCCATTTTTGGCACTATAATTTTTTTGTGGATCTCGGCCTGAAAGCCTCTGAGCCTTGAATTGAACTAGAACAGTACTATGAGAAACTGCAGCGATCTGCCATGGGAGAGCTACTGCTGCCTTTGGCTCCCAAGCTATCCGCATGCCAGGAGCTATTGGTGCTAGAAGTGCTGTACCAGCTACCATGAGGACTGCCTCCTCACTAATGCTTGAAAGATGTAGGGCAAAAGACTAGTATAGACACATCTCTGATTGTTTAGGCTGATTATTTGTTCTCAGAGCAATAGAAGGAAGCTGTGCAATGAATTTGTGCAATAAATTAAGTGTTAAGCAAAGTGTTTTTCCAGTTGCTGATATTTTTGCAAAGTTTGCCGATTTCTCCAGCTCTCATTCCCATTTTAGTTTGATACTGTGCTAATTAACTGTGTCAATTCTGCCTAATTAGTCATAGACCTAAGTGAATCAGCATAATAATTCATGTGTGTGTCTTAGCTTCATTGGTTTACATTTAGTCACTCAGTATTTGATTTGTCTTGATTCCTAGATTCCTAGTGTATGATTTTGAATTTGCACATAGTTACTGTCTAAATTTTTGGACATCTTTGCTGGTTGTTGAGACATCCTGCCTTGAACTTTATCTGCTCCAGATGCCAGATGTGGTTAGTAACTTTGAGCTAGAGCCCAGAAACTAAAAAAAAAAAAAAAAAAAAAAAAGGCAAAAACAGATATGGAAAAAAAGCTACAGTGGTGCCAAGATCCACCCTCACTTTTCATGTACAGAAGGTACACTGAAAACTTTGAGTAAACAAATGCTCCATCTACATGCTACACACTGTGAAAAAAGGACCTCAGAAAAATTGCAAAAAGGAAAGCAGAAGGCATTAGCCTAGGAGTAGACTTTGTACGCACTAGAGCCCTCTGATTCAACATATATAGAGTTTACTTGTGTCTTACTCCTGGGAAGCCCCTATGTAACTGAATTGAAGAGAACATATTTTTACCTTACAAAAGATACGCATGAATTAAATAAACAACTGTATTTACTTGTAAAAGCAAAAAGTGCAAAATAAAAGAAATAAATATATTCAGGAATATATTGATGATAACAACAGGGATGATAATAAGAGTTATGGTACTATTCTTCTTTATGAAAACTACTCAATTGTTTTACAGAATTCAAGTAAGTTAATAAGCTTTACAGAGACACAGAATATTTTTAAGTGTATTTTTAATGTCTTGTACCTCTATAATTTATGAAAGTAACACATGTATTAAAGTCTGTTAAAACCAATGCTGTTTTTTCCTTCATTCCCTAGAAAATACTGGCTTAAAGTCAAATGATAAACTCTATGGTTAAATTGTCTTTAGGTTTTGGAATCTGAACATATCAGATTCTCATAAGAGCTGCTAAACACCTGAAGCTTGCTTCAAATTTATTTAGAATCACTCAGAAACTAGATTTATGGGCTTGGCTTTAATCCCATAAAATCCAGGAGAAAAAAGAACAAAAATTCTTGCTGTGTAAGTGTAAAAATATCACACATTGAAATTTTTTTTTTCTCATTTAAACAAGCACAATTTTTTAAGTTATGGAATCAGATTAATTCATCAGAATGCTCTTCGAGATGAACATACATATGCTTTTCTTGGCACTGATCTCTGTCGGTCCTACCTAATGCCACCTAAGCCAGAAAACAAAACACAAACTCACTCTATAAATACTGTTGCTCTTCTGCCAACTTGTACCAGTTTAGGCATTTCATAATGGGCTAATTCATCATTCAAATAAAACAAAATGACATGGAGAACCAGCTTATTTCCTAGAAATATATGTCAGCTATTTATATTGCTATAAACACACACAAATATACATTGATTATTGAGTGCATATTGATATAGAGAGGACAGAATTAAATATACCTAAATTAGGGGGGAAAAAAAAATCAAACTTTCTTCAAAAATAATGTTTTATCTGTAAAAATTGTTCTGAAAAAAAAAAAAGTGTGGAATAGATTTAGTGAACTTTATAGACATTACAATACTGCTTAATACCAAAACCAGGATTTTGCTCATTCTGAACAAAGATCCACATATTCTAAAATCCTGTCTTTGACAGTCACCAAAACATATGAGAATATATATATATACACATATATGTTGTAATTCTTCCACATTTTGCTATCTCACCTTCAGTGATGGTAATTTTGTGTCTAAGGGCACAGGAGCATGCAATTTCCAAAAGTTGGAAGTCAAGCAAGCAAGGCAGAAGACCCACTTGGATGAACAGGAATCTTCTTTGTAAATAAGGCAAAAAAGGAAAGCATATGCACAGTGGAAGCAGGGTCAGGTGACACAGGAAGAACAGAGAGAAGTTGCTTGCCACTATAGGGAGAAAATTCATGTGTCCAGAGTTCAATCACAGCTGAAGATGGCCAGAAATGTGGGGGACAGTAAAAAGAGTTTTTTCAAACCTATTAAAGACAATAGGCAGAGTAGAAATAACACCAGCCCATTACAGGGAGAGGATGGTCACCTCACAAACCCGGACACAGTCAAGGCGCAGGTGTTTAACACATTCTTTGGCTCTACCTTCAACATGGATGATGGAACAAGGGGATCTCAGTGCCCTGAGCTGGAGGGCCATTACTGCAAGGATGATCAATTCCCAGTCAACGCTGAAAGTGTGTGGGATCTGCTGCTCCAGCTGGATCCCTACATAACTATTGCGTCTGATGGGATTCAGTCAAGAATATTCAAAGAGCTTGCTGATGTCATTGCAAAACCTATCTCCATGATTTTGAGCATTCTTGGGAATCCAGAGATGTCCCAGCTGAGCGGAAGCTGGTAAACATTGTCCCAGATTTTAAGAAGGTCTAGAAGGAGGAGCCAAGAAACAACAGGCCTGTCAGTCTCACTTCAGTGCCTGGTAAAGACATGGAGATTGTCCTGGGAGGTATAGAAAAACACCTGAAAGAAAGTGCAGTTGTTTCAGCCTGGGGAAAAAGAGACTGAGGGGAGACCACAATGCAGTCTGCAACTTCCTCAGGAGGGGAAAAGGAGGGGCAGGCACTGATCTCTTCTTTTGGTGACCAGCGACAGGACCTAAGGGAACGAACTGAAGCTGTGACAGGGGAGGGTTGAGTTGGATATTAGAAAAAAATTCCTCACCCAGAGGGTGGTTGGGCACTGGCACAGGCTCCCCTGGGAAGTGGACAGAGCACCAAGCCTGACAGAATTCAAGACATGTTTGGACAACGCTCTTCAGCACATGTTGTGACTCTTGGGATTAGTGCAAAAACATTCTGGGAGTGCTGTGGCTGTGCACTTTTTTGAAAACTACTGGAAAACTTTTGCAGATGTAGTTCTGCATGACGCAGTCCAAATACATGAGGCATGAAGCTGAGGAAGTCTCAATTCTTATTCAATTTGTCTTTACCTGCATTTTTCCAATTTGAAGAAAAACTGATATGAAAATATCTTGCTTTTATCCTGGTAGAACTATAAAGAATTTTAAGTAGACAAATTCTAATGAGAAAGGTGAGACAGTTTCTTGGGTTCTGCTACCAACCCTGCTTATAGATGCCCTCATAATTTCTAACTACTTTATGTTCTCTTTCATTAAGATCTTTAATTGTGAAAATTTAAATTTTTTTTAACATGACATTTTAAGAAAATAGTTTTACCCTCCAGTAAATTCAGTGTGTGGTAAAAATGAAATATTTCCCGTCAATATTTTTTTTTCTCTAGTTCAAAGACATATGGGACAATCTTTTCAAAAAATATTTCTATGTGCATATATAAAATGAAATAAGGTTAAACTATTTTGCTACTAGCTTCTGTCTGATTTACCTCAGGCTGGAATTAATCCAATAGTTGTTGAGGGTTTTTTTTAATTCTGAATTGTAACTACATATAGGAAAATATGAAAATTGTGTATCAGCTACTTTTCTGTCAGAAATTGTTTCAACACAATTTCCCTTTACATATGGCATTCTTTAATTTAAAAGAATGAACTTCCTATAAGAAAAAGGACCATGGTGTTGACATTTGAGATGTTTGACTCCTTTCTTAATTTCATCTAATGTGATAATTTCTAGAAAGTACATCACTCATCAATTTTTTACTTCCTTTTTCATACCTTTTCTTTTACTTTTGGTTCACTTTTTCTTGTTATTTCTGAATGTGACTACCTCATTATTCTGACCAGTTGTTAATCTATGGAATACTACAAGTATTATGTAGCACTTTTTGCAAATTGTTTTCTGTACTCCAAACCTTTTCTTTCAGTAGTAGTAGATGTTCCCTAAAATATACATCTCACAATCACCATGCAGCACAAAATAACCTGCCCCAACTCAAAAAAAAACTCTGTATGAGGCAGCTTTTTATTAAAACAGAACATCCACAAAGTGATGCACCTAGACAGTGACTATTTGTATAGAAAAATGGAGGGAGCCAAAATAACAGTTTGAAAGATAGCTATCACCATCAGACCATATATAAAACTGGAGAGTAGAATAAGAAGCTTGATTTCATGGTTCCCTGCTAATTCCTTATTTTTCAGATTTGGAATGAAGGTTTTCTGGGATGTCTCTCTATTTTTTTCTTTATTTCTTTTTCTTTTTTTCGGTTCTTACTTTTAAAGGTTAAAACATAATCAAAACAATATTTCTTCTCAACTGGATAGTACTCAAAGAAAGCACATTAGTAGTATCTATCAAATAAGATAATTAATAAGACTCCAGGATTTCAAAAACAAATATGAAAATCCATATAACTGCGGTTGTAATCCTTTAAAGAAATAGACAAGTCACTTTCACTAGAATTACACAGGTGTAAGAAACTCAAGTTACTGTATGGGGTAGCTAGTGCAATTTTAATTGCTCATCCTAGCTTTTTAGGAAGCCCTTTACAATTTGAGTGTAAGCCTACAACATTTTCTTTGCAAACATATAGACTTTTGCAGTGCTTGTTGGATTGATAATCAAATTAATAGGGAAGACAGTCAGTCTTGCTTATAGTGTGTTGCCAAACTTGCAAGAGGCATGGGAGGGGTTCACATATTTTTGTTTTGGTTTTGCTGCCAGCTGCTGTACTGCTACGGTGTTTAAAGACAGTGCCAAATACAGGGTTTTAAAGGTTCTCCTATAATTATATCAGATAGAGAAAGGGTAGGGCATGCTTTAACACTGAATCTTTCCTCATTCATTTAGAGTCTGTCTCGAGCCTTGAGAAGTTTTAACATCTTGCAGAACTGCCTTCCTAGCAAGGCCTCATGCTCATGTTCTCATTCTTCCAGCAGACTATATTTTTTTAATAGTGTGTATTACTGATTTTCAAGCATGGGATTAAGCCCAAATTACCTTATCTAGTAACTTTTTTTAAGTGATTTTATTAATAATTCTTCTGTCCTCAATGAACATTGTGCTACCTTAATTGCTTAAAGATTTTATTTTTTTTTTAAATAATTCAGTTTCTAAGGGGAAACACAAGTAGCTAAGTGTTCCCCAGTTATATGGCCTATATGCAAGACAATGGATTGAAATATTTATCACTGTGATGCCTGAGATACAGACTGAACTAATGTTGAGCATGGCAGAAATAATTTGATCCAGGAAAGGCATTCTGGAGAAATAGAAAGCCTCTCTGAATGGGTACTCAGGAGAGGATTTTTAAATCTTTTGTCCTTAGCTTCCTAGGCAGCTATTTTCTTCACCTCTTCTCTGGATATTTGTATTTTCTTTACTTCAAAACTTTTCTGTCAGTAGTAGTAGATGTTTCCAAAATAACAGGAATCTCTCTCTTAACATTCCTTCAGTTAGAGGCAATCTAAAAACCAGTTATCGTCTCTCTTGTGTCTCATTGACTGTCACATCCTCCCACATGTTCTGACACATCTTTTCACAAAAACTGTGTACTTTTTAGACATTCTCAAAAATCAGGAAATTACACTGTACAAGTCTCTATTTCTCTTTTTTATCATCTCCAGTGACTTCCCTTTTCTACTTTATATGGAAAAATGATCTAGACTTCACTGTATGGTCCTTATTAAGGTAATAAACAGACCTTTTATCCTCATCAACTACCATTTCTATTATGACAATACTACTAACCTCAATTTCTTGTATTTTTTAAAAAACACACATTATTGTTTTCCTATCCTGCCTGCTATTTTTGAAAAGGCAGACAGCAACAGAACTGGTTTTTTTAGTGTCTTACTCGAAATCTCACCATGAAAGTCATGACATCTTGAGTATATAGCATGAGCACCGTGAAAGAAGATTTTTGACATCTATTTTCTACTTTGATGTACCCTGTTTTCTCTGATTTGGCCCAAGTACATTACATTTGTGTGCAAGTCCAGCTGTTGTCTTGGGTGAACAAAATAATCTAGCCACTCACTACCATGAGCTGATATGATGTTGACCTCTAAAAATGCATTTTGGCAAATCTCTGAGCCTGTTATTCATTCATTTTCTTGCCTTCTAAGTTAGTTAGATATTTCTGGCAGCCAGTATATGTTTTGAATTCTTTTGTATACACAGCTAGGTGTAATATCTGAAATGTAGCATAGATGCATAAGCTCATCTTCTTATGAAGTAATTTATGCCTTTCAATGTAATACATGCAAAGAGAAAATGCAGCAATTGCATTATGAATAACTCTCTTGAACTTGGAAAAATGTTTCATACTTGCTGTAAGTTAATTGTTAATGAAAAAATACACACCACATTATGTATGTGGCCTGAGATCTGTCTTTTAATTACCCCATGCAAAGCTGGACATTCGTGACATTTCTCTAGTTTTGTTTTCCACCTGTTCTTCTTGTTAGAAGCTGGGGAAATACACTGAGCTACATACCAAAGCACACATGCTGATTAGCTGTGTTTGCGTGCCCTTCTACACACATTGCCTGATAATTCATTCATAGGTGTGTGAATTTCTTAGTCTTTATAACGACTTGGATAACACCTTGAAGAAAATGAGAAGATGGTAACAAAAAATGAATGAACAGTGTGACATATATCTGGAAGGTCATATTTCTGTCTTCTCTACAAAAACAGATTAAAACTACCTGGAGCTCCTTCACTTTGATGCCACTATGGTCTGTGATGAACAGACCACCATAAGCTGCAGATTTAGTAAATGGAGGGAAATGGAAGAGGAACCACAGGCATAAAAGGAAAGCAAAAAAAGATTTATTGCTAGTCAAGAGGTTTACTAGAAAGCAATAAATGAAATGACATTCTGTACACAAACAATAGGCAAAGGTTAATAAACATTCAATATTGCATCCTTGTGCAGGAGTTTGTGTGAAAGATTTGACCCACATAACTTCAGCATCTAAGACATTATTTAGTAGTATTATTATTTCTTAACTTTGAACAGAAAATGCATGGAATTACCCTTCTCTCAAAGCACCAAAATCAAATATTCTTGGACTCATTTAGTATCTTTTCATGCCTGTGATTTCAGATAATAATTGTTTATGATATATTTGAGTCTAGCTAATGTATTACACAAAAACTCCTCAGGGCAAGCATTAGTGCAAATTTCACTTTGGTGAAAAAAATCACAAATATGATAAGATTTGGTTTGACTCTTGACCACTGAATAATGCACCATTAACTGTCCCACATTTTCTTAACTCAGCATACCAGCTTAAGTAAACATATCAGTATACACAGAATAAGGTGCCCTAGGCATATACTCAGTCTTCTGTAAACTGGCCACTTAGGAAGACAGATAACTTATGGTATACTACTGCCTGATGTGACAGCTCTTTCAACTTTTTATGTGAGGTTGGGTACTTTTTTCTTAAGGTTGGGTTATTTGAAAAGGTGGACCACTGAAAAATTGACAATGGAAATCCTCATGCTTCTGTGAGTTTTCTTCAAAATTGAAGGAAAGGTTCAAAAACTGTCAATTTATGAATTAGAGAGAAAAATATTTCATAACTATTCCCTAGCCCCCAAGTTTCACCAAGGAGGCTGAGATACTAAATCTGGATTTCTAATAGATGTCTACAAGGAGCTTCTTCCTATGGGCAGTATTTTGTCTTTTATGTAGTTGGTTAAATTTAAAACTTATGGTGGCAAAGGACTACATGGCAAGAGATTTCTTAAGGATACCTGTAGTGAGTTGACAACAAATCCAGTGTAGTTTGAAAGAGCAAAGCACACATATCCCTCACAGCCAAATGAACTCTGCTGAGTCCAAGGGTAGATCATGGAGCCATGCTTCTATTACTTCCTCCTGCATTTGGAGGATTGGCACATCCTGTTCTAGTTAGGAACACTGTCTCATATCAAATACATTTCTCCAAGGTTATGGGTATCAGTATGGATCCTTTTTATGCTGCCTTGGAAGATGTGTAATTTAGATTCTTGAATGGAATAATGGCAAGAGTCTGTTTAGCCAACAAAAACAGGTTAGAAACCCTGGCTTAGTTTATCAGAATACTTCTAAACAATTTTAAGATACCCAAGACTGTATTCAACTAAGCTGATCTCTGGACACAGAATTATAAGCTCATTTTTTTTTTTATGGAAACAATGTGTGCACTCAAATCTTAAAGCATTCCAGCACTTCTAAAGAGTCCAGATTGTTCTTAACATTCATGCCAAATTATCAACAATTTAGAAAACTGTTGCCAAAGGTCATTCCAACTACAGCTGTTTGGAATACAGAGGGGTTTATTGATCTTTTCCTTTGCATAGCTCTTTAAAACAATATTACATTGTGGAAATAAAGACCATGACAGATGTTGATCATTGCCATAGGAGAGGGAAGGAGGGGCAGGGGGGTATCAGGGTTAAATTGAGGGTGAAAGATTCCATTGCAATGCTATTGTTAGGTTCCTATGTGGTAATACTGTTCTCATGATGTGACTTTAACCTGGCACTGTACTTGTGTCCCAGCAAATTAGGGAAGCTGGCTCAGCTGGTTGGGACAGAGTTCATTGGGCATGGCACTTGAGGTGGCATAATTTTCACAGCTCCAAAGCAAATTGGAGTCCTCCCAGAAACACAGGTATCATATTCTAACAAATCACTTATCCCAGAGGCCATCTTTGACTGCTCTTATGAAGCAAGGTGAATCATGATCTTTAGGAAAACTTAATGGCTGTGATCCAATTTAGCAGCTGGATTATATTAGTTCACATTTTTAAGGACAAAGGTTATAATAACGAGATCTTGTGTTACTGGATTTACTCAATTAGGTAACATAGTTACCTTAATGGCTCTGTAACTGTTTGCTGGGTGTTAGGAGTGATGTAATTTCTTTTTTCTAGGTAAAACAAAAGAAGACAATTCTATAGATAAAGGCAGACTAGTAAAAAACAGAAGAGGTATAAAAGAGAGGGCAAAATAGGAACACTGTTACTGAGAAACAAGGAGAAATTACAAGACATTAATGACAGAGATGCAGTCTGAGTCAGAGTACTTTAGGGCCTTGAAAGCACAAGTAAAAAGTTTAAACCTGATACACCAGGCAAAAGAAAACAGGGAACATAAAAGACAATTGTGTGTCTGTTAATAAACATGCACACTTGCATGATATACATGTTTATAGAGCTTAGGACTGAAACAATGGATTTTTCCTGGCAACCCAACACTCCACAACATTACATCTTCTATGGGATAACATTTGTGAATCTTGTAACAAGCACTAATGTTGATGTGTCTAATTAAATGGTTTCTTTTTCATGCAAATAGATTCTGCTTACTAGGGGAATGAGAGGGAGAAGGCTTGTTGTTTAGAAGTGAGAAAACGTGGCTTATGTTTGTTTTTTTGGAGGCTGTCGTCACCCTGCTCCTCATGCAACTTGGGCCAACCAAAACTCACAGAGCCTCAAAGGCTGCCAACAGCCCTTATCAAAGCTTGTTGCAGCTTCTCACGCGATTTGCACACACACAAATCCCCCTCTCCACCGAGCGGAGCTGTAGCTGCCCTGGGACCCTTTCTCAGGGGGAACGCGAACTTGTCCCCTCCAGAAAGCCTGGGGGTTGGAAGAGGGGATGAAGCTGGTCTTCTCTCTGCCTCTTGCGAGTCTCCAGGGTTCATCCAGACGCTCGGGAGGACGATTTAATGACCCGCTCCGCCCCTGCTTCCCCCCGCCCAGGCAGCTCCGGGAGGCTCTGGGTCACACGAGCGGGGAATGAGCCGCTGCAGCGGCGGCGGCAGCAGCAGGAGGAGGGAAGGAGGGAGGGCACGAAGGAGGGAGGGCACGAAGGAGGGAGAAAGGAAAGCGGGCAGGTGACACCGCGCTGGGTTGCTCCGGCTCTGCGGGCGCGGGGCGGGCGGCCGGAGCTCGGTGGCCATGCACGTCAATGGGAAGGTGGCTCTGGTCACCGGCGGGGCGCAGGGCATCGGCCGGGCTTTCGTCCAGGCGCTGCTGGGCAAGGGCGCCAAGGTAAGCCCAGGGAAGCGCGTCCTCCCATTCCCTCCCCTCTGCCTCCAGCCGGCACCCGCGGGCGGGGGGTGATGGCAGCCCCGGGGCTCGGCTCGGCGGGGAACCTGCCCGTCTGTCCATCCCCCCGCCAGCCACTCATTTTCCTCCCTCCAGCCACTCATTTTCCTCCCTCCCCGCTTAGGTAGCCCTGCTGGACCGCAACTCCGAGGCCGGACAGGAGAGCAAGGCGGCCCTGGACGAGCAGTTTGAAGCGCAGAGGACGCTGTTCATCCAGTGCGATGTGACGGAGCAGGAGCAGCTGGCAGGTAAGAGGGAGCCCGGAGCTCCGGCGTAAGGCGCAGCGAGCGGAGCGCGCCCCGGCCGCAGCGCCGGTAAGGGCTCTGCAGGACAGCCTGCTCCCCATCGCCCCTGGCACTGGCTCACAAACGCCTCCATCCTGAACCTGCAGAGGTGAAATCTTGCTACCAGCATTACTACCACAATTTCACTTTGTTCCTTGGCACATCGGAAAGAAAAGCCGAAGTCGTTTCCATTGAGTGTTGTGTGTGATATTTTTGCATAGAAGCCTCTGCAGAAGATAATTGCTATTTTATGAGCAATATATATAAACTTTAAAGCTCATACTTGCTCTTTATGAGGTTTCAGTACAGATTCCAAGCTGCATTCCCTCGTCACAGGAGTAATAAATTCTGTGCTGGGTTGCAGTGCTCTTTCCATACAGCTCACTTTCATTGCGTACTGCCATAGCTGAAACCAGAACTGGAAAAAAGTGGCACGCTGCTTTATCATGGGGTTAACTATAGGGTGATAACACTTCACACACATTTTGCAGATGCATGGAATGAAAGCAGCTTCCCTTATGAGTGATTTGCATTTCTGTTTTCACTTAGTGGATAAACAGTGTTCCCTGCTGAGTATCATATAACATTGATGTACCTTCACAATATTTCATAACAGCACATCACTTCATCGAAGTTTCATTATTAAATGGTGCATTCATAGGTAGTGACTCAGATTCAGATTTTGACATCTCTTTTGTCAGTGCCCTTTCCCCAGATTCATTTCTGCCGTGATAGATGTGAACAGTTTTGGTCTGTTTTCGTTCATGACACTTCACTGGTCCCTTTCTCAGCAGTGATCATTTAGCATAGCCTTTCTTCTTTCAGAAACATTGCTGCTATTCCAGAATTCAGCAGTACTGTCCACTGTTCCAAGTTGGCATGATTATTCCTAATTCTATGGCTTTACATTATCTGTTTGTAAGAAAGATGCTGGACTTTACATCTGGGATCTGCTGTAATCAGCAAAGTTTTTATCAGCTAGGTTGATTGTTGACTTTTTCTCTAAGTGGGAGGAGTAAGAAGCAAGAAAAAGCATCCTAGAGGTAGGAATAACATGTGCTGCTGAGCAGGTGTGTTACCTCAGTGTGCCTTGACTCCCACAGCTCCTCCTCTCTTCAGTGCCAGGCGAGTGCAGGGCCAACAGGGTGTGAACTGGGAGCTGGAGTGAGTAGGACAGGTCAGCAAGGGAGTTTTTGGAACCAAGTTACTAGGAAAAGAACAATCAGAGTAAAATTGGAAGTGGTTCTCACAAAGAAAAAGAGCAAGAACAGGCAGCTGCTACTGATAATGCCTCTCCCATCATTGCATTAATCCACCTGCAGGTTTCTTACCATAAATTTGCAATCATGTCTCACAATCATTTGGGGATTCTGAGCTGGTTTTAGTGTTTTTTTTTTTTTTGTTTTAACTGCCTTATTTTCATATTTTTCCACTTTCAATTGTAATCTACTACCTAACAAATTTAGATTAATCTCACATTTAGGGTTTAAAGGTCTTGTTGGATGAATCAAGTCCTGTACTTTATGTTAAAGGTCATGTGTGTGAATGAAGTTCCTCTTTTTTTTTTTTTTTAATTTTAGCTCTTAAAATAGGAAGCAACTCCCAGTACTAGAACTAGTATTTTTAAGTACATGAGGCTTATGGGCAAGAAATCATCTTGCTTAATATATTTTCAGGTCTTGCCTGTACTTTTTTCTCTGGTGGTTCTTTCACCTAATCCCCCACAAAAATCTCCTATGTCATCCCACTTTTGAAAAATCACCATACTTACTTTTTCCTTCCAGGTATATTTAAGAAGCTCACATATAACTGGTGTTTATGTGGACTTTGCATTGTTATTTTACCTTTCCTTTAAAATAGATCCTTCTCTTATTTTTTCCTTCCCCTCTCAACATTTCTTACTATCATCTGCTTTTAATTTTTTATGGTTCCATAAGCACTAATTAGTATGCAATGCAAGTACAGTATTATTCTACATCTGAAGAGAGAAGTATAAATCAGCTTATACTGATGTGTAGGTGACAACTTCACTAAAAATTTACAAGAAGATTCTTCTTTTTGTGGACAGGTGATATTTGGGATTACTATAGACAGATAAACTTCTACCAGAAATATTCCAAGCATAGATATGCAAAAGCATGTGGTCTTTTCTCAATATGTAAAATAGAAAATTACAATTAGTCAAGTCTGTGTAAATTTAATTAAAAAATCATTGGCAAAATTACTATTATCCATGGTGGTTTTTGAAAATTCTATTATTAATTAGAATCTTCTTAAGATGTTATTTAGAGAAGGCTTAAAAGAGAATTAGCCAGCTTCCAAAATTTGGAAGCTAAGTAAGGGCCCAAATTGTATTTATTTTACTTACTGGAAATAAGTAAAATATTCACTTCTGCTTCTAATAAATCCAAAGGTTTTCATTTTCAACGGCTGATGCAGAATTGGAAAGATAAATGGATAAATTGGAAAGAAGAGTTGAGAAATCAGAGAATGAAGTGGCAACAAACATAAGAAAAGAAAAAAAGGCAGACAGACCAAACCAGAAAATTTATTAATATTACAGTATTCTAGTACAGAATATTATAAAAATCTGTACAATAAAGGCAGTTGGACAAATAAAATCTTTCCCATCAGCTGCCCAGCTCTTGTTTTAATCACAAAATGATGACTATGATGGATCTGAAGCATTGAGACAAAGAAAAGACTGGTGCAGGAAAAGCTTTGTAAACCCCTGCAACTGCTGCAGAAAAAAGTAGATGTCTGAAAGCTGATGCTATACACCTGATTGACACAAAGAGCTAAGCACTAAAGAGCAGAGAAAGAAGATGCTCCTGGGATCACCTTTCAGTGAAGTAGTTCCATCAAGGCCTGTCAAGCCTAGTTTTAGTGTCCCTGAAATATTGTCGATTTTGAGTCAAACACCAAACAAAGCTTTTTAAAACAATATTGGGGAGATGAAGTCTTGGTTTACATAACAGTGAATATTAACGATGAGGAATAGTATTTGGAGGGAAAAACAAGAAAGCTCTATATACATGTCAGATAATATCCTCAGTCCTGGAACATCTTAGTCTGGAATGAACATCTGGAATTCATCTCATCTATCTTGCTGAAGCAGAGCCAGGTTTGACAAGTTTGCTCCTCATTATGACATCATCCTGTTTTTCTATACACATCTTTTATCTCAGTTCTAACACTGTCACCTGGAAAAACACAATGTCATTGGGGAAGTTTCCGAGTTCTTATTTTAAAATTCTTTGGAAACCAGGTCACTATTTTTATGCTCAGAAAAAAAGATTTGAATTTGAGAAGCACATTATTAAAGTTACCTGACAAGTAGGATATATAACAACTTATCCATAAATAGATACATCTAAACAATAATCGTGATTAATTATTTGTGGTTGAAATATTCATGTCAGTTATTCATTAAATAAAAACTGTGTTCTTAGTCTAAATCTGGACTGAATGAAGAAATTTTTTCTGAACACTTGAAGCTTTTGTTTTTCATTCAAAATATAGTGTCAAATCTTGCCTTTACTAGCTATATAAAACTGTTACAAATCAATAATAATAAATGCTTAATTTATATAATTGGGGTGCCAAACATCCTAACTAATACAAAATGCATAAGTGCTAAAAACTTACATTAGCTCCTGTTATCAACCATCATCAAACCGAATTAGAAGGCAGCTATGTTATCTTAATCCTTCCACTTTACCTCAATATATCTAATGTTGGTGCATGTTAGATAAAGTATTTAATTAAATGTTGCTCACTAATGTTTAAGAAAATAATGAAGACATTTTGGTAGACTAATAAACCATTCATTTTTCTATTCATTGTATTTTTATATCTTATTTTACAAAGTTCTAAGTAATGTCACTCTTGGATCTTACTATAGGTGCTTTCAAAAAAGTGATTGAACACTTTGGAAGGTTGGATATTGTGGTTAATAATGCTGGAGTGAACAATGAGAAAGACTGGGAAAGCACTATACAAACTAACTTGGTAAGCATTATCTCCTTTCGTATGTCTGTATTTCAGTATTTAATGTTGGAAAACAATTAACAGCCTGTGGCTTGTACAGGTTTTGCCAAATGACAGAACATTATTTATTGGATTGGTAAGTACAGCTGCTGAAACAATCACCACATAACTGAGTCTGTGGTGGGTCCCTAAAATTGTCTATCCAAGACATACAGCACTGTGTGGAGGTGCTTGGATTATCTATCACCAGACAACATTCTCTTTCTAGAAAATCCAATTAATTCCCAAATAGGTATAATTTGGGAAAATCTACTGCCCAAAGCAGTAGAGCTGCATCTGCAGTAGGGCAGTCTGTCTCTATGAATGTTTTAGAACATTTTAATTTCTTGTGAGGCTCAGCTGGCCAGCACAAGAGTTGTGATTTGTTGATACTACAAGTAAACTTGTTCAGCCAAGACCTCCACATTTTCCTCACCAACCATGTCGGCATAAAATCTGAGTTTTTAATATAGGCCACTTCACCACTGTCACTTTCTATTTAAGGACACTTACTCTTAAAATCCAGTATATTCAACAAGCCTGCAAAATTAATTTTCAAGCAGTTACCACTTCTTTGATATTATCTGGTATCTCATCAGATGAAACCACAAAATCTGTTTCTCAGCTGAAAAGTTTTTAATTTCAAGTACACCTCTAGGACATCTAAGCTCCAAAGAATGACCTTTCTAGCATTAATAGAATTTCTAGGTTCTTGAAATTCAGCTTGTAGTCTAGCATCTGTGAAGTCCTAATTCAACAGTGATTAACAAGTCACCCCATGATCATACTTAATGCAAAGAAAGTAGCAAAAGGAAGCTTTTAAGAGTAAAATGTGAAGTTTTCTCGTTTGAAATTTGTCACACGACAAGAAAGCTCAGAATATGAAAATTAGGTGTGTTTTTGTCAAAAAATTTAAGGGCAAAGGTACCCATCTTTGAATCCTAATACCTCCAAATTTACAAACTAACAAAATAACTCCAGGACAAGTAACACAAGCTGTATATGAGTCAAAAAGACTATAAAGTTAAAGAAAAACTTTTGAGAAAATAGGTATTTGGAAAAAAAGGAATTTAAGTTTCATGACATCTTTCTCTTGATTTTTTTATATCTTCTTTAGGTATTCTTCAAGATTTAAGTACATATATTTCTTCCTCTTTATTTCATTTCTAAAATGTTCGGAAAAATTAAACATTAGGAAACTTCAAATTGTGAAGTAACAGTAATTTGTCATCCTCAGTGATAGGCAATATCTGTATCTCTTTGTACACATCCCTTGAATGTAAAAGAGGACTGCGTTCTAGATGACTTATTTCTCTTTACTTTTGTGCCTGGTTTTAATACAGGATATAAGTAAATGTAGGCAGCCATCCACCTGTCAAATTTGCAAGCACAGGTATTAATTAGTCATCACTGGAAATACTGAAGTCCATGTGAGAAATGTGTTTGACTGTGATGCTTGCTGTCAAGATAAATATCCTAACTTTGAATGTTGTCATAATTTTTGGATGCCAATAGCTTCAAACGAAGACGTTGAGGACCTCCTCTTACAATATTGCAGAAGACACAAAGCTGGGTGTGGGGTTGATCTGCTGAGGGGTCAGAAGGCTCTGTAAAGGCTCTAGATCTGAACAGGCTGGATTGATGGGCCAAGGCCAATTGTCTGAGCTGCAATAAGGAGAAGTGCTGAGTCCTGCACTTTGGTCACTACAACCTCATGCATTGCTACAGGCTTGGGGCAGAGTGGCTGGAAAGGTGCCCATTGGGAAAGGGCCTGGGGGGCTGGCCAACAGTGAGCCAGCTGTGCCCAGGTGGCCAAGAAGGACAATGGCAATTGCAGATAAAGATCAGCAATAGTGTGGCTGGTGATTGTCTCTGTACTCAGCATTGGTGAGACTGCACCTCAAATCCCATGTTCCATTTGGGCCCCTCACTACAAGAAAGAAATTAAGGTGCTGAAGCATGGCCAGAAAAGGACAACAAAGCAGTGAAGGGTCCTGTGAGGAGCAGCTGAGGAAGGTGGGATTGTCTAGCCTGGAGAAAAGGAGGCTATGAGGAGCTTTATCACCCTCTACAATCACCTGAATGGAAATTGTAATGAGGTGAGGGACAGCCTCCTCTTCCTAAGAAGAAGCGATAGGATGAGAGAAAATTGTCAGAAGGGCTGGAGAAGGTTTAGATTGGATATGTGGAGAGATTTCTTCACCTAAAAGGTTGTCAAGCACTGGAACAGGCTGCCCAGGAAAGCAGCTGAGTCACCATCCCTGGAGGTATTTTAAAGGCCTATAGATGTGGCACTTGGGGTCATGGTTTAGTGGTGGACGTGGCAGTGCTGGGTTAACAGTTGGATTTGATGATTTAAAGGTCCTTCCCAATCTAAACAATTCAATTACTATTATTTTTTTTCTTATTACAAGTAACTGAGCAGAAGCAGACGATAAGTGGTCTCAAGTAGCAGAAAAACTGAAATCCAAGTCTTAGAAGCCTATATGTTTAACTACCAAGTTAGACCCCTAATTTTCTTTTAAGTAAAAATTATATAGTTTACACATTATTGTATATGCAAATATTCCATAAATGTCCTAACGACCTAACATACAGTTGAAAGTTGAAAAATTTCATAAATACATGGTAGTGACTGAAAGAACATCTAAAACAATCCGAATAGAAGTACAGTAATGTGGGTAAAATCAAAGCCGCTCTAAGATCCAAATATCTCCACTTACCTATTGATTTGATTGTTCTTTCCCTGTCTAACACCAAGTCAACTAACTAGCTTATCTCCATGAGCATTTCTGTTTGGTTACTGTAATTTCTGTAAAGATATAACACTTTGTACTTTTTGGTTTTTTAATTATAACAACAGAAGAAAAAAAGCTGTATCTTCTATGCATTGGTTCAGAAAAAATAATTTTCTTGTAGAAAGGAGAAAAACATATATGAAATACATTCTTTAAAAATGTCTCAATCTCCCTGTAGTAGGATAGTTTAAGTATTTGTTTTATTCCTAAGAACAGAAATAGCTGCTATAGCCACACAGTGTGATACTGTGTGTGATACAAAAATATGCATATATTTTTTGTTTTAGAAGGGGAAAAAACCCTCTACATGCCAGTCGTAATCTCAGTGATATCATTTATATACTGATATAACAAATATTCCCTGCCCCAGTTTAAAGTACAAAGTACAAATATAGAGCAGTACAGGGCAAGATAAATCAGGACAAACACATCTGGGGTGTGTTCTTTACAGCTACAACAGTTCACAGAACCGGTTGGTCTTCAGGAAAGATTTTGAAGGAATGTAAGGAAGTTCTCTGCCAGTACTGCTCAAGAAAGCATGAAGAAGGTTCAAAAAGTGTGACTTAATTTGGAAGGAAATGGAGTAAAACACAATTCCTACTGGTGTCCATTACAGTTTCCTGAGAGCAAGAAAAGACAACTTGATAAAGCCAGGGAAGGGGTGTAGGAAAGAGTACTGACTACTAAAATGATATTTCTATTGCAGTGCTTTCCACCATTTTGCTACATTTTGTGCTAAAGTTCCATCTATTCATTACTTTATTAATGCATCTATTATTTTTTTTTTTTACTTACATGTTCCAGCAATGCCATCTATTCCTCACCTCAAAACTCCAAATCTCATAAAGTTTACTTGATTGTTATCAGCTTGATCAACAGCAGCTTCAACTAGTGATAGTTGAACAAGGGTACACTCTTGTTATTATGGCAATAATAAAGTTCATTAAAAAATGAACTTGGCAACGATAACAGAATTCCATTTTAAAGAGATATGACCAGTGTAGTTTCAGCAGCCTGTCACACACACAGAGTGTGTGCACAGAATAGCACAAGGGTGTATGACATATAAATTCTTATTAAGGGTCCTACCTACACTCCTCCAGCATAACAGTCTTTATTGCATTCATAAAAACTTTTGCCTAAGGGATCCAGAAATTTCATAATCTGACTTTTTTTATTCTTCAAATCCTTAAAGCAAGAAAAGGGCACACATCTTTACAAGCCTTGAGCATGTATGCTATTTAAACACAATTGGGTGTTCTAAGAGGCATCGATAATTTTATCTTGTGTTGATGTGGCTTTCTGGAACCACTGTAATTAGAGTGACCTATCAATTCAGTCAATTACAGTGGATAATTACAGTATCTTTTGTCATTACAAATGCACCTAGCACATATTTTACTAAAGACAATCTCCCAGATTACACACAGGGTGTTATGTTCTTGTCAGAGGTTTCTGAAAACTGACATAGGTTGCTGTATACAGTTAAATGTAGCAGTACATCTATGCTTGCATTTTAAATATTACCCCAATCAAAAGTTTAGAAGTACATTATGTGGCATTTTGTCTACCTAATTGTTTTATTATAACAAAAAATTAATCTTGTATATATATTTAAACCGATTCCCGAAATGAAATGATGAGAAAATTTGAAAGCAAAATCACATCTCCTGTTTATGTGATAATTTTGCAGTTTTTAACACATTCTGGCAAAACTTTAAATTGTAGGCCAGAGTCTGGGCACATCAAAACACCCCAGTCATATGGGATTCAATTATATAAGCGTTGTCCAGAAGAAAGTAGAAATCAAATTTCTTCATGTGCATAACAGTCTTATTCTTCATTACTAGGCAAAATGTAGAAACATGCAACAATTCCAAGTTTTTACATTTTTCATGAGTTTGCACAATTTGTTTCCACAAGTGACGGAAGTAACAAATTTCCATGAATTTAGAAAAGTCCCTTACTAAAATGAAGTCCACAAACATCATGGTTTGTCCCTGCAAAATACTTAGATTGGAACTACAGAGAATGCACCACTGTACATTTATGTGTGACTCCTTTCAATACAGCTCATGGTGAAACACATGTTCCAGCAACTAGAAAACCTTGCAAAATCAATGTTTGCTTATCAGTCAGGACTTATTTCTCGGAAGGCCAATTAATGTTTCAGCAGAAACCAGAAGGGTAGCTAAGCAAACATCAGAAGTGATGAATTGAATTTATTTTTGTGTGACAAAGACTTCATGATCATCACCAGGCTGTTCCACTGTGCTAGCCATAAAAGGGAATATGCTGCAGCCTTCTTCTGGTCCATACACATTGCTGGCCTTTCCCAGCATACCAGGAGAAATGGGAAGGACTGAACTTTCATCCCAAAGTAATATAACCTGGACACATAGCTGGAGTCAGCAGCTGGAAGTAACCGCTAGGTCACTATAATTGTTTTTGCTGTCTATATTGTACTAGGAAGGACACAGTGACTTACCTTAATAGCACAGTAAGTCAATTAATTTTTTTAGCTTGTGATTTTAATGTATGTTCACAGTAACCAATGTTGAAGTATAATGAAAAGCAAAGGTTTTGAACTAAGAACATAAGACCAGCTATCAAAATGGAATATTATTCCTATGTCCTTCAGGAAGGTGGAGGTGTACTGAAGGTGGGGAGGGAAGTAAAGAAATATGCACCATAAAAAACTGAAACACAGTGTTTCATTCCCACCTTGTAAAAAAGCTATTGACTTGTAGCAAATTATCAAATCCTGCTATATATTCCTCTCTCATTTCTGTCTTTTTCCTCTCTAGACTTCTTGTTTTCCACAGTTTGAGCTGGTAATTCAAACTCAAGAGTTTGCAATTTCATTTCATATAGCAATCAAACTAACCTATACATAGGAATGCCAAGGGACTTGCATGCTTGCTCCAACTTGTCTATGTCCTAGAAAATTTACTTTAAAAAAAGTCCCACCTTCCTGTCCAACAGCAAAATGCTAAATTTTTCCATGGATATCACAAGCAGCACTTTTAGTTTCAGAATTTTGAAGTTCATCTTATATAGTTTACAAAGTACTTTTAAATTTTCCTTATAGATAGTCATTGATTTACAACATCACTCTTATGAAAGGCAAATTATCTTGGGTCAAATTCCACCTCTGTGTTAACCTGCTTTATGAAACCACAAATCAGCGGCTCTTTCATTTTTGTTCAGTATCCCTAGCACTGAACTATCTTAGTTCAGGAAACAAAATGTTAGGACAGATTACTATTTTGTTTCCTCTAAGGAATTCATATTCCCACATCACCTTGATACCAATATAGTGCTCATCTTCAGCACTGAAGATGCTGATGTATTTTCTCACAATGAAGTACCAGATGTATCAGACGAGCTGGTAAAAGGAAACCTTATTAGATAGGTGTGAGAAACTATGTCAGTTGGAACAGCTGTCCTGAAACACTAGAAAAGAAGCACCGTGTACTAAGTTACTTTCAAAGCAATTGTCACTTGAAACGGATGACGATTAATGATGTCCTGGGCATCATCACCAAAGAACACTTTCTTTTTTAAGTAGATAAATCTAAAATGAAATGCAAAGTATGAGAACTAGCTTACAGGCACAAAATGAAAAGACCTTTAGCTTCTTTCATTAAATTGAAAGGAAATTACAGACATTTTCATCATAACCTAAAACCAAAGAACTGGGTTCAGAAAACATAAATTTTGAGAGGATTGGAAAGAGGTGGATTCTTCCAAGGGAATGGGAAATCCAACACAAAACGCTTCAGATGAAAAGTGCCATCTGCTGAGAATGTGGACAGGTTCTTCTCACCCTGGGTATGTGGTTCAGAGTTTACCTGCAGAATAATTCTTTATTTTATCTGCCCAAACATCATAAATAGCTATTTCATCCAAGATCGACCACACTCAGTGAGGTTTTTGTGAGGATCACAGATAAGGATTACAAGGCTTTAGGGGGTATAAGGGGCAATATCCAAATGGAAGTCTGCATGTATCTTGAAGACCACCTCTCACAATACCTTAATGTAAAGGAGAACATGTCTCCTGTCACCTGAAGAAATATTAAGTTAATGGCTTCCAGAAGGAGAAAAAGAACAATACAGTAATTTTGATTGAACAGCCAAGCTACCCACTTTTTGTTTGGTTTGTAATTGTGGTTTGGCCTAGTACTCCTCTAGGTCTATTATCTCTGAATTAGAAGGAATAGAAAAGCCTCCTCAAGGAGCCCCAACTGATTTACTTTCTCTAATCATCCTAAGTGGAATTCTCTTTTTCTGCTCAGCAGGCTGAGCCACTGCCCTAGGGCATGACAGGACTTGCACCTCCTCTCCAAAGACAGCATTAACCCCTTTCTTTCTAAAATATCTTCTGTACAGCCTATCATGTATAATATACGTGTATATTAAAAAACACATTCCAAGCTTAAGTCCAAATATAATTTTAGTTGAGGTGCCAATAAGTTTATGTTCAGAATAAATATACCTTATAGCAACACTACTGGACATGAACAATCTTGGTTTTAATAAATCAAATTTACATGTGAAAATGAACATTAAACAGCAATAGATTAACCTTTATAATGGCTCTGCTACTTTCCAGGACATGCAAAAGAAATCTGATTTAATTTGGTATGTGTCAAGACACTAAAGACAGTTCTTTAGAAAGTTTCTGGTAAAGCATTTAATCAGCACTATCCTTTTTAAATTAATCAAAATATTTTTTAAAATATGTTAGCTTAAACTTCCCAGGAAAGAAAAAGAAATCTATTTATGGGAATTTTTCCTTTAAGAAAAATTTAAAATAATATTTCAGAATTTTCAAATGTTCATATTTTGTGGGGTTTTACACTATTCCAGGAAATAGTGAATTCCTGAAAATATATTATTATAAAAATATCTCATTAAGTGCTGAAACTATAGAAAATGAGAAAAGCTGACTCATTATCAAGATTCCAAAGGAAACTTGGTAATGAGGTCTCAGGTTGTTTAATCTCTGTCAATGGGCAGCCTCATGTTACTTGAAAAATGAACCAGTGATATTAATAAAGTAGGACATGCACTCTTCCAAATCTGATTCTTATTAAAACCAAAAAGCATGAAGGATATCTGAAAGGGAATTAGAAGTACTTCTTTATATTTTATAACATGCATCTCTAAAAATATCAGCTAGTGAAAATGCAATACCCATCTCAAGATTATTCCAGTTTTGATTTGGGAATTTAGATAGTGGCAGAAAAATAGTTAACATTCTGATTTTAAAAGCTTTTTTTTTTTTCCTCTCCAGTTTCTCTAGTCACTATCCATTAGATTTTAGGCAAATGCAGATTTTCTCACTGTGTTTTTTTATATGGCAAATTTCTGTCTCCACTATTCTACAGACCTTCTCTGGTCAAAAATATTGAAATAATCATGAACACTTAATCTTTTGGACATCTTAATTTATTTGGGTCAATAAATAAGCAGTCGTAAAGTACAAATGAAGTTCTCATTTAAAAGCAAAATAATATTTCCAAAAGACTAAAAGTGTGTCTCAATGCATTTGTCCATTTTAAGTAGAAATTGTAAAGCAAATATGAAATGATTACAGAGAGATAGGAAAAAGGTTGGTAAATAGTTATGGAACTCATCACTAATGCAGTAATGCTGGAACATTTCTCTAGAGTTATTGTCTTCCACCAGGAGCCTTGTCTGCTGCCCTTTTCTTACTATTGGTTTCGCTCTTAGGTAAAGTGACTTTCTGGGAGAAACTCTTCTCTCATGATTTACCCAGGAAATTGGTTACCCAAGCCTTGCTGTGTCTTTGGATAACTCAGTTTAAAAGTCTGAAGCTCAGTGACAGGAATCTCAGCAGAATTTCATACTGCAGTGGGGTTCAAAAAGAGATTTAAGGAATCAAGGTGATACAGGTCTCAGAATTCTTTTTCCTCAAAGTTCTGTCTTAAAAAAATAAAATTGTAAAAATCACAGCTAATATTATGCTAACATCATCTCCCATCTCTTAGAATGCCTTTTTTACCTTCTCTTTATTTGCCTGTGAAAGGGCTAACTTTCATTTGGGAGGAATGGTAAAACTCCTGTAACTTTAGTCAGAAAATAATACACATTTTTAATATTCTGGAAACAGAAATATATCATGAAACTTAATCCTAGAAAGTGTGAGTTTCTTTTGACTTGGGCCTAATGCAGTTTTAAGTATTAATGTTATCTTCAGATACAGTCAGTACATTTTTTATAATATAGAACAGGCTATCTCAGAAAAAATGGTGGTATTTAGATCAGTTCATCTGCCACTTATATTTTTAGATAAGGAATATATTTAATCTATAAATTATTTACTCTTTATTTCATTTCCTTCACAACTCTTATTTCCCATTTCAATATTTTAGTTTATTTATTTATATTTTATTAAGAGAAATAAGTAAACTGCTATTGCTTCTATCTATTGCAATTGTGCTTCTGAAGCTGTTGAGTTACAATACTGTGGAGTGTCTCAGTGCTTAAAAACTTCAAAGCATAAATATCACTGGTAATGTGATTCAGGTTCTAAGCACCACAATAAAAGCAAGTTTCAGTTTGTAGAAGCAAAATAAATATTTTGAATAACGTCAATAATTCAGTAAAATATTTTGAATAGTTTCAAATAATCTTTGAGTATCTTCAATAATTCCTTCCTCTCTATACCAGACATCTGTGATCAGAGGAACCTACCTTGGTCTAGAATACATGAGAAAAGAGAATGGAGGCGATGGAGGAGTAATCATTAATATCTCATCCTTGGCAGGTGAGAAAATTTTCTGCAAAAACAATATCTGCTGGGTTTTCTTCTTAAGCAAATTAATCATACTGATCAGTCTTACTTTTTCTTTTTATTGCTCTTCCCTGTTTAGGAATATTTTGAACTGGTTTTCATCATAGCAACAGAAGGAATGTCAAATTTCATTTGCTTTTATAAACACAATTCAATAGTAAAAAATCAGAAATTTTCCTAATCAATCCATTTTGTATTTAAAATCTTGAGCCTGATGTAAATTCCTCCATTCAGCTTCAGAGAAGTACATACGTAGGAATATCTAAGACTAGACTATACCCGTTTTATTAACAAAGATTGTCACACACCCACTCTGTGTTCCAAGTCCTTTCAGATGTGATCTACCTGCACTTGAGAAGTCATAAAATTAACGCTCATATTTCACCAAGCTTAATCAAGCACTTTCTTTGCTCACTAGTTATCTATGCTATTACTGTATTTCAACTTATTCGTATAAAAATAGAATTATATGAATCCTACATCATCTGGGGGTAATGCTGCTCTGTTGTGAGGCAGAATTCTGCACTGTTTTCTGTAGATATATTCAATGTTTCAGTGACTGGGCTCCCAGAAAAAAAGCACAGCTGAAGGGGAAACTGTACATGGAGAATGAAGTCACCTGACAACCTTTCTCAAGAATTTTGTGGGGAACTACTTGCATTCTCTCTTTTTTAATTGGAGAGGTTCTTTCTTTCTTTCTACTGTCAGACTGTCTGTGAGAAATAGTACATATGCTACCTGACACTCGGATTGTCAGAGGGTTTTTTTTTTTGTATCTGTGCAGATTACTAAATTCTAGTAATTTCATTCCAGGATATTCCTACATGTTTTAACAATGAAAAGCCAATTAAGGTAGCACAAGCTATAGATAGCTGCTTGTGCATAAGTGTTGTTCCGAGTAGATTGAAGTTCTCCTATAGACCTTAGCTTTTTGTGATAAAGAGTCCAGTTGACCCTACTGACGTAATGCATACAAATCTTGAGGATATGACTTAATACAGTCACATGTGTCCAAAGGTTGAGGGGGTCTTACTAAAAGACTCCATGCATCTTTAAGTCTGCATTTGCCATACTGCCTGGCACATTGCCTACTGACACCAGTAAGTTTATCTCTATAGGCTGAAATGGACATTGTATTGGGTCCAAATTAACCTGAAGGAAGCTGCTGTTGCAGTGCTAGGGGTCATCAACACAAGTAAAAGATTAAACAGTTTCACAGAAACACCGATGCCCAAGGCAGTACATAAGAAAGGGTGGGGTATCAAGTGGTTTGGTTCCTTTTCTAACAGGTCTCAAATGGACACAAAATGATTTTGTTTTCAAGACTGAAAAGCTTGGCTGTTCTGTTTGTTAAGACAAACAACAGTTTCTTTGCTTTGTTTGGTTTCACGTGGCTTTGTTTAACAATTGCTCCCAAGGTCATAAGGAAAAACACACTTCAAAAGCCAATATATACTAATTTTTATTGCTTATTTATTTACTACTGTTTGTGCTTAGTTACTGTAATACTTCTTTCCAGTCTGAAGGTCTAAGTCCTGCAGTTTATTCCATATATGAAAGACAAACTTCCACTGGCTTCCTTCACATCCCCTTCAAGTGTTTTGTTAGAGCTAGCTTCTGTTAATCATTAAACTTCTGAGTGGTTTTGATTCCCGCTGTCCAAGTTCTCTGTAAGATACAGACAGCAAATCTTCCTATGTCATTCTGAGCAACAAGAAGGGCTGCACATAGTGCTTATGTGAAATTCAATAGTATTTCCTTTGCACATTAATTAGCCACCAGTACATCATGGTGGGAATTTGGCCAGTGATTTGGACTAGGGACAGAATCAAGCCTTACAGTATCCCATTTCCAAACACCCATGGTACTACCAAAATTATGTCTGTGAAGTGGATGCTTAAAAGTGTTAATTCAGCTGGATCAAAGCCAGAGCTTGTTTATCCAGTGGTGTCTTCCTTTCCTTAATCTTGACCCCAGACAGGACTTAAAAAAGGAAGAGAAATCAGTGAGCACATAAAGCAAGCACTCAACTATATCTCAAAGCTACAAAATTTAATTTGATTTGATTTGTGCATTCATATCAAGAAGAAGTAATTCTGCTAAACTGAGATAATGAGAAATGTGTTTTACATCAAATTTGGCTCCATAAAAAACAATTTCAATGTTTACAGGTTTTTGCATCAGAATAGACTTAATTTTCAAATTCAAGTAATAAAATGTTCTAAAATTTCTTCTGTAGTAAGCCACACATGGTACATTTTATTACATTTAATGGAATAGTTAGAAGCATCAGAGAAAGCATAAAAAACTAAATTTAACTCAAGAGGCTGTTTAAATTATCAAACTTGGTCTTTTATCTTGTGGTGGCTGGTAGCTGCACCCTTTTTGCAAAGAGTAAAAGGGCAAAAGGAATTCAAGTATAGGCACACACTTTTGTTTTGATGGCTTTCATATTTTTAAGAAGGTTTTCTGTGAAACTGAGTTTGTATCTGTATTTTAGCAGACAAAAAAAAATCAAAGTATTCACAGAGGGCTTAAAAAACATTAGAATTTTTTGCCATAGTATCATGCTACTTTTTGAGAGGCTGTTCTATGTGGAGTAAATCTGGATACCTTCATGCTGCACAGCCATATCAGTTTGATTGCACTCAACTTCAAGCATTCAGATTCTGCAAACCGCTGGCTGGGCTTCCCTTTACTCAAAGCTTCAGCCACAAGAAATGCTTAAAGTACCTGTCACAGCAAACAGGCTTTTTTAGGACCAGATGCTATATGTATTACAAGAACAAAACTGTGGTTGCATCACCAAGCAAGGACTCTATCACAGTGATACAGAGGAGCAGAGGTGTCAATGGTTGTACAGCTGGACCTTCAGCTCAGCATCATGACAGAGCATTGGTCCCTCCCCTTTGTGAAAAGGAAAATGCTCAGCAGAATCTGCCAGAATGAGGTTAAAAAATTAGATGCTATTCCCTTCAGACTTCGCTATAAAAATTAAAAAATAAAATCATAGAAATGGCTTAGAATTTTTGCTAGGATTGCTGCTTCACCTTTGTTTTGGCACTCAGAAAGACTACAACGATGTCATGAGGGTATGCAGAGAGAAAATCTGAAAGACCAAAGTCCAGTGTAAAAAAGGCAAATAAATCTATTCAAAGAAAGGAACTTACTCAAATCTCTGAGGGCAGCTTGTTCAGTGGGAGAGTGCAACTGGGGAAAAATGCTTAATTCTGTTTTTATCAAAGTTCTTTGTTTCATCAAAGCGGAATGAAAGGAAATACTGGTTTCAACAAAGCCTATTGATACAATTTTGATAGAATTCTCCACCTCCAGTACTAATTTCTCAAGATGTGGTTATTGAACCTATTGTCCATGATAAATAAGGAGTTGTAGTGAGACACCTGACACCATATCTTCAGTGGTAGAGTGATCTTGACACCAACAAGGAGAGTGGAGTATAAGAAAGGGCAAGAACTGTCTCTCTCAGCCTGCCAGGAACTGAGAAAAATAAAACAGCAGTTAACACTGCAGCACAGGATTATTGTTGGTCTTCTTAAACCCATTTTGGTAAACCAAAGAGCATCTTGAGTCATCACAAAGTCATCTGCAATTCACCATGTAGCAACATCTATAGAGAGAAAAATCTAGCCATAGCAGCGCCTCCCCCCGCCCCAACTAAGAGAGATTAAAACCCAAATGTATCACTTTCCAGAAGTACACTGCCCCATCACCATCCATTTGAACACCCTCCTCTTCTTCCTCTCATTATTTTGTGCATAATGGTCTCTAGTCTGCTTCCCTGCCATTCTGCTTTGCATAAGGTAATTAAATATTTATGGCAGCAGCAAATAGAATCCAGATTTTCTAACAAATGAACGCACTAACTAATATGTTATGAACTCATTTCTGCTCACTGGTTGAATAAATATGCAGGCAGAGCAGACTCAATATGACACAGTGGTTCATCAGAAAATACGTGCTAGGAGAGTCCCTGGGACACACCAACAGCAGAGGTCCAGCTCTTCCCCGGGCAGGGATGTGGCTCAGAGCCAGAAAGGCCATATTGTGGTTCTGAGTACTGAGCTCAGGAACAAAAGTGAGACAGGACTGTTACTGTTTTATGTGAGGAATGCTAGGACTAGTCTTAGATGCTTTATCCAAGTAAGATGATTTTTTTCTTGGTTTTTCACTTCAGCAAAAATAATTTCAATTAGAAAAGAACTGGTTTTCCAAAAAAAAGCTACTTGTTCCTCTCTCCCTGCCTAGTTATTTCTGCTGTCTTTGGCATTATAGTAAGTCTTCAAACCTTATTCCACTTCATTATTGTGAGCTGTGCCCTTCCTTTGTTTATTTCTTGACTTGGTTTCTCTTCCCTCTCAAGTAAAAGGTAATTTTTCTTACTGTGGTTAAAAAATAAAAATAAAATTACTTCTAAATTCTTCTTCTGTGTTTCCCAGTAGATGTCTGGTTTATTTCTGCTAGGTGCAACCTGATTAGAATTTCCTTTAAGCACATAAAAGAGAGTTTGTTGTGTTGTTTTTCTTTAAATAGTATTGTATGTAATGTGCCAATATTCCGATGTTTCCAATAATTTGAAGAATGGTGATCAAAAGTCAACAAACAGAGGAATATTAAGCATTTCTGTGATCACATTCCAGAGAAGTCAGTACAAAAACCATTTCATGCTTCTTAAGCAGAAGCATAACACATCAATCCAAGCTAAGCAAATAAATACAATTTTAAAAGAACAGCCAGACAGTAGGTTAAGTTGGTCATTTCCCAGTATTGAACAGTGCTGCTTCCACAGGATCATCAAGGTAGCGTTTAAATCAAGATAAAACCTTGAAGCTGTCAGGTTGGTGATTAGAGCTTTGTGCTGTCTTAGAAAGTTCTTTCCTTCAGACAAAATATATTCCAGAGCAAAGAGCCCATGCAAGTCTGGCTTATGTCATTTTTCTGGCAAATCCATACTTAGAGCTAAATAGTGAATTCTTCATCTCCACTGGGGTAAGTCACTGCCCTTCTTGAATGTATCACCCTAAGATCTGAAGTATGAAAGATAAAAGTATATGAGTTATTAATTGGGATTACTTCCATTATAATCAAGCATTAAGGCATTAAAATTACTATCCAGTTTTACAATATTGACATTCAGGAAAACATTTTATCCTCTAGCTTCCAGACAGGCTGAAGTCTGCTATTCATAAGGGCCTGAATTTCAGGTGGAACTGCAGCATCTCTTTGGTCCAGTTCAGCTTTTGTTGTATAAATTGTTGGCATAATTGGGAGAAATTAATATGAAATCATGGTCTGTCATTTCTTCTTGACTAGCTTTTTGCCACCAACTCAATCTTACCAGAATTAACTTCTTAGTTTTCTTCCAAAACCTCCATTCTCTCTTCTTTCTCTCCTATAAATAAAAATTTTGTTCTTTCCTACTCAGACCATAAAGGTCTACTGTGTTAGCAGAAAATTTTTATTTTGCTTCTCCTATACTCACACTTCCTCCCTGAACACACTGTAAATGATTGCAGATGTCCAGTTCCCACATTAAATAATCAAAGCCTATCTAAAATACTTTGATCCTCAACATACTTAAAATATTTTACTGATTCATAGATGCCTCAAAAATATCATTCTTGAGTGTTTTCTTCCAGATTGTGTCCTCTATTTTAAGTCATACTTCATAGATACAACTTTTCCTTTTTAAAGTTATGCTTTTTAATTACTCTTCTTTTGCCTTCATATTTTTATTCATCTTTCTTAGCCTATACCAGATTACAAAATATTGACATATTAAAATTTACAAATGTCTACTAATCCATTTTGTTACATCTCTGTTCACAAATCTTTTACACTGTAGACCTATACATGTCTTTAAGGTGATCATAAATTAGGAATATACGACACCTTCATTCAGCTACCTTTTTATTTTAAAGGACTCATGCCTGCTGCATTCCAGCCTGTGTACTGTGCTACAAAGCATGGTGTAATTGGATTCACACGGTCCATAGCTGTAAGTATGCATTTTCCAAAAGGGTGTCAGCAGCTCCTTGGGAACATGCTTAAGTTTTTCATGTTCCTGCTCTATAGCCACACAACTGGAACTAGTTTTGTGAAAGAAGGCAAAGTGTGTGAAGCAGTGGAGGTTCCCTCCTTTCACAAAGGGAATCATCCGAAGATGGAATAAGTACGGCATCTGTGTGTTTATGACTGATTTGAAGTTTGGAGAACATGGAAGAAAGTGTTGCAGAGTAATTTGAGGACGGTAGGAGGAGTCCAAAAGCCAAATTCTAATCCAAGTTGTAAAAATATTTTTTCAGAACCTTGTCTCATTCATTTAACATTTTGATTTCCTTATTTCTAAGTCAGGTCAATGACTTTTTTTATGATAAATAGGCACCAAAGTGTACAAAAGTGACTTGAACACATCATTATTTATTCTTACCAACTCTTAATACTCTGAAAATGAAAAATTGCACATTCAGGATGGGGCATGTAAGATGATCATATTATAAGTCTCAGCCTCAAACTCCAAAACTTTCTAGTTAAATTGAACAAAAAGTATAACAAAACAACTTGGAAAGAGAAAAAACAATTACACTTTAATAGATTAATCTTAGAGATATTCTACTCACATAGTATTTCCAATCTGATTTCCAGAATTAAACACCTGAAATTATACTATCAATTTAATGACACTAATTAAACTCTATCCATATTTTATGCCCCTATCCCCACACAACTAACTCCTTTTTCAGATTGGTGTGAAGAGAATAGTGTGGATAAGTGTTTCATATATTATATTAAACATATCAAGTACATGGTACCTCATTTTCCAATTTTGTTTTCTCATTATAAATATAAATATCACCATCTAAGGGAAAAAGTAAATTAGAGGAATTGCTGTCTTTAAGGAACACAAGAATGCCAAGGAAAAAAAGAATAATAAACATAGTGAACTATAGTATTTACCAGGAAAGGCACTACAGCCTAATGTTGGGCAGGTTTGCTACCTTACATCTAGGACTTCAGTTTCTTGTCTCCCCAGACCAAAAAAGCAGGCTACCGTACCATGAAAATGATATGTGACTTACATAATACCTGAAAGAAGTCTATTAAATATTAAAATAAATAGAACCCAGTGTTAAAAGTTATGGTTGTTCTCAGTTCTGTGCTATTGCTAAGTTCATCCAGCACTCAAGACATACCTGGATGTGGATCAGACTTCTCTGCTACGTGCACACTTTGGCAGAGCCACAGACCAGGGGTCCTACCTCTCCCAGAACAACCTGTGATTCTTTCTTTCATCATGTTCCCGAGCTGCTTCCGGAAAAAAGCGTCAGTTTGCAGGGACTTTCCAGTGGAGATGCTCAGAGATAGATTCATACCTTGGCAGGGACAATGGAACAAGTAGAAAGGTTTAGCATTACAGTTGTAGGGATAGAGAACATACTCTGTTGATGTGAGGAAGATATCTTAATACAGTATCTTAAAGATAATTTTATTCATTTCAAAGTTTTCTTTTAATAAAAAACTCCTATAAGATTGGAAGCATATATTTGGGAGAACCTTTTCTTGTTTTTGCTTGGAAGAGTTGTATCATCACCCTAGAATACTGTTAATGACATTCTAGAGAGCCCTAAGGACAAAAAGTATTATGGAACAACCAGCTTCATGTACAGAGTTCTGATTTCTTGTAGAATTGTTCTCCTAACAAAAGAAATGAGGGTTTTTTCTAGTAATCTAGTATGATTACTAGAGAAAATGTGCTTCAAACTTAATTGTTAGGAAAATCAGTAGTAACAAAATCTCCTTACTTAGCAAGGCTGAAAAGTATTTTGTGGTAAATCTCATTCTTTGAAAATTTGCTTACACAATTCTGTCTTAAAATGATGACAAATGCCTACCCCTTTCTCTTTTCTAGTTAGCTGCTAGTATGGAAAACTACGGTGTGAGACTCAACACAATTTGTCCAGGATTTGTCAACACACCAATTCTTCAGTCAATAGATAAAGAAGAGAATATGGGACAATACTTTTCATACAAGGATGAGATAAAAAATATGATGCAGTTCTACGGCGTGATGGAGTAAGTCAGATACAGTGTGGTTTTTGCACTTTGTTGATGAAGAACAAAGACACACTTTCAGCAAAATTAAAATAAAAGGGAAATGTTGCCCCAGATAAAAGACTATCAAATGTCTTATCCTGTATACAAAGAAAAAGAGCTATTTTAAGAGGACCATCTGCAAAGTGATATATCCCTTTATGCATTCCCATTTCCCAGCAAAGTTCAAATCAAATTAGCAAATTAAATATAGTGATTTTAGTTTTCAATAGCCTTTGGTGTTGCCTCATGAATTTGTTTAATCAAACCCATTCTGAGATGCTGGGTATAATGATATAATATTAAGATATAGGTAAGATATAATTTGCACTGAAATTTCCCAAAATTTTCATGTGAACCAAGACAGAAATCAGACCAAGATCTGACACAACTGGATTAAGAGCACAGTAGCAACCACCATTGATCAGATCAAAGAGTTCCCTGGCCCATCACAGTCTTGCTAACAAAGACCAAAAGTAGACAGCTTTGACAAACTGAGAATATGATAAGCATAAAATGATATTTTTTAACACTTCCTTAGATACTAACAGTTAGCTTCCAAGATGCTTCTGCACAAAGGAAATTGTATGACTGTATTGTTTCACCCATACTTTATGTAAAATATTTTGTACCTATTGACCACAGCAAACTGCATGTGAAATTATCCTTTATGCTAATTTGTACGTCAGCTCTGCTACAGAAGCAGGATAAATCAACAGCAAAGAGCTGCAGAGGATTGTGTAAGGATTACTTCTGTCCAGTTCCCTGACAGAGAAAACTTTGATAGGAAACCCAGGGGCAGCTGGATGTCCACAGGCATTTATCAAAAACTAGAGCAAAAACAAGCGATGATTTGCAAAGTAGCCACTTTAGATGTATGTCCTGATTAAGGAGAATACATATCTCTTCTGAAACACTCATACCACCTCATCTTTTCCTCAAAATAAATTTGTTCAAATGCCAATTTTTTTAAAATTTTCAGATATATAGATTTACATTGAGTATCTTACATGGTCTATTATATCATTAATCTGAAATAACTTTTTTTTTCAGCCCATCAATAATTGCTGAGGGATTGATAACAATAATTGAAGATGATACTCTAAATGGAGAAGTTATGAAGATCACAGCATCCCAAGGAATTCATTTTCAGGAATATGGCCAAACACCTTTTACATCATCAAAGAGATAAATAATTGTTTTGTGCTAATTACTTTTAGCTTTTCTTAAGTAGAAAAATTTTGAAAAGAGTAATTTTGCAGGAAAAAAGATTAGTGTTGTTTTTAGATCAGTGACAGTGTTCAAAGATTTGCATCCTAATAACAAAGGGATAGGTGAGAAAATCTGTCGTGGGAAGATGTTATCACCCTATTCTGATTCTATAAGCACTAGTAACAGTATTTATTTAGTAAAAAACCACACTGCTCTGAAGCCTTTTTTTATAATTATTTAGTAGTAGGGGCCATTTTTTTTCATTCTGGTTGTTCTGATCTACATACTCCAAACATAGTTTAGTTCATCTGACTCACTTTTGTTATAATTCTTTTCACTGTCATGCTTACTTATTTACATCTTGAATTCTTCAGACCAGGAATTCAGTTCAGGAATGTAGATCACAAATGTAGCCATAAAGAGTTAAGAATTAACTTGCTTTTATGAAATGTTAAATATGGGCAACTTAATATGTTGTATATTATATAAGGAAGTACAGATTTTTAACTTCTTGGATTTTAGATATTTATAAAATTCTTTAGAAATGTTTTTGTTTTCTTTTATATATATATATATATATATGTTAATTTTCTCACTCTGTATATACAGGGATGAATATTGGGGCATTGATTTAAATGTCTGCTTGCCTATTAAATCTTATTTTCTAAACCTTTAATTTCGTGTCTTCATCGAGTAAAATCTCAATTCAGTCCTGAATAATCTGTTTTTTATCATGTTTATACATTTGCCCTTTGGTTTCACAGTACATATTCTCAGATGTAGCATGTCATATAGCAGCAATGAAAACAAAAATTGAGCTTCTTACCTCCTGAGCACTACTGAACCTTCTGAATCCAGGTCAATCCTCAGCTACATTTATGCAAAAAATCTTCATGCTTCATGGGTTACATGCCTAACAAAAATAATTTTTTGCATGTTAATTTAATTAGCCTCATAGCATAAGAAGATTTAATAGCTCCTGGGAAAGCTGGAAAACTAATATTTACCCTTCTTAGGAGTAATGACTAATTTCATTGCTTTTTCTTACTGAAACAGTGGAAACAATTGTACTTACCTTCTGTGGAAGTCAGGGAGTAGTAAGTCTGTGGGGAGAAGAAACAGGAAAGCATACTTTGAATTACTCATCATTTTCCCAATGCCTCCATTTTTGGCTATATTAACACTATTTTTAAGCCCATTTTGAACACACACAGGATGCTAGACACACCTTTAGCATCCCTGACAGCATCTGTATACCCTTCTGGATTAAAAATTACTATCTGATTTGATAGTATTAGTTTTTATGTTTGTCTCATTAAAATCAGAGCATTTCCCAATACATGGCAGAGTAGTGCAAAAGAGATGATGAAAACTTGAAGTCAGCATGTGTTAGCTAGGTTCTAAAGCTGATAATCATCTACCTTTGTGTGTCTCCTTGATAAGCAGGATTTCAATGTAGTCTAGAAAATAGGGAAGGTTTAATATTAATGGTTGTACATGCAAAACATGAAATCACCAAACACCACACTAGGACAGTAACTCAGCAGTTTATCTTAATAACACACTTCAAATAACAATAGGAATATTGCTGATGGTACATTGCTGGCTTGATTGCTTTTGCTCATCTCTGCTCCTTAATACCCCAAAAGAAATTTCTGCTAAACAGGGTGGGTTGACTTTCCCAGGGAATCAATGAAAGAATAAATAATTTAATAATGTTAGTAATAAAAGACCAGGAGTCCAATGTATGCTCCCTGAAGGAAGAAAACCAGAAAGAAATGTAAAATCAATTACAGCTAATCATTTTAGTCATTGATCATTTAACTTGTGATATTGCACTTCTAAAAAATTCTAATTCTATGAATTGGTATTATTCTAAGATTCCATTTATGGGGTATGTCAACAGTCACACAAGAAAAAAATAGATTTATAAAACATGCAATTAGACTTGAGGACACCAGAAAAATCTAAGCCTATATCTGGGAAAGAATTTAAATCACATCTTACATGTGTAGGTCTTCTAAATTAATTTTGTAACCCAAAAGACAGATGTTCTCAAATCAAAGCCATACAGAAGATTTCATGAAAGGCATATACTGCACTGATTTCCATCTGATAATCTGATAAGGAAGTCAGAATCACATGAACATTTCAACTAAGATAAATCTCAAATTATTAGCACATCTGGAACCTATTGGAAGAAATGTGTACAGTGAAGCAAAATCCTTGATGCAAATCATATTGTGAAAAATAGACATCAAAATTCTACCTTTTAATTAAAAAGTGCCCCAAAACAATTACAGCTTTCCACTTTCAGATAATCTGAATTTAAACACATCTGAGGGTTTTATCTCACAGGAAGAACAAGTCCTACATATGTTTTGGAAGGGTTTCCTGTAAGACTTCCCCCCAAACTTTGGAAGTCTTCCAGTCAGAAAGAAAGAGAGTTTATGTTTGATTTAAAGAGAGAAACACCAGAGAAGCAGTAGGTAGAAAGATGAGTTGAAGGGGGAAAGTGAGTTTCATTTTTTGCACAAAGACTGTTTTGAAACTTCATGTTCAGTTAAAAGTCTTGACATAATTCCAAGACTTAATTTATTTTGCCTGAGAGATCATCATTTCTAATACAACTGTTCCAGTGTTGTAAAGAAATTCAGCCAAAAGGAAAAATAAATATTTTAAATGAGATACACT
Source organism: Pseudopodoces humilis (assembly GCF_049639895.1). Lineage (NCBI taxonomy): Eukaryota > Metazoa > Chordata > Aves > Passeriformes > Paridae > Pseudopodoces > Pseudopodoces humilis. The sequence continues at coordinate 35,557,117 of NC_142205.1, forward strand.
AATTGCTAAGAACATAAAATAGCAAGTAATATTCTAGACTTGTACAATGATCATTATTTGGAATGAAGGCTCAACCCCGTGCGACACAAGTTTACTTTTCAGTGGGTCCTTAGGGTTTCATTTAGGATTTTTCTTTGGGATAAAGAATAAATATTGCTAACAAACTTTGTTTTTTTCAGTGCTTACGATCCTCCACAAATGCCCAGATCATGAGGCATTTAAAACACTTTGTTGCATGACACTGTTAGTTTATTTGTATTATTTAATGCCTTAATTCAAGGCATTCAAGAGGTACATAATCTACATAATTATGTGGACTGTTCATTGCATTCTCTAGAGTTCAGAATGACCTGGAATTAGCTTGTATTATGAGTGCAATAAAATCATATGTGTATCAATTTTATTACTGACAGGGTGAATCATGGAGTAACTTCTTGTTTCTTTCAGAAAACTTTCTAGTTTTCTGAAATTAAGGAAGTCCAGATATGAGAGACTAAACCTTTTCCTCTTGTTTGGAACATAAGCTTTGCAAGCAGTAAACCAAAAATAAACTTCAATAAAACCAAACTCTGATTTCCACTGAAATTGTGAATATGAGACTAATCTTTAAAGGAACAGCGTTAGATATCTAAAGCTGTGGCTTTCGGGGAGGATAGGGCTCTTCTGATAGATGATGATTTCCTTCCTCCAGTGTTGAACTGCTCTAAACTTTCTACAGGATGATTCTCCAGCTTGAACTTCCCTTTTAGCTAAGTCTATTTGCTTTGCATCAAGAGATGTTGACAGTTTTCAGCTCCAGCTCCAGGAGTCCAGATGGTGCAATGAAAGTGAAGGATAATACCATATGACTTAGATTTTCTTTTTTTTTTCCCTCCAGTACATAAAGGAACAGCTTAATGTCAGGTCAAATTTAAAATTAAAACAGAAAGGGGCAGTAAACAAGAAGCATTATGCTCTTACTCTGATGGGGGCAGTAAATAGGAAGAGAACAGACCAGGTAAAAATAAGGTGCAAAGAGGCTAAACCTGGAACTTCTTTAAAATAAGTAATAAATCCTACTGTTTACTTGAAAGGCCATTACTATGCACTGTGGCCCAGATTTAAATTTGAATGTTTTCTGGTTTGTATAAAGACAGCCTAACACATGATTGTCTCAGGGATTTAGAGGATAAAATCAGGATCTTCACAGTAAAAATTAATCTTAATGAAAAAAAAATAACTATTTCAAGTATTCATTCAGCAGTGAAGCATTTGAAACAGTTAAATGTTAAAGTCCTTTTATTTTTCAAAAGCTCTGTTAATTCACTGCTGGCATCTGCTGGACAAACTTTACAGAGATTATTACTTCTGCAGAGGTAGAATTAATTTCTTGTTACAGGAATTACACATTTTAGCTTTCATTTCCATCAGAGGGTTCCTATCCCTCCTTTCACACAGAAGAGAGGTTGCACAGGACAGGATGATTGTCTGGTGACAGGTCTGACATTTGGTCCAGGAATTCTGAATGGTTGAAGGCTCTAGATTGAGCCTCATCAAGCAGAGATTTATGGTAGTGACATCCAAGTAGAATGCAAAAAATCTATCCAATCCCTTATTTGTCACCCTGACCCTGCCAACTCCTTCTCTTCATCTTCACATTGGACTACCTTAAACACAAGCATTTCAGAAGTGAACTACACTCCAGCTACACCAAAGCAGCTGTGCTTCTTCAGCAACCACCAAGAGCATGTTCACTTAAGACATCACTCATTTCACTGATTTCAGGGAAACTGTAAGACCAATTTATTAGTTCACATCATGCTTCACATCAAAGAAATGGCTCAAGGTATCTCAGCAGCTTTTTTCTCTTTGCAATGGAACCTTTCCTCAGCAGCCACAGTCTTGAGAAAGGAAAGAAGAACAGGAGATCAAGCACTCAGTCACAGAGCTTTGAACTCTTTGCTATAGGACATGAGAATAAGCGCACTTCTGCTTACCTGCAGAAAATAAAAGCACATAGATAACTTTCCCTGCACTTTCCCACAGCTGCAAACAAAACCTACAGAGGAGAAGAGGAAATAAAGATATTTTGGAATACAGGAATTTAAAACTCTTCAGAAAAAATAGTTGTATTTTAGCTCATCTAGCTCCTCAGAATCACCTAGTTTAGAAGACTAATGCTTCAGAATCTTAAACAGCATTTGACCTTGAAGCATTATTTCAGTAATTAACACTACAAGCAGTTAACGTCATATACACACGAACAGTTCTCAAGAAAGACCCAGAGATAGGCAGAGAATACTGAATTCTCTTCTACTTATTCTGGAACAGTTCTTACAAAAATTAAAGAGCTTCCTTGTACAAAATCCTTCTGGCAATTTCACTTCAAATAGATATAGTGTTCCCTCATGGAGCTTCCTTCTCTGCATTTGTAAATCTGTTTAAATACACTGCCCTCAGCAACGCTTACAAATTAGCTCACACTTATCAAAACTGTTACTGTTGTCTTGATTTAAGAGATTTACTAGGTACATATTAATGAAAGCCTAGAGAAAATGCAGCTAGCATTTTTTTTACATATCTATATAAATATATATTTATATATGTGGGTATATATATATATATATATATATATTCACATATATGTACCTACTACACACTCACAATCTACACATACACTAGAAATCTTTTGGTTTAGACCAATAGTCACTATATCTGCATGTCCCTGGAGATAGTACCTTTTATAAAACTTGTGAGGCATTATTTCTCAGTGATGTTTATCTCCCAAATTTAGTGTCTTAAGATCATGAAATAAGCTTAAATCTGTATAAATTACATTTTATTGAGAATGTTTTACCTAACTGAATTTGCAGTTTCATTGTTTTCTCAGTTCCTGAAATATATCAAAATTGGATTTGCTCTTTAATTTAAACAATCACACATTAGCTGATGTATAATCTTTGACATATGGATTTGTCATATCCATATTATGGATCCCTCAAATGCCACCTGCTGAGGTAAATCTATGCTCCTACCTGTTTTAATTTCTTATATATTATTTTATATACTACCATAGATAATCACAGTCACTGGAAGGTTTGTGATGCTATACACAGGCCACTTCCCAAACATTTCATGACAGAGTCTTTAGAATCGTAGAATCACGAAGGAAAATATATTTAAGACTATTTAGACCACCCTGGTGGCAGGACAAACTTCTATTTTTCATATGGATTTTCCTTCTTTTTTTATGCTGCTAGCATTAGAAATTTTTACTTCCATAAGGGCCAAACAAAATGAAAGAAAAATGCCAAAACTCAAAATAGGCATGAGAGAACATACACAGCCATTCCATTTATTGAACAGAAGTAAGCACTGAATACAACAGTGGGTTCTGCTTAAAAAGAACAATTGAGTTACACTGTAATAAAAAACAAAAATATGGTCACTAGGCCGACCTCTCGGACCGTGCTCCTTGAAAAATCATCAAATATGTCATCTGAGCAGTCTCATTATTTCATTATTCGTGTCATTCCCCATTATGTCTACTATGTCAAACATTAAAAAAAAATCCAAGGAAAAAGCACAAACATAGAGCAAAATGTTTCTAAAAGTACAAAGCTTGTGCTACTCGACTGAACTGAAGATAAATAGCTGTATCTTGCAGTACAGATATTTGTCTATGACATGTACATGGTGCAAACTCTGTGGCTGAAAGAATAAGGTTCAGTCCTATGAACAACAAAGAGCCTTTATAAATATTAGTATGGATAGTGAGTTTCATATTGGCCACTATTTTTTCCCTCAATTTGCCATTGCAGCATACTGTTAGGGAAAAAATTATTTAAACAGCTTAAAGAAGAAAAATCATTCAATACTCACGCCACACATTGGAGTGAAATTCAAATTACATTTCCAATGAGTGTTTCTTAAAACATTTGGCCCTGAAAATACATTTGTAGCATAAATTAAAATACTCCAGGGTGACAACAAAGATCTATGGAGTCTGTTTAACAGACATAAGGACTAAAATCTTATTAGACGTTGGTTTTGGCCTCAAAAAGCAATCATAATCATTTTAAATAAACTAAGTGAGTTTAATTCCTGAAAATCTGAAGCCTTGGTTCTGTATTTATAACAAAGCACTTTTGTTCTCAAGTTAAATGACACTTCAGCACTGAAACATTTGTCATGCTGGGGAAACATCTGTATTTAAAGCAGGATTTGCATGCTAAGCTTCAGGGAAATGCTAAGATGTCATCAACTTCAGTGAGCCTGAACCAGCCCACAAATCAGCTGAATCTGTGTTCAAGTCTCTGTGCTAGACAAAAAAATAATGGCATAGCGTATAGCACTGAGGCATTCACTGCATCAGCTGCAAATTGGTCCTGATGGAGTATCCCTTCCTGCCAAAACTTTCTGTGAAGACTAAGAATTCTGGACAGCCCTTCTAGGCAGGGAAGGTGAAAACTATGCAAGAATCCCCCATAGAAGCTAGGTGGAATTTTCTGCCTCGCTCCAAGACCTTCCTCCTGCATGGTGTTGTTCTCCACCTTCTGGATAAAAGTGAGCTCTGTTAGCTGTCTTAGTTTGTTAGCTCTGTGCTTCCAATATTCCTTAGTTTCTTGATATTCAAAGAAACAGTCAGTTAAAAGTCATTTTGGCCTATCCCAGAAAACTAGAATGCATCTCCATATGTATTGGGTTACAGCTTCTGAGCTGCACAATTCTGGAGAAAATGCAGAAGAAATTAATTTACATGGACTTAGGAACTATCTAACAGTAAATGCTGTTCCATGTGACAAACTGAAGATTTGCTAAGAGTAGTTGAAAATATGCATAAACCGAGTTCTCACTCAATTTCTAAATGAAATGCTAATGTCTAGCCAAATTGACCACAAATACTTTTTTGTTCCACTCCAGGCAGAGGTGATTGAGTCCTTAGTTCTCAAAGTCAAAAAACAGCATTCCAGGAGATGAAAAGAGAAAGAAAGATGAGACTTTACAGTCAAAGGTGCAGATTAGCATGAATCTACCTATAAAGACTGTAGCATAATGGTACAGAAATCATTCTAAATTTTCAGTATTGGGATTTTCTAAAGGGGGCTTTCAATCCAGCAAGGTATCCTCAACAACTGTTAATGCTTCACAGTCATTGCTCTTGAACTGTGGAGTATAAATACATTTTACACTCCTAGAAGCTGGCAAATAACTGCTAATCAGCAGCATGAATGCCCTGTCTTGGAACTCAGCTACTTCTATAGAAGGAATTCTATGGAATTCCCTTTGAGGAAAGATCTGACCTGCAAAATCATAGTTATTGGTTTCTAATTATTTACTTTTCTTCTCCCTGAATTCCAGTAGTTTTTGAATATTTAAAGCACTCAGACTATAAAAGCAGGACTCTAATCAATTTAAAGCAATTATGACTACTGGATCCTCAATATTTACCTGATATTCAAAAATTTTTCAGGTGATCAGAAGCTCTGGCATTGGTGTTTGGCTGACTCCCAAAGCAGAAATGGAAATTATTAAGAGACTGCATTTTGATTTTCAAATCTTTGGTTTAGATTTAATATGTATTCATATCTGATTAAAACTCAGAGACTGAAATACAACTATTATAATTGAATTTCCAAAGCCTAGTCTAATTTTTCAGATCATTAGTAATTTATGCATTTGATCAAATTTTCCCTCTGTAGTAATTCTTTGCAGCATGTCTTTGAAAGTGAGCTGCATAAAAGGTTTTATGATTAGACAGATTCAACCAATTCAGTAGCTTTGTTTATAGGGCAGCTGCCAAGACGTGAGTCACCAAGTCAGCCTGTGACATGCCCGCTTGTATAACTTGTATTCTTTGGCAGCTTTTGAGGGGTTTGCATATCTCTTATTGGATACATAACTCCACTCACATATCAAAAAAATAAATAGAGTGATAAATTTGTATGAAATTAGTTTTAAAACTGTACTCATTAAAACCAGTGGAGATCAGTGTATTTTTTTACATCCTGCACCACCCTCTAACTTGGCGGTCAGAGAAAAGGCAAGAACTTGAAGCTGGTAAAACATAAACTTCTTGCCTTACATCAGACTTTTGACTAAAAGAACAGATTTAAAATCCATGAGGTTAGTGCATCTTCTAGCAGAAGCTGGGAGATATACCAAAAGAGCGAATTTAATCTATTTGTCCTAAGAACCATCGACTTCAGCCTGCTGTATATTGATAGCCAGCCCTATGTGGAGACAGAAATCACATTCTCTCTTTCTCTTTCTCTCCATCTACCTAATTAAATTAGGGAAAGAATAGTGCAAAGGGTAATGAACTTCAAGCACATCTGTTTGCTCCTTAAGTTTAAGTTGGATGCAATACCAAAATAATTGGTCTCCACCATTCAGAGGTCTGCTGTTTTTGAGCAGTTTTTATGCTCTGAGGGTTGTTTCCTAACTAAAAGGCTCAAACAATAAACCCTTTTAGAGATCATTTGTTTTGCTTGCTCTAACATCTAGAAAATGGTTAGGCTTTTTAAACTTCTTAGTCTGATACACTGCAATTTAGTTCTGGATTGAAAGAGTTCCTGGTCACCAATTGTTACTTTTTTGCTCCTAAATAAAGTTTATTTGGTGGAACAACAAAATCTCAACAACTCTGGCGTCCTGTTTAGGTGGTATAATACAATTGAATTTCATATCAGATTTTAAAGCTTGTCAGGACTTGCTTAGATATTCCTATTTATCTTTCTCTGGAAAAGAAAGGAAATGTTTTGTTTGCTTTCTCATATCATTTTGACTTGGAGGATTCCATTGGGCCAGTTTGAAATCCAGAATATTAATTACCTTATATACACCATTACATCAACGTGATCTGGAGGAAACATATTTTTCTGGGTTTCCTGTTCTAAATGATGTGGTTTCAGATAGAACATTTGATAGTTGAGGACTGGGGCCTCTCTACATGCCGTAAGTTCTTCCTTATCAAGTAAAGCATTGTTTTTAATTTAATGTTCTGTTAGTGCCATGCTGAAATGAAATTACACTATTTTTTTCATATTTGACCTTTCCACACCTAAATCTTCATCTTTTTACATTTCGAGGTAGGGTGTCTGATGGTCAAGGATGAAAAGGTGAAGTAAAGGAAGCCATCAAGGAAGAGACTGTAGAGACTGAGATCACCTTAGAGGACACTGAACCAGAGCATGTTTCCTCTGCTCCTTAGAATCAGACTGGTATTGGGTAAGTTTCACTTGAATTCTGGTGAAACACATTCATCAGATAACAGAGAAGAACGTGAAATTTTTCACACACTGGCTGTAGATTAGTCCACAGCCTGAGAGGTGAAGTGTCAAAATTCTAGTGAGGGTACATAAGCCAGTACCAGTCATGGGAATAAAGGATAAGGAGACAGGCAAGAATCCATACAAGCTGCAGAAAACCTTCTAAAGGGTATCTCCTCCGGGACAAAGAGCTCTCTGATGTTCTAGAGTATCTGATAACCTCACCTATGCTCCATTTCTGATTAAAGGTTCGACCAGATGGTTTTGTCCCTTCCAACCTGTTGTGTGGTTCTGCACATTGCTTTTTTAATACCCTCTACATGGGCTATACTACAGTGCTTCTGGGACTGCTCATTTTCAGACCACCACAACACCCCACAACCAGGCTGAACTCTAATCTTTTGACAAATAGTTCATGTCAAATGGTGGCTAGCAATGGCATAAAGATCCACCATGCAGGAACAACGTGTGGTTAGGAATTTCCTTCCTAAAGAGAAATCAAGTTTTATCCTTTTTTTTTATTTTTTTTAATTTTTTTTTTTATTATTTCTCTTAATCAGTAATCACTGAGTGGCTGCATAGTTCTACTTTCCATGACCAGATCCAGAGGTTTAGAAATTATGCACAGAAGAATGGGCTGCAGGATTTTATCTTTTAACAAGTAACTGATAACACCTGATAATAAACTGCCTGAAACAGCAGAGGTTCTACTTCCATGTGTACATCCTGATCAAAGAAGGGAAATTTCTGTTTATGGTAGGAAAAAACCCAATGCTGTTAGCAGCACGAGGGCACCACACACAATGTTTTCACTGCTTCTGAGCTACCCTTGGTGAACAGAAAAACACATCTAATCTAGTCTGAGAGAAGGGGTTTGTCCTACACTGGCCTGGAAATGGTTGTGGAGAGGAGGTATCCAAAATATCAGAGGGCTTCCTACTTCATGATATGCTGCTACATTAAGGAAACTCTAGATATGGCAGACAGGGATGGAAGAGAATAATCTGAATGCTTATGTATCCCTCAGCATCAATTCTGCCCAGAAGGAGGTTTGAGGATTTTACTGTACCTGCCTTCCTCATCCCCTTTCTTGGCCTATGTACCACCAGGAATTGTTCAGCTGATCTGGACTTTGAAGCAAATGCATCCCTAGGTGGTACTAATTATACAGCTTGCAAACCATATAAAAAAAAACACATTTCCAAGCTTGGAAAGCAAGTGGGAAAAATGGACTGAAAAGCTAAGGAAGGAACTTACACTCAGAGGACACTGTTGCAGAATTTACGGAGATACAGCATTTTTTGTCTTTGCAAAAGCAGACAATATTCAAGATGTAAGGCAAATTATAGAATCAGAAAATTATTAAGGTTGGAAAAGTCTATTAAGATCACCAAGTCTAACTGTCAACCCAGCTACACCACCATATTCATCATTAAATCATGTCCTCTGATGCCATAGCCACATGTTTTTTGAGCACTTCCAGGAATGATGACTCCACCACATTCCTGGGAACCCTGTTCCAGTGCTTTACAGTCCTTTCAGTGAAGAAATTATATGAGGCAACTTTATTAAGACAGGATTCTTCACACTAAAACACCAAATTATAAATTATAAATTTTCATACCTCTGATTTCCCTGTGATTTCTAAGAAAATATTGTTTTCTGTGCTAGCACCATGTTGAAAAGGCTTTTAAGAATATTTCAGCATTAAGGGGAAACCCAGAACCACTTCATATGAAAATTTTATTTTCAGTGATAGACACAGTCCTGAATTTATTTTTTTTTACAGGTAGAGAGCTCAGGCCAAAATACTTCTATTTCAATGGTAATGAATGCTGGTTCACCACAGAAAGCATTTCTACCACTATTGACCTAAACTCATATTGTTTTTTCTCAAGAATACATGACCTCTTTGGAACTAAAACACACTTTGACACTGCATAACTAACCTATTGTGCAGAGGTAGCAATTTTATTTTTTAACTAGTAAGAGATACTCAAATGCATTTTTTTTTTTTCATGAACACTGGTTGTCATACAGATATCATACTACATTGTAAACAGATTATGCTTCAAAGTACAATACATTTTAGAAGGAAATAAACTGATTGGGTAAAGACTTGAAAGACACTTTCTTTCTATTAATATTTACAAACATCTATGTAATAGCATTCCATACCTTCCCTGCTCTCTTGTAAACACTTGAAGTAGCCAGACAGGTTTTTGAAGGTCGCATTGTATTACTATGAATGAAGCTTCATAAAAAGGCTGAATGTTTCTGCTATCATTTGTGGCAACATGTAGTAATAAACATGTGACCTGTAGCACCTGTGATTCCTAAGTTTTTTCACAAAGAAACATTAGATAGAGCAGTATGTGTGCGTTTGAGGTTTTTTTCCAGGTCACAGATAATCATTACATAGGCTCCATGAGAAAAAATGCAGCAAAAGTACACCACCTTCTGTTTTTCGTGAAAAAAAAAAAAAAAAAACAAAAGTGGGCTTATTGAAAAGTCATAGCTTTGGAGGACATGCTTAAATACATAGGTAATATTGAAATTTAGGATGACAGGTTAAAAAGGAAGAGATAGTGGAATCAAGAACCTGCCTATAGCCATGTTCTTTCGCTACCAGATGCTCATCCCATTTGGTCCTGTTACAGGCTTCCTCCATGGTTGCTCCTCTAAAAACACCAGCTGCAAGCAAAGGGCCACAGAAGTCCTACAGTCTTTGTACCTCACAACATGTGTGACAGTTTTCAGAGAGCTGAGCCAGTTCATATCACTAGGGAACACTGACATCAGCACTGGTGTGGATCATGGAGGCACAAGGATGACTAGCAAACCCACATCCTGATCTTGCAGAAAGATGTTTGTAAGTACATGACCAGGCTTGAATGTTCTGCTTCTCTTTCATATAGTTGGCCTGAGGAGAAAAGCCTATTGGATTAACTAAATATTTCATTTCCAAACCATAGATGACATTTGCTGATTTATGGCTGCTGAAGTTTTGAGGGAATTAAATTGTACATTTATAATTATTTTTTCTTTAGCTTCTGATTTTTTTCTCTGCCTTTCAGTTGCTAGCTTGTTATAAAAAAAAAAATCTTCCATTTCTCTGCACTTGCATGTTCTGAATCAGAGGATTCCATGTATCATTAATTTCCAAAAAAATTGTGATTTCTGGTACACTATGAAACCATTTTTTAACAAATATGAATTTATTAAAATTGTCATAATTGTTAAAGTCTCTCTCATTAGAAACCTTGCACTAGCCAATGCTACAGAAGAATATGAAAGATCTATGAACCAACTAAAAAGAAAATATGGGCAGACACTGCAAGTAAAATGCCTTGTGAATTCCTTACTTTCTGGCACATTTCCATGTGAAATTTATTCTCAGAAGAAATATTACAGTATAAAACCAGTAGCCCTAGTTTGAGTAAAAAAGTTTGCTTCAGAAAAATTGCATTCATTATTTATAATGATTTATCCTGACTTCCTGTTATAAGACTGGCAGAAATTATCTTCTTAGAGTGTGTATGGAAAACCAGGGAAAACTGATGAAGTACTATATGGTCTTTAGGCAGTGACAGACTGTCCTCTCTTTGTCTTCTACCAACAAGTTCTTCTCAGCCAAAGACAGAACTAGAACATGAAAAATGGTTTGTGTTTACAGGAGCAGGCAACCTCTTTCCTTCTCCTATTTTTTTTTTTTTTTGCTACACCACACTCAAGTGCCTCTCTCATCCAGGAACTTGGAGCCTTTTACTCTGTCCTTGAGTCTATCAAACCACTGGCATTGATCCTAAACTGCTTTTTCAAAATGCCCTTAATGAAGAGGAGGAACTTGCACAAGTTTGTACCAGCAGCTTCTCTCTGGGATTGACAGAAGAACTTAAAAATCTAACTAGAAAACAGAGTGAGGAATGGAGATCAAAATAAATAAAACTGAAATTCCAAATAACACCAGAAGTTACAATAGAAATATTACACAATGTTTTCTGGTTTCGTCTCTTACTCAGCTCATGTTTTGACATAACCCCTAAAGCTTTACATGACGAATATCACAAAAAAAACCCAAAAAAACTCTTTCTCTTAACAAGAAAACACTTACCAAGAGCCCCTTTTCCAGAAACATACTTTTTGCTGAATATGGGTTATGTAGGTGAGCCTCTTCTAGGAAAAGCAGCCTAGAGTTAGAGCCACTGAAGCCAACCTTCCATCCTTCTAATGTGCATCAAACCACAGAATTGTCTGAGCTAGAAGGGACCCAGAGGGATGACCAAGTCGAACTGTTAAGTGAATTGACTATATTAATTCTATTTTTTAATTCAACTGATTCAACGTAAACATTTTTCTTCACTTCAGATAAAAATTAACTGCCAGCTTTTGTTTATATACTGAAAAATAACAATTTCTAACCCCTAATGAAATGAACTATGCATTACTTAATTTGCTTACATGCTTTCCCCCAGAGTCACTGTGTGATTTCTGGAATGCTAATTACTTCATAATTTTTCTTTTTACTATCCGTAATTTTGTTGGAGATGCAGACAGAGAGAAATTTAAGCAAAATTAAATACATTGGAGAAAGCCCAGTCTTGCAATCACATTCTGCACTGCTATGTTATGTTTTACTACAGTACCTACTCTCACATGAATGAAGCATACTCTTTAGTTTCTATGCTTGATTGTGCAGAAATGAATGACTACAATTTACAGTGGAGCACTTGAAACAGGAAGGCATTAAATATTAAGTCCCACCTTCAAGAAGTCAATGCTTTTACAATTTTCTTTAAAGCAGATAGTATTTTGCATGGACAAATTCATATGGGCACCTGGTGTCTATGGAGCGTTGTAAAAAACTTCTGGGTAGCTCTTTAACCACTTTAACTCTCCCTTTTACACAAACCAGTGCTGCACTTTGCACCTAGCAAGCATTTAATTAGCAGAGGAAAGAAAAATAGCACTTTCTTTAGGAAACAGAAATTAAACAACCTGCAAGATTACCACCAACATCAACCCCTTTCCCAGTTATACAGAAGATTATTTCACTCTTAAGTGTTGTGATTTCATATTCTAAGAACTTCCATTTGCAGACTGAATTTTTCAGGAAGAGTTCCTGTAATGTGCAAACTGTTTATGGCACCAGAATTCCACTCCTGCTTGTTTTTTAAGATGCTTGTTGGAATCTAAAATGAAGGCAATTGGTTTGCCCTCAGGGTTTAGTTATTAAATTAATTATTTCCAACAAACAAAGATGTGGGAAATAATTAATTTAAAATGCAGAATAAACAGTAAGGACAAAATATTTACAGATAAAACATATTTTTTTAAAAAAAAATCAGGAAAAATCAGTGAACTGCAGGAAATATGCAACTGGAAAATGAGATAAGCAATAAACTGTATTTTTTTGCTGAACATGATGCCAATTTTAATTTACAAGAATTAACTGTGAAATACAACTGGAAAATGTACTTAAGTCAAAAAACGCAATAGCAAGACTTGCAACTAAATTTTAGCACCAAAAATATCCTTCTAAAGAACATATTTATATAGAGGTTAAAGAGAATGCTTTTAATATACAAACATAAGTATTAACAAGTGCTCATAAGAAAGCAGTGAGAGTATTGGTGGTTTTGCTATAAATAAAAACTGTAGTGTTCTGGAATTTTTTTTTTTTATTTATTATCCCAGCAGGGTTAATTTGTTTCATATACATAGTGTTTGTCTGGGATTTTTAATCAATCCTGACAGTTCTTCAGTTAATTATTAAAATGCCTAAAGCTTCTGCATGTAGTTCTTGTAGCTGATATAATGGAAACGGAATTGAAGAGTTTTTCTAAGCAATTTTGTGAATGTACTGTTCAGAGCATAAGAAAAGGGACATCCTACCACATTATTTGACTGTTAAGAAAGGAAGTACTATTGTTACGTAATTTCATCACAGATGCTGGTGGATTAGTGGTATCCTAAAATATTTAACAGTTAGGAGTTACAAATTCATATACATGCACTTTCATCTGTGCACATTTCATCTGTGCCCAGATATATGACCTTTCAGTATCTCCCACACACTATACCTTCAATCATCAGATTTTATTTTGTTCCTATATTTAAAAAGGACCCAGGAGGAAAATTGCTTCCTGCATTTATGGCCACCAGTCAGAATAGCCCCAAGCTATGTTCGTAATGACATTCCTTATCTGTCGCAATCTTGGCTTCCCTTTGTATGCTGGGCTTTTTGGGAACACTCTGTATAGTAGTTACTCTAGTCTTGTTCTTTTTCCTAAAACACTTCCACATAAAAAAAAAAAAAAAATAAGTGCAATGCAATGCAAGGTAATAAACTTATACTGAAACAAATCCAATAAACCTGGAAAATCTATCCATTTCAGTCACTGTAAACAGGGCAGATCCTAATCACCAAAACTGACTTCACTTGGGCAAAGTATATTAATGGGAATATTCAGCAGCTATTTTGCAGTGTTTGGATTGTTTTTAAACAGAAAAACAGGTATCAAAATTGTTTTGAAATCCCTGAAATTGGGACGGCAAAATTTTTTGTGTTCCATCCTCCTACAGAGTGAGGAAGGAAAAAAATTAGTAAAAAAGTTACACGTCTGAAATGCATGCAGCTTCTCCTGCATGTTTAATGAAGCGATTTTCTGGCACACAGGCTTTTCATTTAGTCTCTTTGGATCTTTTCTCCATTAAAACTACAAGCAAGGCAGAGTGAAAGTATTTCCTTCTGACTTACGTAAACAGTGGATGTATGAGAGTACACAGGAATTGTCAAACTTCCATATCCTGTTTCTGATAGCAGTCACTATCACTGTCAGAAGAAAGCAGGAAACAGTAACAAGATACCCCTATCAACATGGACAGCTGTTCCCACCCTCTGAAACTGGTTCATGTCTAGAAGATAACTAACATCAAAACAACTGTAGAAGAATACAAATAATCTTGTTACCTCTACAAAGCATCGGCCTGTCCTTTAGTTCTTTGGCTTTGATTTTACATGAAAATCCTTGAACTCCTAGTGTATTTCCAAGAGAACATCTTATTTCTCCATCACATCACAAGATCCCATCTCTTACTCAATTTTATTGCCTAACAACAGAAGTCTGCTCTTTTTCCCAGGAAAAAGACACACTTCTAGTGCAGGATTGCCAGTGGCAGCATACAGAAACAAATGTACCAAGTCTCTACTCTACAAACACCCTCTCAATATGCTCAAATTATGCAATGCATTTAGCCATCAAAAATTCTGAATTTATTAGATATTATTACACAGCTTTCTATGGAAATGTACTAGCAGTATCAAAGTAGATTCCCTCACACTCTCTACTTTATTAGTGGAGCTGGTGTTCCTTCCCAGCATCAGACAACATAATTTGGAAAAGTCATTGAGAGCTTCTGAAAATGCATATAATTCTTAAGGCACGGTGTGAAACCAACCAAAATAACTTTTTCCACAACCTTAGTACCCTGCTTACCTGTAAGAAGACAGGACTTCTTCAAAGTAATCTCAAATGTGATTTTAAAATGAAAATTGAAAAAGGAGCTTTTTCAATGTGAATGTTGAATATTTCCACTGGAAAACTGAAACGAAAATTAAGCATAAAATAAGTTTAAATAAGTATTACATCACCCTTTGCAAACTCATGTAATTTTCTCCATCAAAAGCTTCAAAAATGTTATTCACCAATATTTGATATTACATGAATAAAATTCCTGGTGAAAAAGTCACAGTTTTCAAAAAAGGTTAGGAAGAGTTACAGTGAAAAAGTGTTCTTGAATTGAGAGAGAAATAAGCAACCTAGTAGAAGGATTTAGGTGAAAATCTGGAGACAGTTTTAATTTAGCAGTTCACCTTAATACTAGTTAATTTTTCTCTTGTTGCTGGGTATTATATCAGATTATTAGAATAGTAATATAGGATTTCAAAGTTAAATTTTCTCTTTATCTTTTGCATCCAGTCCTTCCATGCTATTCCAAAAAGAAACCCAGACAGACCCTGCTGGATCAGATCATCCAGCATATCTCCATAAAGACTGGACTTTCTAGACAAGATTGCTTGTTCTACAAAAATCTACCACATTGGGATTTCCACAACTCCTGTCGTCCTTTTGTTCACAGATCTTGCTGCCAAGAAGATTTCACATATTCTAATCTGAATTTTATTTTACAGACTTCATCCTGCTGTACTGGATTCCATCTCAGGAGATTATAGTAAATAATTCCTCACTGTTGCATGTGAACTAATAGTATTGAGACAGAGATGCAGGCCATGTCACAGCCAAGTGTCGAAAAACAGAGACAGAAAAGAGAGAGGCCACCAAGTGCTCTAAAAGTGAAGGAAAATTTCTCACAGTTAGTGTGAGATACTCTGGGAACCAGCACAGCAATGTAAACTTCCAAAATAACTGGCATTGCCAACTCTTCTGTTTAATAAATAATTAGTAAATGAACAATGTACTTTAAATTTCCAAACTAAGAGCAATGTGAAGACTTATTTCACAACAGGAGGGGGGGTATAATGTTTACATCCTTTTCATCTGGCAGTGTCATTTTATGCGGAACTAGATGAATAAAAATAGACAATATGAAAAGAATTTGAGCAGCACAGTTCAGCTTTACAGGATGTTTGATATCTACATTATTTTCTCCTTAAGTATTTTGATTAATTCAGAATTCCCAGAAAGGAGAGTCTTACTATGAATCACCCCGAGCCTGGCTTTCACAAGGCCACAGGAATGTTCCCACTCTGAAATGTACATTTAATTGGAAGATATTAGTCTACTGTTTAGAGTAGAGAAAAAACACAATAGACTCCATCTGCCTGGGAGCTCAATATTAAATTTTCTTGCAATTTTCTGATCCTTTCTTTTCTGATACCTTACTAGGAATCTGATATATTTTCAGCATAGAGAAAACTGGATTCTCATTTCTTTCACCTGTTCTTCTTTCCCTTAGTCTCACTCCATGTTCAACAATGTGAACTTTGTTGTGTGTATATAGATGTTGTTAATTATTGCCTGAGAACTATTTATCCAGAAATCCTGAAACGGTTACAGTTTTTCCCATTAAATTATTCAAGCTGCAGCCTTTCCACAAAGGAAGGTTTCTACCCTTAGACAGAAGTGTAGTGGTACCTGGCAAACCCCGTTATTTCCAGAACATGAATGGGTTAAACTTTAATTTGTTGTGATGGAGGCCAGTAGTGCAGAGTCATCCCACAATGAAAAGAAACACCACATTGCAACACAAAGGTCTCTGAACACTCTGTACATTCATCAGTGGATATCACGTCAATGCTAATTAAATAGAGTTGAGTTATTTTGTAAGAAGGTATGTAGAAAGATGCCTCAACCTGGGAAAACTGCATACTTTTCTTGAGTAACAGAGTTTTAGGAAGTACCTGATTTATATAAACTTTACCAGTTCTACCTGGGAAAAAGAGAAGTGTTACACGTGACTATTCAAATCTGAAAGGGAAAGAAAGTTAATCTCCTTGAATGCCACTGAAGTAATGTGTAATAAATAGATAGTGTGAGAAATAAAAACAAAATACTTGTACAAAGTAACACAGCTTCCAAGGTAGAAGGATTCCTAGTGCCTGTGGTGGATAGAAATTCACTAGTATTACACAACTCTCTTTTCTGAAGAGTTGATCGACAGGACAAAACTGTTGATTTCATAAAACCTGCAGCAGAACAAAGAGGTAGTAATCACTGATCACAAAATTATTGTTTTACATTTCTTTTTTTAAAAAAGTAATATTTACATATCCTAAATTCCAGCTGTCTCATAGATAACTCCCCTGGGCTATTATGTGGTAGCTACTCATACACTGAGTATTTTCCATGCAAACAGGTTATTCACTGAAGCCAAGGAGTACCCACTTTTGAATAGGTAGAAAGGGCAGATCTATAAACTCTTCACATGCAGCACAATACTCTCAAGTTCATTAGGACAGAAATAGAAAAGGCCTTGACTCTGCATGAGCACTGCTCAGCAATAATGAAAACAGTCCTGTGTTATCAACACTCTTCTGGTCACAAACACTAAACATAGCACCATGCAAGCCGCTGTGAAGAGCATTAACTCTATCCCAGCCAAAACCAGCACACTCAGAAACACCAACAAAAAAATGATCACAACATATAAAAAATGTTTAACAAGATAGAGGTCAAATATGCAACAGAGCCAGCTCAAATCCATTTATAAATAAGGTTGTTATAAGCCATGAAAAGAGAAAAAAATCTAAGAGGAGAGGTAGAGGCAGACTCTGAAATCGCTATCTATTCAACATTTTTCACTTAAAGAAAGTAAAACATTATCAAATTCTAAAGGCAGGCATGGACTTCACAGAATTTTTTAATTAATTTTTCATGTGAAAGCAGGCATATACAGACATAACCCAAAGAGTTATCTCAAGGTTCCAAGCCAATCTTTTTATTTTTTGAGAGAACTAATGAACATTTAACAGTGCAAATGTTGAATTTGAGATATTTGAGCACTTAAAGAGATGACAAATTGCAAAATTATTTCTGAGTATTTTCACCTTTGTACAGGAGAATTCTGTTCAAGAAGACAAATAGGAAAGCTGAGAAAAATGTCGGGCATTTTTGTGTGTGAATGGTAGTCTCAAAGGAGGTACAAGGTCAGTGAGAAACCAATAATGCAGAAGAGGAATTAGAATGAAAATTGCAGGTTTTTTTCCTCTTGATTAAAAAACCACCAAAACCATAGCTTAAGAGCATGTATTGAAAAGATTAATTTTACAGACACCCAGATGACAGGAGTGTATTTTTGTTAAGGAAGGCTCCTGTCATATCTTCTTTTGTGCAGAAGGCGTTGGCCAACTTAAATGCCTGATACTAAAAAATGAAATTTAATAAATAATTTTCAAAAAATCAAGGGCATGAGCAAGCACGACCAGTAAAAGTATCATTGGTGTTTTCTCTCCTGTTTCTGTTTCTAAAAGATTAGATCATAAAATAATAATATAGATAAATAAATAAATAAATAGAAAATAATAGAAGTTAGTAGTTTACAAGAGGAAACTATTTTGTTTGGACAAAGAGCAGTGGCCACAATGGTCTGAGGCACTGCACAGGCAACAAAAGCTGCAGTTGTACATTCATTAAATATAACAGGAAAAGATGACTGCTTGTGACACATCAGACTAGCTCCCACTCTGAGCAATGTGTAGGGAGGAACGAAATTCCTGAGGGCAGAAAGCTCTCTATCACATTGGATACCAGTTGGAGTTTATCACAATACTCGCAAGCCTGACTACAACCTGTGTCTTTCCTTTGACCAGATAAAACCAGTCCAAACACATGCAGTGACTAGAAAACATAAAAGCTGTTTGCAAGCGGCCACACCAGCAAGGAAGTCAAAGACATTGCCTGACAGCTGAGCAAAGTAAGCATCACACTGTTTTTCACCTGAAGCAAGGAAGTTCTCCATGAGCTGGGAGCACGTGGTCAGCAGTCAGGTACAGTTCTGCATTTTATTGTGAAGATGGCTTCAGGGCAGTGGGGGGTTCAGAGTGACTGTCACAGCAAGGGAGGAGGGGGTTCAGAGTGACTGTCACAAAAGGCAGAGTAGCATGAGGCCCCAATTAAAATGATTTGGCAGAGATGCAAAGAGGAGGAGCAAACACATTCTGTGGAGAACAAATTCATTCTGCTGTCCAGTGAATCTACATCAGAGTGACTTTCCTGTTATTTGAGCCATTTGCCAACTTTAAATACCATAAATTAGTGTAGCTGTTCTTGATATGCACTTAGCATTCAGAAATTCGAGGAAACACCAAGCAAATCTCAAGTGCAAAAGAACAGCACTAAGGACTGTGGAAAAAATCTGCTGCAGTAGCAAAACCAGTAAGGTTTTTGCTGTATCTTGACAGTAGAGAATGCCAATATCTACAGCAGCGACAAATCAACATGCACAAGTCATTGATTATAAAACTGCTGCTAGTATGACATTCACAGTTCCTCATGCTGCCTCTTCAGTATCTACAGCGAGCGCTGGTATGCTGCAAACAAAACTGAAAATGTCTATTAACGTTTATTAGCAGCTTCTCTCTATTTCAAAGGATGAATCATCTCTTGGCTCCCCGAAACTCTGAGTTAATCTTAGCCACTCCTGCACTGACTCATACTCACTATCATTATTATTATTATTATTATTATTATTATTATTATTATTAGCCTAGTGAGATACTCCAGTCCATATTACTAGTGCTGTAACACATGTGATTCATCCCAAAGAGCATATTGCTTGTGAACACTGTATCATGGCCAGGATGTGTGGAAAAATGGAAACATAAAATCAGAGATATTAAATATATTTGTTAAAATATTAACAACCAGACAAGACACTTGATAGCTCTCAACAATATATTGCTTTTGAGTGATTGAGATTGAATTGAAAAAGGAGAGCCCTACAAAGTTCTAAGGAAACAGAGAAGGAAATCATTCACTTGCAAGCAGGACATCATCAGCCAGGAGCTTCCTCATCTGCTCTCTTGCTTAAGAAAAGAAAGGGGAAAAGCACTGTGACCTTTAGAGATCCTTTTCATCACTGAGTTTTCTCCAGAATTTTGAAGGATGTGTTGTAAGTATGTGCAGACCTGGTAATAAAGGATGATGCTATGAGCCTACTCTACCTCATACAAGAGGTGCTTATAATAAGATCCGAGCAAGTCAGGATTGTCAGGGCTCCATGCGTGAGTCTTTACAACTCCAGAACTACTTTACTAGAAACATGTAAAATAAAGGGTGCTATTCCTTAGACCTATTAGTTAAACACCCCTTTGCTTAGGATTTGAGGAACCACAGAAGCAAAAAATGCAGTAGCATGATCCCTTAATGGACTATTTAGCTTCAGGTTACAAATCTCCTGCTGTGACTCCCATCAAAGTACAGTACTCTCAACAGGTACAAAATATCCATGGCACAGATAATACAGATACAACCCCTATTCAGCTCTAATGATTATATGGTCTACTGCCTCTGCTCTAAACTAACATCCCACTCCTGCAGAGCTGATTTCTTGGGTTTGTTGATACTTCTTGCGTTGGGATTTTTTCTTTGTGTTTTTTTTTTTTATTCAAGTGACATTTATATTTAGTGTTTCTCACACAAAATTCTGCCACTAGGAAACTGAAGAGGAGAATAATATGTGGGTCCATCAACCCACAAACTGGGGAGGTCACCTGAATTAAAACATACTCCTGAGCTTGTCTAGACTGCAATGCGAAAAAACCCTTGGAAGCATTATTCTAATTGAAGTGACCTGAATACAAAGAATAATTAAATAAAATAACATAATTCTATTCTATTGGACATGCAGCTGGAAAGGATAAGAAAAAGTGAAGAAATATCTTATTTCTAATTCTTAAAAAAAAAGTCAGATACTTTTCACTGATTTTCATATCTCCTTAAGGAAATGAAAAGTCAAAAATTTGCTACTGAATATAACATCAAGTGTGATTACCAGACCTGATGGTTTGCTTGCATTAATAAATTCAATATTCACAAACACAGCTATTATAGAGGATAAACCTAATTGCTAGTAATTATCTGCCTTCCCTCTCACAGTGAAAAGCAGACTTTATTTTATTCTGAGCAATTACCTTCATCAAGTCTGATGTCCTGTTCTGTGCAAGGACCATATGCATATTCTCTCATGCTCTGGATCACCCAGTAACCATGGAATAATTTAGGCTGGAAAAGACCTTTAAGAACAACTACCCCAATCCTTAACCTAGCGCTTCCAGGTCCAGCACTAAACCATGACCCCAAGCACCACATTACACCTCTTTTAAATACCTCTGGGGATGGTGACTCACCCATTTCCCTGGACAGCCTGTTCCAGTGCTGGACAGGCTTTCTGGTGAGGAATTTTTTCCTCATATCCAATCTAAACCTCCCCTGGCACAACTTGAGGCCATTTCCTCTTGTACTATAGCTGGTTACCTGGGAGAAGAGACTGACCCCCACCTGGCTACAGCCTCCCTTCAGGTAATTGTAGGGGTGTATTTTTCCTCTACCCCATACACCGTGCCCCCTTTTTGAAAAGGCTCTCTAAGCCTTCCTTCTTATCATTTTTGTACCAGTGCCTCCTTTTTTTAACTATTCTGATGGCTTTTCCTTCTGCTTCTCAGTGTTTAAAAGTGGTTTGCTTTTGCCCTTTGAAATTCATGTCATCAAAGCTCCCGGAGCTACTTGTCTGGGTTTTGTAATCCAAAATTCCTTTTACAAGCTCTAGAGACTGAAAAGATTCTTTCCTTTCAGCACATAGCTTTCCCCTTCAATTTTTTTCTCTCTTCTGATGAAGCTTTTGTCATCTGAACAAAAGAGAACATTTGAAGATGAATGAGGTAAATCTGGATTTACTAAATTCATCTACCTTATTAATCTTCAAATTGGAAAAGAAAGAAACAAATCATTTCTTGTGTTTTGTTTATCTTTTCCATCTAACTGCACAAAACCAATATAAATCTGCTCAGTAAAACTGAGGAAGAATTGAGGTGACCTTGAAAATGGATCTGTAACAATTTTGTTACATAGGTAACAATGGTTTTACTGACAAGACGTTCAATTTATGTGCTGTAATTCTCTGTAAGTGATAAAATACATCACTCTCAGGGGAGGATGAGATACGAAAGGACAGCTTTAAGTCTGATTAAAATTCAGTGGCCTATTTCAGCACACATATAACTATGAGGGACTTGCACTTGAATGCTCTGTGAAGTACTGACACTGATGTGATGAGGTAGTGTGTTCTGAAACAGAGAAAACTGAGAATCAAGCAGGCTGGCATTGAGCTTGCCAAGAAATTGGCACACTTTGTGACTCAGCTTCAGGACTGGGCCTCATTAACTCAGTAAACTAAATGAGACAAATTGCTTTCAGGTAAAAAAATCTATTCTGAATGCAACCAAAAAAGTAATTTCCCACACAAAGTTCGTATCAGTTCTTTCATCAGAATGCTGAGTAATAACTGAAGATCTCTGTATTAAACATTAATTCTCTCATCCTGACTTTTATACACAATACTGAAGCTCAACCCTTTCTGGGCCACTTCTCTATGTAAACAGTTTGCTCTGAATAATAAAAAATCCTGTCTACAACTTTTATATCATTTTTGAATATAAAAATTGGCTCCTTTTAAAACTTTCACTGGGCAATGAAGGCGACCTCATTTTCCAAAGTATTCCTCCAGTTCTAATTCCAATTTAAATTTTCCTGAATTTAATTTATAAATTTGGATTATTTTCACTGGCTCACTAATGCTGGAATGCAAGGTATATGCTATCTGTCATGCTTGATGTGTCATGTTTGGTTTGGCTAATAATTTTCACCAAGTAAACTCAATGTGGGTTTGTTATCTCTACCAATCTTTTATTGTAAATTCCTCAGGGCAGTGACTGAGACCTCAACAAGGCACTGAAATTTATTAAACAAACACC
Organism: Pseudopodoces humilis; assembly: GCF_049639895.1. Taxonomy (NCBI): domain Eukaryota; kingdom Metazoa; phylum Chordata; class Aves; order Passeriformes; family Paridae; genus Pseudopodoces; species Pseudopodoces humilis. Next base: position 35,579,860 of record NC_142205.1, read on the forward strand.
AGTAGTTAACCTGTACAGTAAATTTCCATGACTTCACTGACAAACACATTACCAAATACTTTTCAGTACAATAATTGTCAGCTAAGTAGTGAAATTTCTGAACATCAGAAGCTGATATAAATGGAAGAAGCACTGTATGCTAACCTAGATAACATAGCACAGATCCTATTGGGCACAAAAATAATAAACATTTTTGCACAAAGTCACTGGTTGTTGGGATTAATCAAACATATCCTATCTTCCATATGCTGTCAAGTTGTTCTTTCCATCCTCACTACACTTGTGGAGACATATAATACACAGAACAGCTGTATTGCTAATCAGGAACACACCTGTGTGAAGCACTGAAACCCTCAACACTTCCCTGAAACTCACACAGATTTGGCTGTGCCAGCCAGATAAGAAATGGGCCAAAAGGACAAAGATAAACTTGTTAGGCCTCCTGCAGAATAGATTTTGTGCACAGCTACAACACGGCAAGGTATTCAGCAGAGATAAACACCATCACATTTCACATGGTGATGAAAAGTCCTTCTTACTGAAGAACCTCTCCATTTTTTTCCACTTTCCCATGGCTGTCAACAAATCAAGTTGTAGGAAGCCTAAGTCTTCACATTCTGGCTTTTCATCATTGCTACCCTCAACTTGGAGCAAACCAGCTTAGCAGCAAATTAATTGAGTTTGTTACACTGTCAGATTGCATACCCATACATTCCTCAAAAAAAAAAATCCAAAAAACTTTCTATCACTTCTACTTCAACAATAATTTTACAAACTGAAATCAACAGAAATTGTACACTAGAGATTCAGTACCCTCTCAATTCCCTATTTGGGCAAGGAACACTGACCATGGTTTGACATTTTTTCTTTTCCAGCATTATCAAATATTTGGGAAAACAGGTGGGGGGGCACTTATTTTATTTAAGTTCCAGAAAATCAAATAACTTACATTTTACAAATAAGATAATTTAAGAGAAAATGCTTAAGCACTGTGCGCAAAAGCCAGCTGGAGCACTTATCAGCAAAAAAAATTTTATTAAAATGAAGAGAGAAAGATAGCACCAAGTTAACTCCATGCATTTAGCTAAAAAAAACATGCAGGGAGCAGTTTAAAATCACGGTTTCTGTTATTTAAGAGCATCCTACCTTGCTTTTAAGCTTTTTACATAGCTACAGTTAATAACAAGTAGAGGACTGAATTCATTATGAGGCCTTTAAGAATTCACACACAGATAAATGGGTATCCAAGGAAAGGAGCACAGGTCTATACAAACAGTATATGTTTAGTATATGTATAGTTACTTTATATGACTATAAAGTAATGCACAGAAGGCTGTTTTTAAACATTTAGTGAATGAAATTCAGCCCAAAAGTAGCATTAACTCCTCAGCTTGCAAGATTTGACGTTGGCAAGAAAACAGTTACATGTATTTTAAATAAATGATACTAAAACCCAGTGGTAATAGAAATCACTGAAATTCTGTATCACCCAGGATCTGATACACTGCTAATAACTATACTAATACAGCATTTAGTAATTATTTTGTAGTCATAAATGGCGAATTTGCCACTCATCCTCTCTTGGATTTTGCAGAACAATTTATTTTAGCTCGGGAAATTTAGAAAAACATGCACCTACACTGCCATCTTGTGGAAAGCATCCATTTTCCATTGATTATCTTTCCCGGATGAAACACGCACTCAAAAAGAAATTTCCTTTTCTTTTAGTACACTGCTCTTACCTATCAAACAGGTAAACATTTTTATTTTGTTTCAAATAGGACAGTATCAGTTTAAATACAACTAATTTTTCTATGTAACATAAAAATGATGAGACAGACTCTGTACCAAATTAGTACTTCAAAGATCAACTCAGATAAAACCAGCAACTCAGAGAGAAAAAAAGTCATATTACACTGAATGCAGCTGTGACCAATTGGAATGTTCTCATTTTCAAGAACAATATTTGTAAAATTCCCCTTTCAAACACATCCTCTCACCTTCAATTTAAACAGCACCTACTCAGCATCTCAAATAATGCCCCAAATAACACCTGTACAACATTTCTCACCCTTGGAGGAGCTGTCACTGAGCAGAATTCATGCTCAGAGTGGGAATAGCTCCACTGCAAACATGAAGGAAGCACTTCATCACTCTTTACAACTTAATACCCACTTCCATTCCACTGTAGGCTGTAAGGACCACAAGGTATGTATTTTTCACTCAGGGCTGGTAAATAAACATTAGTCAGTTCAAAATGGTTTTATATCAAATAGATTCAGCAAAAGGAAAACAACTTGATTAATTTTTTATTTTCATTATTTTTTTTTATATTGAGATTGATGGTCTTGAAGGGACCACCCATAAAAGTTAAAAAATCCAAATACCATAACACAGGGTACAAAATTCTGCAGCATGAACAATAACTGCAGCAAAAGCACAGCTGGGATCAAGTCTGAAGTTTTGCAAATGTGCTCTGATGCCTCTTTTTTTGGGCTGATTTGATATATTTAACAGAGATGTATTCCAATCTTCCACATTTTTACCTGGACCTTTTCCATCTTCAAGCCAATCTTCCTAAATCTTCTCCCTTATCCCTCTGTACCACACTTCCACAGGCCACTATGAATATGAATATGTCTTGGTGCACATTATATTCCCCAAACAGGCATAAAAAATATATTTACGTTCTTGAGCTCATGAAGATTATATAGCATTTTATTAAGAGAGTGTTCCTCTATTGTCCTCAGCAGGAGGACTATTGAATTCTAATATCCTGAATGCCACAAAAGAGACAATTTTGGTTGTGTTTGCCCCCAAAACATAATCAAGACAATTTTTGTTCATCATGTATATGGGGCAGAGAAGATTACCAGCCAAAGTGGGGTGGGAATCATGGAAGATGTTTTACTTGAGTGAAAATTGCAATAACCAATAGGACCCTCCTTAATTATGATGAGCCATAAGAGAGTCAATTAATAAGCCTACCCAGACCAAAAATAATATTTACTACTGGAAGAGCAAAGAAATCTATGTCAGTAAGCAGGGAATTCAAGATTGTAGCATAACAATTAGCTGATATGACACAGTATTTTATGACATTAACAGTGATAAAGAAACCTTAAAATCTTAATGAAACTCTGCCCACCTCAGTGTGGTAGACTTCAGAATGAGAAAGACAGCAACAAATTTTCTGACTGAAAGCTTTCAAGGATTTTACAGTCAGAATTTAATGTAAAATTAAAGTTAGAATCATCTTTGTGACATATAGGAGGACCACATGCCTGGAGAGAGGTGAAATTCCCAATTAAAAAATCCAGCTATTTTTTTATTTCAATCACACCTTTAAAAACCAAAAACAAAACCCAAGAAATACCCAAGTAGTTCTCTATCCACAAATTGCTGGTTCAATAGGGAACTTCAGTGAATTAATTTATTTTACAGCTGCTGGGCTGACCTGGAGCTTGTATTAGCAACAAGCACAGTTCTATCAAAAATACACTGCAAATATAAGATCATCTTCTGCACAGCCTGTTAAGTTGGCCTGCCTGTTAAATTTGCATGTCTGTTGAAGTGGAGAACTTGATGTGCTTTAAAACCAATGGAAAGGTTAAACTACTGCTTCAAAAGATAAGTACTACATTAAAGTTTTTAAAAACTGCAAAGCTGCTTAAATGTTTCTGATTATAAGAAATAACTCTAAATGGCTGCTTATCTAAGGATGTGAATGAGTCTGTACACATCCTGGTTTTCTTCCCTCCTTTCTCCTCAGGCTCTTCTACAAGAGCAGCTGCAGCACCACAATCTGGCCCAAGTCAGAAATCCTCATTCCCCCCTGCAACAGATCAAGTTGTGTGAAACAATAATAAAATCATAGGAAAGTTTTCTGCAATAGGTATACTTGTTTAAATAAATATTATTCAATTAATTATATTAATTGAATATATATAGCATGGAGTTATTTTCTCAGAGACACTTTGGGGAATGTACTGTTGTCCAAGACAGGTCAATACACAAAACAGCCTGGGATTTTTGGCAGAAGAGAGGAAAGTGAAGGGGAACTAGATTATAGAGGAGTTTCAAGTGAAGATAGAATAAATCCAGGTAGAAATGGGAGAAATTCACCTGTTTATTAAATTTTAATAAATGGTAGCAAGCATTAAAATAATTACTTAATAGAAACTGCCAATCTTTTGAAACAATGCATACCGATAAATGTAATCTGTATATTTGGTGTAAGACCAAATATACTTTCTGTACCTTAACATGCCAGCTATCTCTCTTTCTTGACCAATGTATAACATGCTCTAGTAGTATACATAGAAAATCTTCATCAAATAATTTTCACTTCAAACACAGGACTTGGCACTATTATAAGTAAGAAAGATATGTGTAGCATACCAGCACAGAAAGTGGTAGGTCTGCAAATGTGTAGCATCCTCCTGATGGCCATTATTACTGCATAAACCCACTATTCATACATAAAAATTTGAAGATCTATTTTTATTGCCTTAAAGCTGGACATCAGAAATCACTTTAATATTTTAGAGCTCTCAACTCAGTGTGTTTGAAAGGACCACGTCTCCATGTCCTGTTGAATAAGGATTTTGTGTTAGTTCACAATTTCTCTGTATTATTTAAACATCCACCTTTGGGGGATTTTGTGTCCCTTCCCCCCAGAGTATACTCACATAATTTCTCATAGATTCTTGGGAACTCATAAAAGTTTTATATATGCATGTCAAGATAATAACCACTTTCAGGTAAGTAAAAGTAGTGCTTGCTCTGAAAAGCTGCAGACATCAAGAGAGCTAAGCATTTCTGGGCTTGACATTACATTTATTTATATGTGCAGCTCAGGAAAATTCCTATGTGTTTATATTAATGGAAAAATGATACACTCAATATCTTCAGTGCTATACTCTTGGACATTGAACAGTTTTTCAGAATGCAGAAACCAGAAACCTTCTTTAAAATATTTATTTTTTAAGCATTCCTCCTAAAAGTTTATTTTTGTTTTGATGAGGTTGATAAATATATCTTCAGTCTTCCAATTCCCTTAACTATTAAATGACTGTGGTGCCTTTTAAAGAGAAATTGTACAGTTTATTCAGTCAGTGATTAGTGAACAAGATAATATCAGCACAGATTTCACTGGCACAGTATCAGGCCTTATAACAGCAGTCATTCCTGCCTTTTCTGTGACTTTATAATTATTTTATAGGTAGTGTCACAAAAGTTTCATTTCTGCACATTAAAAAATGTTTAAAATGTTCAAAACATTCATCAATAAAATAATTAAGTATATCCCACAATGTTAATTTATTTGACACCATTCAAAATACATAAGATCACAGTATTTTATGTTCATTAAATATTTAAAGTAACCAAGACAAAAGCTTTTAGACTGAAGTTTTTTTCTTCACATACATTATTCTTTATTCTTTCTACATACAGCTTGAAAAAATACAGAGAGCTATGAATGAAAAGACAAGAAGAGACCACGCAGCAGTGATAATTCTAATCACAATCAATGCCCCTGAAAAAAGTTTTCCTAGTGCCTCCCTCCCTTGTTTTTGAATTTTGGTTAAAATTTCTTGAGGTGTCCAGAAAATGTCTCACAACACATTTATGTCTGTGTCCCTGAAAGAAATTAGAGACACAGTCACTGTCTTGTTAATGGTCCTCTTTTTAGCCAAGGATATGCTTATGCAATAGCGATACATATCAAACAAAAACATTATGTAAAAAATAAAAAACTAGTTGAATTAAGGATTGTACAAGAGCTCTGAGACTTTAAAGAAAATCCAACAAGTAATTTCCTCGAAAAACAGGACTTTTAATTACTATACCCTTACATACCATTCACTTACTATGCAAGGAATGATCTGCCTTAGAGCTTTTTACACATAATAAAAGAAGGAGTTAAATCTGTGAGTATTGGTACTTAAACAACCTTATAAACTTGTGCAATACTGAGATGGCTATAAAAACTCTGTTCATCACTAATAAATCACTCCCTTTCTTTATCTTAATAGCACCAACATAAAACTGAATGATAACAGTTCCTGTCCAGATTTACAGTGATGTAACTGAGGTCAGCACTTGGATCCATATGTTTTAGTGCATGCTTATTTCCATGCATACTTAAAACTATCAACCACATAGAACTAAAGAGGCTGCAAACAAAAGAGAATGAATTTCCACTTATAATTTGTCTGTATGTCCAATACAAAGCATCTGTGAACAAACAGAGACAGGTCTCTCTATAGCAGAGCTAGTTTGAACTTTATATTTAAAGGCATATACTGAGCAGGGAGAAAGAAAGTGCACAGTATAACACAAAATGACAAACTGACTTTCACTGCTGGCCTGCTGAACAGGCAAGTGACACTAGATTGCATAACAAAGAAAGATGTGTGATTTCAAGAGGTCTGTGGAATAGAAAGCAGAAGATCCAGTAGCTCAGTTCTAGGAAGAAAATCCAACAGTCATATTGGACACTGATAGATCAAATCAATAAACACCACAAAACTCCTTTGAATATGCAACAATCAATCGTAGAAATGCTATTGTTTAATTTAGCTAGGAAAAAAAAAGCTATAACTTTTTATTAGGAGCACTGCATTTCATTTCATATGGGATAATGGAAAGAGGACAGAGAAAGGGAAGGAGATCAAAACTATTTTTCTCTGTACTCTCTGGTATGGAACTGGGGATGTGTTCTCTGTGCAGCCAACAGAGATAGTCAGATCACATGTTCTCTAAAAAGCTATTTGCCTCTGTAGTTTATTTCACACTCCAGCATTGTACTGCCAAGTTCTGTAGGATATATAAGCAGAACTGAAATGAAACCAAATTGACAAATCCCTTTTAAATGTTCCGGTTTAACACAAGAGAATTATGCTGGTGTGCCACCAAGAATGTCCTTCTTCCATAAGTTTACTGTCCAACTACATTACTACAACCAACAAATGGAGATAAAGTCTACAGTGAAAAATGTGACTGACTTTGCTATTACATATCAGCTGTTAGATTCTAAGCTTGTTTTAATAGCCTCTATTTACTTTGAGTTTTTTGTATCTACAAAGAACATAAGACAACATAGCCTGGTGTGTTTAACAGAATCTGAAAGCACTCTTGGAAGGAAAGGAATGCACATGAAATTACAGTTTCTGGAGTACTTAATTTTGTATCCAAATCAAAGCTTCCTGCATCATGTTTAAAGCCATCTTTCCTATAATTTTCTTCACACATCTAGAAAAAAATTCTGTAAACACACCTTTCACATACGGATAGAGAACAGAAAACATCAATTGCTTTCAAAAACATTTTTGAAGAAAGATAAATTTTACTTTGCTCTCAAGTTTACACACAGAACCATGGTATTTTCAATAGGTCTTGTATGTCTACCATGACCATAGGCCATAGATTCAAAGTACTTCATAAAATGTTGTCAAATGGCATTTCCATATTTCCTCCCAAAATGCATTTTGTTTATAGAGAAAAATAATCAAAAGATCTCCTAGCCCTCCAATGGTCTCCTCACCAAGCTGACATACACCCTTCCACACCAGCTTCGCACCAGCTGGAAGGATTCCAGAAAGTCTCCAAGGACAAATTTTAAATGGAGGTCTTAGTTAAAATATTGGCAGCACATAAATTTGTCCTTTTAATGGCAACCACTTTACATTGTTTAGCACATTTAGCAGGATTTAAAGATGAATTTAATATACTCACAAACTCTCAGAAAAAGCCTGTGAGGTGGAGGGGGAAAAGAATGGTGAGAGATGGAACATATAGTCGCTGCCAACAGGTCTTGAGCAAGCACTGCATGAGCAGGTGAAAAAAAATCTAGTGACTGTGAAGAGCTTGATGACAGCTCTGGGTCTGCTCCCCTTATTCAACTGTTTCCACTTATATTCACTTCTGCATCTGTTATATATTATGGGGTGTTTTTATTAGTAGCTTTGGATCCTCTAAAACAGGTGAGCATGTGTTAAAAAGACAACTGAAAAAAAATGTAAGATATTAGAAAGAAAACATGAAACAGTTCAGAGAAAAGCAGAACAAAGTGTGCTCTTTGCAAATAAAGGTATCCTCATTTTAATTGTCTGTGCCATTTGAATGGAGACAAAATTAGTAAAAGAGTTTAAATTAAAATTAAATCAGGGAAAGTAGCCGATGCATATAATCTCCCTTGGCAAGGACTGCTCAAGAAGAACAGCAAATATAAACACTTACCACCTGCAAGTATCTACGATAAAATTATATTCCTTAAGTAATTTTTCCATCCTTCTCCTTTAAGCAATTATTTACAATTCGCTTGATAATCTTGCCCATTTTCCTCTATATTTATGTGTTGACAGAGGTCCCAAGTCAGGAAAGCATTTGAGATCCAAGTGCATAGTGGCAGGAAGAAAAGTTCATTCCCACAAAATGTCTTCCCTGAATATGAACTCTGGCCAAGGGTAATGAATTTATGTTTTTGTTTTAAAACTGTTATTGGAGGGAAAAGGAAAAAAAGAAAAAAATAACCTACAGACTTGTATCCAAAGTGCTTCTTATCTCTTGGGTTATATGTAAATTGGGTTTTGTAGAGACTGTTTGCTTGTTTGTTTGTGGTTTCTTATCTATATTATCTATATTTTAGTACCTTAATTGCTGGTTATGAAAATATGCAGCTTAACATTTGGAACTATATGCAAAGGTATTAAATAATAATGATTAAATTTTTTGTACTGCTGAGACTACATAATTCTGATAGGGACTGTGAAGCACTCCACAGTCCAATAAATTGTCATTTCACATCTAAAAAGCTTAGAGGTGCTGCAGAACCACTTAAGCACTTAACCAGCTCCTCCCTCAAAGGAATACAAACATCTGTATTAGAGTGTAGTTACATGATTCATTGTCTTGTCTTCAGACAGAAAAGCCAGTTTAAGATGTTCCCATGCATTTCCCCCCTGACCTCAGCCATTCCTTGCTTCCTTTAAGCTGCTCCCTGAAATAAGCCAATTATAGAAAACTCTTGCAAAAAAAAAAAAAAACAACCTTTGGTGCTTTGGTGTTTTACCTACAGTTAAATGCTTCTCTCTACTTGTGATCACAGAAGAAAACACTCTCTAAGTTACACGTATCTACTTATTATTGGAAGGAAGATATTTTTCTCTTAAAACATATGTGGTGATGACATCTATAAAGTAATCCAGAGGAAATTGTCTGGGCCACAATGACAAAAAAAAAAACCCATGAAATTCTGGTCTAGTCATCAGGAAGCTATCAGAGAGACAGTTTACATTCCATTTGCTTTTCCCAAGACTGTTTACCTTGTAGTTGTACATATAATGCAATAAGAAGTGAAAAGTTTTGTGAAGCAGGAAAAAAACCATCAAACCACATTTCTTATAAGAACTATTCTCCAGACCAGTGGTTAAGACAACTCCTGAAAGTAGAGACGCATATTTGCATTCCCACCACTGAGAAAACTACTACATGCCCAAAGCCATAACACAACAGGCAAGTCACAGAATCAGAATCATTTAAGTTGCAAACGACCTCCAGGATCATCATGTTTAACCTTTGACCAATCACCACCTTGTCAACTAGACCAGAGCACGAAGTGCCACATCCAGTTACTTCTTGAACACTCACCACCTCTCTGGTGGTGTTAAATGGTCCAATGTTTTACAACCTTTTCCATGAAGAAATTCCTTCTGAAGCCAGCCTCACATTAACTCCTGCTTATGCAGCTTGAGGTTATTTCCTCTTGTCCTGCCACTTTTTGCTTGGAAGAAGAGGCCAGCTCCCACGTGGCTATACCCTCCTTTCAGGGAGTCCTAGAGAGCGATAAGGTTTCCCCCAGCTGCCTTTTCTCCAGGCTAAACAACCCCACTCCCTCAGCCACTCCTTACGAGTCTTGTCCTCCAGACCCTTCACCAGCTCCATTGCCTTTCTCTGGACATGCTCCAGACCCTCAGTGTCCCTTGTGTTGTGAGAAGACTGGATCTGGACACAGCACATGAGGTGCAGCCTCACCAGCCCTCCCCAGCAAGGGACAGTCCCTGCCCTGCTCCTGCTGGCCACACTACTGCTGATACAGGCCAGGATGCCACCGCCTTCTTGGCCACCTGGGCACAGCTGGCTCATGTTCAGATGCTGGCAACCAGCACTTCCAGGTTCTTTTCCTGTGGGCAGCTTCCCAGCCGGTCTGCCCCAGCCTGTAGTGCTGCATGGCGTCATTGTGACCCAAGGACATAACCTGGCACTTGGCCTTAGTGAATTTTGGACAATTGGCCTTGGCCCATGACCCAGTCTGTTCAGATCCCTCTGTATCCCAGATACCTATCCCCCAGCAGATCAATATTCCCTCACAAATCAGTGTCACCCAATTCCCTCATCCAGATAGATACAGGCCAGGCCAGGCCTCAGCAGGGACACCACTGGTGACTGGCTGCAGGCTGGATGTAGCACCAGTCCAATCTGTGGGATACCAACTTTTTCCCAAGAGAATGCTGTGGAAGACAATATCAAAGGCTTTGCTGAAGTCCAGGTGGACAACATCCACAGCCTTTCCTTCATGCAATCCCACCACCAGTCTTGCTTGACCAGTGCAGTAAGTGGGCTCCAAGGACATCTATCAGACCAGTCCCCAAGGAAACGTGTGTAAATGAGCTGGTTGTTGTGGATACTGACAGGGTGATAAGCTTCTCAGTACTGGTTAGAGCTGGACAAAAAGAGATATTCAAGTTTATGGAGCTCTAGATTATATGAATTTATATTTTAATATTTCTTTTGAATTCTGGTGGCTCTTGAGAGACAGCTTTGTGCTTAGGCATCCTTATTTCAGTTGATCGTAATTTTGTTCCAACTACAGTCACAGTGTAAAATTAAAAGTACAAATAATTATAACATTATAATGTGTACTATCAAATTCATTTTGCACTAACTGTATGCTAGCCTCACAACTGGAACTAGATTTGTTTTCATTCTTTGTCACTTATTTGGCAAATTTACAGATATCTCTGAAACATTAAATGGGTCAGATTTAACAAAAACAACAGTTTGCTAGCTGCTGCCAGCTGCTGGATGTTGGGGTGCTAAAACCTTCAAACTACTGACAGGCATTCAGTCTATTTGGACAGATTTGGTCTAACCCAAATCAGAGCATGCAGACTATACACTGTAGTATCACATTGGCTGCAAAGGAGTAAAACCTGTCCAGAGCACAAACTAGGATAGGGGCAGAAAGAATACAGGTTAAGGAGACAAGATAATGCATGAATGAGTCATGGGAATTTAGGCAAGAAAAGAAGAGTGTTTAGATAATATTTGTCAACTTTTGTCAGGTCGCTCTAATATCTAAAAAAGCTTTTTTTCACCAGAACATACTTATTCAGACAGACAAAAATAATGCATCATAGTACTGTCATAAAAATAAATGAAAATTCAAATACGTCCTTTTCATTTATTTTGTGGTGATTTTTAACATGAAAAGTTTTATCAGTTTCAAGGAAGTTATAAAAGTAACTTTTGCTGACTGTCTTAAAAGAATTTTCTTGCCCCTTTTGTGTTACCATAATTCATCACCTTCATTTTGACGTGCAAAACATTTCCCACAGCTGTAGAAACACTGGAAACACTTGTTTTCAAGTTCCTGAAGGTATTTTTAAAAAAGTATATCTCAGACTCTCTTTTCACAGAGGAAAGATCTTGAATAGAAGAGATTATCCCAAAACATATTTGTTTCTTGGTCAGAAAGTAACCCACCTTGCTCAGTCAAAATATTCAAATAAATGAATGGATGCCTCTAAATGGTGCTGATGTGATTAAATCTACATTCTGCTGTATAGAAAGACAAGCATTATATTCTTAACAGATGTAGTGTTGGAATGGTTTTATATTCTTGGGAGAAATTGCAGAGTATGATTTATCACCCTGACTCAAGTGAAATGATACTGAATGGAGTGCTGTCAGTGATGAATTTCAATTTCAGCTGATGGAAATTTTCTAAAGAAAGCAAAAGATGGTATCATTTCACTGTTTAGCAGTTTAGAAAAGCAGGCTGGAGTGCTGAAACCTGCCATAACTTCTATAACTCGTGGCCTTCTACTATCTACTTTAAGCAAGGGAATTACACAGTGTAGATTATGGGACCTGAGGTTACACACTGTAATTTCCACCATCTCTGAGGAAGGATTTAAATATGTGTATGACTTTATACAGACACAATTTTTCTAAATGATATAGCACTGCTATACAGAAGCAGTCAAAGCTAGATGTTTTCAAAACCTTGCAACTTGAAATCTAGATTTCCAACATACTGGGTCTGAATCTCTCTGGCACAAGAAAAAGCTAACCAAAGGATAATTTTCAATGAGATATTTCAGTGGAGAAATATATCAAAGTCTGTGATAGTTTACATAACCTGTCAGGCTTTAAAATATTCACATACTTATATCAGTGAAATCACTTCTATGGGGACTTGAGGTCTTTACTTTTCATACCAGATCAGCAGCAAATAAAGAAGCAAACCTTGTTCACATTACTGTAATGTCTCTCAAACACTTTAAAACTTGACTACTTTTTAACTAAAGGAGAATAAATAATTTCCCAATAGCAAATATTTAAACTTTTTCCCTCTCTCCCTCCCTCCTTTTTTTTTGACATTTTAACATTAATTTTTGAGGGGGTTAAGTTCTAGTCAGTATTGCATTAACTGTTGCTCTAACAAGTGTTAATGCAGTTCCTGCCTTTCCTCTAAAGAGCTATAAAAACACAGTACTTTCAAAATTTAGGTAAAGACATAAATCTTGGCCCCAGGTGTTCCTGAATCACTCCATAATCTGAAATGAAAAGTATTCTTGACCAACTCCGAATAAAGTTTGAAGGCAGCATAGATTTGTACTAAGTTAAACTACCTGAAGAATGCGTATGTAAAACAAACCAAAACTTACTGACATATTTACTTTTGGGAAGGCATGTTAAATGAACTTTAATACCAGATTTGAAAATCCAGCTGTAAAATGGGTATGCAAACATGATTAATGAGTGCTGAACACCATCCAGATCACATGCTTACTTGTAAGAACTACAGGAAGCAAGTAAAATTTCCACCCTTAAGTAACAACTCAATTTAAGTTAGAATTTCAGTTACTCTTCCATTTTAAGCCAGTAGTTATCCTATAGTTGCCATATATCAGAAAAACCTGTTTTGTGGGAGAATAAAACAGTTTAGTACATGAAACATAAGCAACAACCTTTTCAAATGTCATTCCTGAGTGCAGAGTGCACAACTTCTTGACTGCCAACCCTAACACAAATCCTTCTGAGTCTGTACCCACTAATCATGTTTCTACTTTCAAGGAATTTCTGAATGTCTCCCCTATCCCCCAACCACCACTACCACTCACTAGAAAATCCTTCCTCATTATACTGACTGATTGCTTCAATTAGTGAGCAACTCAGTCACTTACATTATGTTCTATGTTTCAATTCCAGGAAAGTAAACCTTCACTGATATACTTCAGGTTTACTTAATTAGAAGGAAAATTAACTTAAATTCTCTACAGACATGGTGCTGGGTTAGACTGCCTGAATAATGCTGATAAACTGTTTGCCAAGACCTTCCTTGATCAGAGATTGCTTTCTCTGGTTGACAAGAAGCTCAACATGACTCAGACATGTGCCCTTGCAGCCCAGAAAGGCAAGCACACCCTGGGCTGCATCAGAAGCACTGGGACCACCAAGCTGAGGGAGGGGATTGTGCCCCTCTGCTCTGCTATGGTGACACCCCACCTAGAATGCTGCATCCAGCTCTGGGATCCCAAAATAAGGACATGGATCTGTTGGAGCAAGTACAGTGGAGATCACAAGGCTGCTCAGTGGGCTGGAGCACCTTTCCTATGGAGACAGGCTGAGAGAGTTAGGGTTGGTCAGTCTGGAGAAGAGGAGGCTCTGAGGAGACCTTAGAGCAGCCTTCCAGTACCTGAAGGGGACCTTCATGAAAGCTGGAGAAGGACTTTTTACAAGGGCATGTAGTGACAGGACAAGGTGGAATGGCTTCAAATTCAAAAAGGGCAGGTTTAGATTAGATATTAGGAAGGAATTCTTCACTCTAAGGGTGGTGAGACACTGGCACAAGTTTCCCAGAGAAGCTGTGGATGCCCCATCCTTGGAAGGTCAGGCTGGATGGGGCTTTGACAATCCTGGTCTAGTGGAAGGTGTCCCTGTCCATGGCAGGTGGACTGGATCTAGATGATCTTTAAGGTCCCTCAGGATTTCTATCTACATGGTTGAGAAATTAAGAATTCTCTTTATATATACTCACTTTTCATAAGAAATCCTGCCTTGTGATATAACAAGAGAGATTCACTCCTTACACATTTGGCAATTTAAATTGCTCTCAAAAGTTTCTCAATAGTGCTTGAAACAAAGAAGCAGGGATCTTTACAAAAAGGCTACAAGAGAAAACACAGATTTTTTTTTTGCAAGATAAGAAATCCATAAAATTTAAATTTGAATAAAACAATGAACAAGTGTAAAATGTCTTCCGGTTCAGCAATAGTTTCAACAACCAGGTATTTGGTTTAAAGATTTTTAACAGTAGCACCTCTTAATAGAAGAAAAAAAATGAGACAAAGATCATGTTTTCTGTGGGATTCTGACTTTATTATTTCCCAAGACAACTCTAAGATTCAGGTTACTATTAGTAGAATATCAGTAATTATAAGGTGCCATCCATCATGCTCTATAAACTGTTAAAGGCCTTTCTTATTCTTTCTCCAAGTAAATGAACTCAAGTTCAATTTCCAAGTAAATTTCAAGTCAAGAGTAGCAGTTAAACTCTGTGTTGAGGTGACAATGATTATCCACTGTTTTGTTAAAAACAGCCCTTCACCTTACCCATTCTGCCCAATTTGGAAATGCAATGTGAAGCCTTATTTCTGAGCTTTCAGATAAACCTGGGCTTTGAAAGACTTACAGAAGTATCTGAGTACCTAAAAAGGTGGGGAATCTAGAAGAAATAAACCCATCCTGTAACAAAAGAATGTGCACATTAAAGCAGAGGAAGAAGTCACAGGGAATACAACGGAATGGTCAGTGGAATACTGACCATTTTAGAAAAAGAAGGAAATGGATTCTGCTGGCTCACTACAGTACATGGATATGGAAAGGAGATGAGAAGACTTCTACTTATCTCAAAATTATTAAATATTTAATTGTTTTGCAAGTAAAAACTAGGATTTTCAATTTGAACAGTTTTAAAGAAAGACACAATACAAAATTCTAATAATGTAAAGATGAATAGCAAGGCCTAATATAGAAGATTGCATAAATTAGGTTGGACAGATTATTTCTAGAAAAGTGTATTGTCACAAATGTGGCCTACCAATATATCAAAGAAGCGCTGAAGCTTTGTCTAAGCAAAAAGCAGTTTGGACCAGGTGTCCCTCATTATGGGTTTCTAGCTTAGCTGAGGGTTAGACCTCAAGTCTCCGCTGACAGATGTTTGAGTAATACTTTATTTGGTTGCTTTGCAAGAAAGGACTTAAATGATTGCCTTTTGCTGACAGGAATCTTAACATTAACTAGAATTTGCAGTGGTACCTGTTTCTCACAGGTCATCTCATGCAATTTTAGTTATGTAAGGAGCTTTGAATCTTCCTCAATTTCATCAAACCTTTCTGTGTGGC
Organism: Pseudopodoces humilis; assembly: GCF_049639895.1. NCBI lineage: Eukaryota > Metazoa > Chordata > Aves > Passeriformes > Paridae > Pseudopodoces > Pseudopodoces humilis. Next base: position 35,595,555 of record NC_142205.1, read on the forward strand.
CCTAAGGTCTCAGGCAGAAAAGTTGTTAAAGCTTAGTACCAGAAAGAGCTCCAGAAACCCAAAGAGAGAGGAAAACAATTCATGAAGCCTTTCATACTAAACAGACGCCGTGGTTAAGGGAGCTGAGCGGTCAGTTTAAGGTGTTTATCTTTTTAATGGAAGTCTAAATGTAACATCATTACCTCCAAGTTAAAGTTGTTATTAAGTACCAAGTAATAAGTTATGTTACACTGCTGACAGTATGAAATTCAATTCCCTTTGAAGGATGCTGCACTCAGTTTAAAGTTGTGCTGCAATTATGTGATAGCTATGCTCATTCCCTAGAGTCCATCCATCCATCCATTTTTTCTGTGACAAATGTGTAATTTTCTTCAAGTCATATAAACATCAGGTATACAATACTTAATTGTCCTTAAAGGACTCAAAAGGAGAAGAAGAACTCTTCTTCAACATCTTCTTTTGAATGGGATTTTTAGGTGAGAACTTCCTTTTAATATTATTCTTCCAATATTCTCCATTACAGATCACATTCCAAAAAGAACCCAATGTTTGACCTAAGGAAGGTAAAAAAAGAAAGGGAAAAGATAAAACTGGTTTGCTTGGATAAATCAGGAGGAACAAGTAAAGAAAGAGAAATATGTGGATATAGAAGTCTGTAACTTCAAAGAGGTTCTGATGATCATAGACATTCCTGAATTTGGGGAATTTTCATTCAGACAGTTCTCTGAAATTTCTAGAATGATATTTTGTTAAGGGTCAGAGAAGAAAAAGCTGAAGAAAACTTATAAGAGGCTGTTAGGACAAAGATTTAATGTGTACTGCTCCTACTGTTATAAAGTAGAAATAGCAAATCTAAATATACTCACAAATGTTCTGGAAAGGGTGGTTATCTTGTGATATGTGTTTTGGCTAACATTCAGGCTGTTAAGATCAGAAATGCTAAAAAAATATTTACTGAAAATACTGAGTGAAAAAATAATTTGCTGAAATAGTTCCATGCTGACAAACATTAAACAAGATATATGACAAACCTATGACAAACCTAACTTTGCAAAGAGTTCTAAGCTGATTCTCCCTATGCAAAAGTGAGATACTGGATGCACAGTATCCCACTGCACAGAGGCAAAATAGCCCCCTTGGAAAATATCAGAGACATTATATTTTGCTTTGAAAAATCTAAGTTTCAAACAGGAAACAAGAGACAAGAGTGTATTTGTATTATTTGTACAGAATCTCAAGCTAACATCTACCTATCCAAATAACACTGGAAATACTCAGGTTCCTTTCCTATTGACCTGTTTCTGTTCTGCAAACATTGTTCTCACACTTGAAGTTTACTGTTTATGTATTTTGTCTCTACTGTTTCCCTCCAATCATGCAAATTATACAAATGTAGTCACAATGTTACTACTCTGATTATCTACAGCTTCCATGGAATATTTCCCAGATTTACCTTTTCTAGACCATGACTTCTCTCATGGTTCACATTCTGCTAGAGCCTGCACAATGTCCCCTGCAGTCATTTTTGAAAAATTATCCTAATTGATACAGAATCTCTACCAATAGAATAGAATGAGGTAACAAGAACAAAACTTTTGTCATGGTACCTGACTGAACCTGTTAATTCATTCCCTCCTTTTCCTAGATTCACTGGAACACAAAACCCACCACAACAATAGCTGTGTCTTTCTGAAATTCAAGGCATAAAAGAAAGTATCAGCAAGTAAAATAGTCACAGATTGACCTGACACAGTAATAAACACCAATAGCAATTTCTTCTTTACTGAAGGAGAGAAAATTTGCTCAAGGGCAATGCTGTTCAAACAAAGATAATGCAAGGACTTGGAGTAATAGGTATGTCAAAAGCCATATTACAACAATACAGCCAAAAGGTATTTCTGACATTTCTAAAAGCTCCTTCTTTGGGATTTTTTTTTTTTATTTCACATAATCACAGAATTAATTATTTTTATACTAGAGTATGGGCAGTGTTGATTTTTTCAACAAAAAGCAAACATTTGAAGATAAAATCAGAAAGGAGAATCATCTTTAGTGCTGTTAGCAGAAGCAGTGAGCTTGCTCTTCTCTCTTTCCTAGATATGTAATCCAGGCATTAAATTGAAGAAGGTTCTGAAACAGAAAAGCATAGCTTCAGTTTGTAAAGAAGGAAAAGATTAGCAGGCCAGATATAAGGAAGGGAAATGAAAAGGGAGTAAAACTCCCTTTCAGCTACAAAACCAGTTCTAAATGAACATACAATAAGGACTAAATGACATACATGCTAATAATAGCAAGAGAGCTGGAATCATGTACAATCATGCATTACTCACTGACATAAAGAAAATCTTGCCTAGCAAGGGAGTAGATATACATTCAGAGATGCAATAAATGTAACCCAGAAATTTCTGTGGAGATTTTAAGACCATATTCTTAGATAACTTTTCTTAGACATTGTAAAATATTAAATTTGAGGGATTATATCTGAAACAAAGACTCAATGTTACAAATAAGGGCCCACATGAACAATAAAAATTATTGTTCATGAATATTAAATTGAATTTCTCCTATAATAAACACATAATTTTGAAACATTCTCTCTATTGCAGGCAGCTTTATAATTTTAAAGATTAAAATCTTAAGATTTTTATATAAATCTTTATAATTTAACATCTTAAGTTCATATTTCTAAGTGACTGAAAAATTTTATGTGGGAGAAAAAGTCTGATGGTCAGCTTATTGGGAAGTTTAGTGTTTAATCTTTTCTCAAACACAAGGACCTTGTTGCACCATTGCTCCATTATTCAAAGTTGTTCTTATCTTCTCCATGACTTACAGAACTGCAGCTAATCTGTTTCCTGATAAGACAACATTGGCTACTGTTATCTGGAAAAAGCAGCAAATGTCAATCTTCTGTGAAAAAAATGTAGCTTAAAGACTAAATTGTTTATATTATAGTAGACAAGTCTGTCTATATTTTCCAGTAAAATACACCAAAATAGAAAATTTGTATTCTACTTTATATGCTTTATTTAGGGTCTCTTTGGTAAGAGTCAACTTTTAATTTTGTGCAATGACTAGCACTGTAGCAACAAAAAATAATGACCCTTTACCAAATCGTCTGACTTAATGTTCAGATTTAAAAACATTTGACTCTTGGGAATGGTCCTTTGAAGGGCCAGGATGATAATATTTGTGGGTCCCTTCCAATCCAGTATATTCTGTGATTATTTTTGCCTGAATTACAAGCTTACTTTACATGAAAAGAGGATATTATTTCATAAATCACTCCAAATACTACTTCAATTTTTAACAGGAAAGCATTGAGCCCATTTAAAAATTGAAATCTTCAGTTCAGGTTATCCTTACTTGATTTTACTATTTCTGTTAAAAACTAGTATTAATTATGTTTTGAATATTTTATTGATATTTATAAACATATTAATCCCTTCAGCTCCCATAGCTAGACACAAAAACATGCATACAACAGTCATGGTGGGATGCATGAGATAATTAATGAATTATATCTGCACAACATAAACACCATTTAACTTCAGGTCCCACATTCAGCTAATGATGTATGTGCTGCTGTCCAAGATGTTAAGCCTGCAGTCACCAAACTAGCCCGGTTATCAGTAAGAGCGCAGTTACCGCAACAGAGATTGGCGTGTTCTGACTCACAAACTTCCCGGGTCCTGCAGCCTGTGCTGACCTCAACATCAGCCCCAGCAACAAGTCAGGACCTGAGCTCCTCAAGTTACTGATAACTTAGGAATGCTCGCACTGGCTACAGTTAACAATTTTATTTACATGGACTTGGAGTGATTACCTGAGCTACCTTGTGCTTCTGAGTACAGCTGGGGTTTAAACGCTCTCATTAAACCTCACTCAGGTAGACAGAAAAAACCCACCAATCATTCTCCGTTCCCCTCCCCCCCAAACATTAAATTCATAAGCATAATGAAATAAATACTGTTAGCATGCCTGATGAGACTCAAACGGTGATAAAAATGCAAGACACACTGTAAATGAGGAGCTAAATGAGTAATCAAGACAGCTTAATTTAGGCAGACATTTTAAAGTTAGCTACCCGCTAAAGTGTACTGCTGTCAACACAGGTCTGAAGGTCCATTACTTAAAGCTCAAACACCCTCTCTGACACCTGTGCAGTTTTAGATAATCTGCCAAATTAAGTTTTCACCTCTTATTTACAGGTCTCTGATTTGTATAAGATTCAAGATACCACCACATTCCATCTCCTTTTATTGATAAAAAGTTTATGAAACCATTTGCTGAAGCAGTATTGCTGTCTATCCTGGTTCCAGCCAGGACAGGGTTAATCTTGGTGCAGTAGCAGGGACAGGGTGTGATTAGGACATGGAGGCTATTCTATATCACCTCACCTCCTTGCTGAGGGCAGGGGAAAGGGACACTTGTCCAGGGAGAATGGGTTCCTCCTGGGCTCAGTGAAAATTTTGCATGGAATCACTCTCTCTTTTGAACCCTTTTGTTATTAATCCTGTTGCTATTACTGTTTTTCTTATCTCATTGTTGTTTCTAGTAAATTGTTCTTGTCTCAGTCCATGATCTTTGCCTTTTTCGCCTCCAATTCTCAATTCCACCCCACCCAGCAGGAAAGGGGAGAGCAAAATGGAGAGAGCAAGCAGCAGTGTAGTTTTGGAGAGTCTCAGTGCAGGCACTGAATTGGGGAATACTATTCCTAAACCAGGACAACCTTAATTGGTGCCAAAGGTAGGGCATGAAGAGTTGAGATAAAAACAGATATACCCAGGGGAGGTTGGAAACAATTTTGATCTAAGCATTTGTGTATTAGGTACGGAGCCACTGGTCACGAGGTTGTTTGGTTTGTTCATATGGATATGGTGCCTAACCCCGTCTTATGCATATGACCACAGCGTATTTTTCCTACTCACCTGAGTTGTTCTAATTTCAAATGGTTCTCAACATGAGTATATTCTTAATTAAATGCCTTGGTACTTTGTGCTGCCCGATTGTCAGACACGATACATTCTGGAAGTAACTTTTAAAGTGTTACTTAAATAAAATATGTCCTGCTGGTACCCACTTTTGGATCACCCAGAGCTTTTTTCCTATTTCCTTTGTAGTTCCACTTTTACCTCCTCCAGACAGTGTTCCTGTGGACCTTACTTCAATAACCAGGAAAGTCCTCAATATTCTGGGTATTGATATCTCAAGGCCTCACTTCTATGAGGGCTTCAGTTTGCTCTTTACTCAACAGCTTCTCTCCTTAAGCAAGACGGGGTTCACAGATAACTTACTTTCATTGCTAAGGTGAAACTATACCTGTACAGCAAAGCTCACAAACCTTACCAGAATACCTACAGATCATTGCTGCTCTTGTACTACTAGATCACTATTAGCACATATTTATGTCAATCTTTAATATGAGGGCAAAACCAACAGACAACTCACTTAAAATCCAAACACTTATCAAAGACATTCCTGTCACAAAAATACTTTCACTCAAGGCTGACGCCTTTAAAACAACAATGAAATAACAATTTCAGTGCCTTCTCAGTCACTAGAATAATTGCCTTTTGTTCTTTCCAAGCTACAGTAACGCAACCATTGTATCCCTTTCCCGCTGTATATTTTCTGTTCAAGATAATTTATGATCAGTGCATCAACACAGTATTATGCAAGTCCAAGTCAGTTTCAAACAAAAAGATTTATGTTTTGAGTATGACATTCAATCACAAAATATTTAGAGTAATATATTGTTTGCTGGTATATCTTCATGAAAAGACTATATATAATATAGACAAAACAGAAGTGTTCCAACAGTGATACAAGAAAAAAGCTACAGAAAATTTGAGTCACTGCTCATGTCTCAGCTTAAAATGGAGCTTGTTAAAGTATTCAGGTTAGTAATCTTACACCATATCAGCACCTATTTTTCTGTAGTTCACACAAAAGCACAACAATTTTAACTGAAGTTATCACAGCTGTCAACCACTTTTATAACTACAATAAGCTGGACCCTGTTACCATGAATACATAAGCTCAAGTAAGTTCATGAACTTATCCTTAGTTTCTTCAAGAGGTTCCAATGGGATGTTTTCAATTACAAGAAAAAAACAGACTACATTTTTTTGCATTCGTTTTTTTCCTAAGTAGTTCTTAAAGCGGGCATAAACAATGAACCAAACCACATCATATTCAAGAGAAAAACAAGGGGAATCTCTTAATTTTGCAGTTGGAGCAAGAAATTACTATTTCTTCTATATATCATTCATATAATATATATATATCATATATATCAGTACATATTACTAAGAATATTATTATTATTGTTTTATGCAACAATACAGGGACAAAGACTATGCAATGCCAGACCATCAGTGAGTATCACAGAAAAGGCATAGTGCCTTCTACTTGATCACCTATGGAGCAAATGAACACACATTGCTAAAAATAACTGAAGTCTTCCTGCATATTGAAACTTACTTGTATTGATAGAAATGAAATGATTCAAAGTCCATGAACTATATTGCCTAGTTTTCCACTGCAGTTAAACTAAGGTTGTAAGGAGAACATGTTTCCTATTTTTATAATACAGTGATTATCTGTGAAATATTTTAAATGTGTTACACATTCATACATATTTATTCCATAAAACAAAAGATTACAAAGAATATTCCCCAAGGACTGAGTTTGCATTTGCCTTTATATTTTATGGTCATTTTACACAGCAAAAAAATGGTTGAGTTTTTTAGGTATTTTTGAACATATGAAAAATATGACTCTAAATAAAAAAAAAAAAAAGCCAAGAAAAAAAAAAATTAAAACAAAAGCACATGTAATAAACAGCTATTTCAGCTCCTGAAAAGTGACCCAATTCCAAAGTGCAGATTTAGATTTCCTTTAATCCTATTTTCCATGTTTTTCTCAGACACTTTTGCCCTTTCATTCAATCAATTAAGATAAATTAAACAAGTTTTCATGAATATGAACATTGGGATTTTGTACAGGAACTTCTTCACTTCTAGTTCGCTGTAGACTCAGATCTTTCAGCAGTAAAACACAACTTGACCCATTCTCTCTCATGTTGCACAGTTATTTGTTGACAGCATAGCAGGCTGCTCCAACTGAAAGTTCAGTCACAAACATTTGTGTGCAATGTTGTAAGTCGATCACAGAGCTGATGTGAATGAGAAAAAATATAAAAAAAACAAGACCACCCAAAAAATACCATCAATACCCCTCTCTCTTTATTTTCAGAAGAGTATATTTAAGTCACATCAGTTACGAAACACAGTTGATAACATAGACAGATGGGAATGATCAGTGCTGGGAGGAAATCCCTTAAGCTGCCAAAAACTTCAGCTTTCTGAAACTATTCTCAGCATTCATGGAAAGTATTCAAGGCTCTCCAACTCTTAATCCCAGTTCATATTTCAACATGCACTCAATGCAGTGCAGCAACACCAGGTAAGAGAACAGACCCACAAGTGTGAAAGTTTATGAAGACCTTGCAGTATGTTTTAGAAATAGAATTGCACCTTTGATAAAAATACCCTGAGGCATAATACTATTATTATATTATATATATTATATTATTACATTGACATTGCTCATGCTAAAAATTTATCATTATAAACCTAACATTGGCAAAATTATTCTTCTGTTGATTTTGAATCTATCATCAAGTGATTTTGCTTTACAACGTAAGTTTTCTTTACAATAACTGCAAAGGGAAAGGGGAAAGGAAAACCAACACACAATGCTGTATTAGAACATCAGTGCTCCACACTACAGCTGTGACTAACTACTGCTAATTGTGAAACTGTAACTAGAGCAGTTTGCTCCTAAAGAGCAAAATGCCTCACCACTTCCAAAAAAAGCATCTGCTCTGCATTATCCAAAGAGAACGATTTTTGCAATGGCTGGTAGTACATTTTTCTCTCAGATAAGGTCACATTACCTAAACAGAGATAGTAACTTTATATCAAAATATAAATATAGATACTAACTAACTCCTCATTAAATAGGTCATAGGATGTTCAGGGGAAGGAATATCATTGTTTTGGTACAACTTCTTTTCCCCATTTGGGACACTCAAAAGTGCTTTAATCACTATCCTTGTATTGACTGCTCATCTGGCATAGGTGACAGGGTGCATTGTCCCCAGTATCCTACAAAGACCACAACACACATCTCTATTACACAGAAATCTGCCTACAGACCACAAAAGCAAAATACTATCATTAAACCATTTTTGCAGTTATAATACTTTTCCTGAAGAAGCACAATTTGCTCTCTGAGGATTATAAGTGAATTAAGGTATTTTCACCACAAAGAGTTAAAAAAAACCCTAAAAAATAAAAATCCTGAACAAACTATATGCAGCATAGTATTTGAAAATATAACTGTAAATAATTAGCAAATAAATTATTTTAAGATAGAATATATTACAATTGCAACTGTTTGAAAGGATGCCATGTCAAAACAAGTAGCTGATAGAAAAATGCTGCTTTCAAGCCCTGTTCACTAGTGATTAGTAAAGAATTTTAAGCATCTGTAATACAAAGTAACTAAGTAAATTCCACAATTAGTAGCTTCTAATATATTTTGATCATCTTACTTTCCTGTTTCTCCAGAAAAATTAACCTTTACAAGACAATAATGCACTTCTCAAACCTTACTTTGTCCATATCCCTTATTTTAGCTTTTCATTACTATATAAGCTGCTGGAAGAAGCAAATAGTTAAACAACTTGGGATTTTCACTATATATAGCATTAAATAGCATTAGAGATGATATTGAATTGCACACACAGAGAAAGAGCTTTTTCTAACACTCACTGCATTCGATGATAAGTCTCTGTAACTTGAATAAAGTATACTAACACTGCTCATTTTTGCCATGACATCAACAAACAACAATCACTCCTTTCATTCTGCCACAAGCATTTTCAAATATCACAGAGAATATCTTACTGAGCATAAAATCTTCTTTGACTCCAAGTCAAAGAGGAAAAATAAGAGATAATTCAAAATATTTTATCATAGCGACTTAAAGCAGACAGTAATAATAATTTTTACTTCTTGGATGACTTTATAAAGATTTCCACAAGATGGTGCTGTAGTCCTATTTTAAGACATGACTTGCTCTAACATCTAGAAGAAAACCTCATTTCATTTCATTGTTAGAATAATGAACAGTAATTTGCAAGGCCTATTTTCAATTAAGGGGCATAACACATGCCTACTATGTAATTTTCCAATCTTTTTGGGTTCTTTTATTTTTGAACAACTGAAAAATTAAGTCAAATCACAGAAGTCAAAAAAACCCACAACTAGTTTATATAAAATAACAGATAGCCGTAAGCTCTTCTGTTTCTGTGTAAAATAAAATCGATTTATATTCCATATGGTTATAGAAAAAAAATCATAATTACTGTTAAAATAGAAATCACTTTTTACCGCACGTCAAACAGCTGCTTTTGCCTTCATCTGAAAACTCTGCCTCCAAAAAAATTCCAACTGGTTTGTAATACTAAACTCCAAATATTCTTTAAAGTGAAGTATTAAAACACAAAGGAACCTTGATATGATAGGCTACCAGTTTACAAAGAGTAACAAACAAATCTAATCAAGCCTCACACATCTTTGGTTTGATCATGTTTATGGAAGTCTTACATCTACTTATGTCTCTAAACAGAAATCTTAATATGGCTTCAAGTAATGAAAATGTTGTTTCTTTGTATACTGACTGGTCTCCATCTGTGCTGCTGGTCTTAAAATGTGTTGGGTAAGAGCACTAAAACACTCAACACATCTCTTGCAGTCAAAGTCTGTGGACTTACTTGCACATTTTAGTGCTTAGGATCAAACTGAACCTCACTTTGTCAGTGTTAATGGAAGCCATAAAGTGTTGGTACTCTCCAGCTCAGTGTGAAAACTTATATTTCAAAATAAAACAACAGCAAAAAAGGTACATATTTGAAACTGTGTATGTAAGTTTTTTATTAAGACTTATTCAACAGTACAGATGGTAAGATGGTATGTAAGAATGCCTCTTGGGTGTAATACTCAAGTTCCAGCTGGAATGTTTCCAACAGGATGTAAACCACGGTCCTCAAGCCCACACTTTAAAAAACATATTACTTAGCACACTGCTAACAAATGTCAACACAAGAATACACTGCTGTAATGACTTCAATTTACAAAAGTGCAACAAGGGGGGAAGAAGCTATTTGAACAGTCTTTAAAACCAAAAATTGTGGTCGTGAGGAGGGAAATCAATACACAGATATATGAGTAAAATATTTATTCAAAGCAATAAAAGCACTGCTGATCATTACAAATTCGATATATTAAAAATTTGATGCTGTACAAACATACATATTATTTCCGATATCCGTAAGTCTGCAGAGACCAGGTCTGAAGACTTTTGCTTTCAGGTACTCCCAGAGGTGGGCTTGGTGTTTTGAACAAGTTGAAGGTTTCTTCAATTCTGAAAATAAATTTTGTTTACATACACTTAATAAAATGAGGTACAAAATAACTGACTGACTTGCTTTTAATGTCCTAATTATCCAAAATGCTAACAAGCAGCATGACCCCATTAAGTTTTCTCTCATCCTGTCCTTTTCCTCTGCAATTGGTTTCTATTTTAAATGCCTATCATATATCAATAAACCTTAAGTACACAAAAAAAGAAGTTACCCAAACAATAAAATTAAAATCACAGAAAAGGCTAGAGCTTTTTATAGGTCACACACTTAGAGAATAAAAATCTCTTGCTAGACAAACATTGTAGAACAGCATATTTCTCTTCAAGTATAATAAAAATATAACAAAAAATTTTATTATAGATCACAGAATTAATATCAAATACATCTCAATACAGCCGTTATAATGCTAAGGCTGAAAATGGTTTTACTTTTCCTTAAATAATAAAACACAGTTAAAATAACAGGTATTTTTCAGGAAGAAAAGTTACAAGTACCAGGGAATTTCAACCAGGAAATAAATAATATTCGTATTTCTTATCAACCAAATTCTAAACACTCTTTAATCTTTAATTAACACTATTAAGAGTGCTTTCTATTGCTTTTTAGAAATCAAAAGAGTGACATATCCCACAAATACAAAACTGTAAGTAGATTTACTATCCAGTAGAGCCATAAGGAAATGCCACACCTGATGTAGAGACCTTTGAGGTTTGGAACACATATGTACATTCTCTGTGTGCCTTAGTCCAGTACAACTCCCCCCTGGGAAATAAATTCCTGCTGCCCTTTCCTATTACTTACATTTTACTTATCTTTTCCATTCTTTGTCTTATTGTCTCCTACAATTTAAAAGCAACAAAGTTAGTGAACTCTTCAAAGCTGACATTCTTCAGATGGACTTTCAACTTAAATTCAGAGAAAATGTGACTTTAAGCACTGTTTACATATGAAAAGTATTTTTAAGAGACAGACCAAGATGTAGTTTAGCAGAGTTTCCTTGTTTTTCTATCAGTATATACAACTAAAACCAATGCTTACTTGTTCTCTTGACCTCAAAGGAAATCAACTGAGCGTTCACCAGTTTTACTTACCTTTGAAATGTCTGTCAGATCATGAGAATTAACGGTCATGTCTTTGGGAGATTGGTCTGTGGATAACAGAGAACTGCATCCAGACGACTGAAGATGACTCTCTGGCATCTCTTCATTCCTCTCTGTATCTACAGAGAAATGCTCAGTTTTATGTCACCTTTGCCTTTTTGCTCTCTTTTGCAAGGTCAGCTATCAAATAAGTTGATTTACAGTAGGTAATAACAGAAGACAATGCATTGTTTAGAGAGGGAAAAGAAAAAGCTACTATGAGAGTCCAAAACAGGTTTCTCCTTTTTTTAAAAACAAGTGCAATATTACACTATGTATAATATATAATATAAAAAAAGCAAATTCCAAAGATTACTAAGAAGATTATTTTCTCATGATTAGAGTAAAATCAAAGCTTATGAATATCTGAATACAGTGCCAAATATTTAATAGTAATTTCATATAGTTTATATTATTTTTATTGTTAACTGCATGTTCAAACATGTCTTTAATTTGTGCTAAGTAACCTGCCTTATAAGTAGCAGAATTTTTTTCTTTTTTGTTTCAATTTGGAAGGCTGTGATATTCTTTGCAATTTTAGATTATTATTGTCAGGGAAAAGAACTTAGTATCTTGAAAAAGACATGTTCCCATACCCATTTCTTAGTAATGTCACCATCTGTACATCATACCTTTAGAACATACTTACCTACACTATTTTGTATCTAAAATTCATATTAAACTGCCTTTAAATACCTAAAATTAAAAATTGTTTATTTGGTAGAGCTGTACTTGCTGAAGAGTGCTACAACCAAAAAGAGCCTGAAAGTATTCAAAGTATTAAACTACCAGATAAAATAATTAATCCTGTCCCCGTTACTTTTACACCTAAAATTTCCTGAATTTTAGAAAAGTAGGAATAACACATTCAAAAGAATCTGGGGAGTGTGAAAATATAAAAATTCTCTTTCAAAATCCATCTGCCTGTTTACTTACTACGAAGTCCTCAAGTGTCAGTAACATACCACTAAACTTATCAAAGGAACTGAACATATTACAAGCTTTCTATGTCCTATAAAATGGAGGACGCATTTCTGAGACTCCAAGATAAAAACAAGCTTTGACATAATCAAGAACTGCCTCCCTAATTTCCATGGAAACTGGATCACTGAGACTCCCTTTTAATTACAATTCAAGAGCCCAACACTGGACAAAAAAGCCTAATATGTGAGAATGGAAAACAGAATATCCTCCTTACCACTGGTGGTAGGAATAACAGCTGCCACAAGGGAAACAGGCCAAATCAAGTAAGGGAACAGAGGGAGCTAAGGGCTAGAGAGCTGCCATTGAGGAAAACAGGAGAATTACTCATGGCCTGGGCACTGCTTTTAACTTCTTTCCCACTCAAGTCTGCTTCGTTTACTTCTTGTATGTTATCAAAATTAAACTAAGTTGGAAATAGAAGAAAAAGATTTTGTCTTTCTCTTCAAAACAAGAAAGTTTATCAAAAATGCCAGCTGGAGAGCTGCTAACCACTTCAGAGATGAAATATAGAAAACATTCCGTAGTGAGTTGAAAACCAACAAAGATTATGAATCATGATTTGTCTGAGCCCCATTAAAAAGAAGTAAACAGCAACCTAAAAGATATTAGTGGCAGCAAAAATAACTCCATTTGTGCTTAAGAACAGTGCACTTTTAAAACATGATAATAACCGCTTAAAGTCCAGATGACAGCATTATTTTTCAAAGCTTTAGCAACAGAAAGTTGATTAAATTTCCATCTTTGATGTTTTTAGTAGCTATTTGAAAATAGTATTACTATGTTATAGCAACTAAATCATCTAAAGAATAAGTTAGAAACATGAAATTATGAAGTTAACTTCTAACCTGCAGTATGGTTTTAAATTCAGAAGTCATTAAATTTCAGTTACCTACTTAAACTATTATTAGTCAAGGTCAGCAAGAAGTATTTAGCATATTATGTTAATTAAAAGGAAAATTATTAATACTCACCAAGAGAAACTGGAATGCTACTAGAAGCACTTTCCTGATTTATACTGCTGAACTCTTTAGGTAAGTCTCTCTGAAATACAAGTTTACTGCATTTTAGCCATATACCCTTAAATTTAAATCATCTTCTGAGGGAACAAAAGTTTATTTAAGTACTAGGTATGTATGTATTCGCTTGCTACACCATGCAGATATGTTGGCACTGCACAAATATCTTCACAGGACTAAAAAAATTCAACATTTCCATAAATGCACTTCATTAAAAAACTAGTCTACTTAACAGGTCTTTTTTTTAATATCAATATTGCTGTTCATAAAGAGGTCAAAACCAGGCCAAAATACAGTGCATATAACTTAGTTATATATAACTTAGTGATGAGTAGAATGGACAAGCAGAATGATCTTAGCCTGTACTAATCATTTCATCTCAACATTGGTTTCCATTAGCTTAAAGAAAGTGTGCCTTCTCCTACCGCTGGTTGATATTCAAAAATACAGCCCTTAGTTCTAAAAAAATAACCTATAGACTAATTTAAATTCATTCCACCTAAATGCTTAGAACTCAGAAGTCTATTTTAAGCTGGTTTTCCAGGCTACTAAATGAGGGCTCTCTTAAGAAACACTGTCAGTTTAACTTAATCTAACTTGAAAAAGGTTATTCATAAGCAAGCAAACAATAACTTTTTTTAATACAATTTCCTAATTTCTAAACAAAAAAATGCAATACTCAAACATTTAAACTTTTTTTACATAATAAGTTATCATTATGATTTGACATCTCAGCCTTTAAAATATGTCACTTTATATACTGAAGCAACTAACTACATCAGCTAACAGGGGAATACTGCACCCAAATAAACAAATGAAGGAGAAATAGTAGGTATTGTATGTGAAAGCGCTGGAAAAAAACATAATAATGCCTATCTCTTAAAAAAATACAAAAATCTAATTTGCACAGACTATGTCTGGTCAATTCCTTTCATTGAAATGGATTTGGTAGCTTTCAGACTTTCCCAGAGTTAACTGCACAGCTGCTGCTACTTTGGCAACAGCAGAAGACAGATCTTAGAGTGTTCCTGCTATGTTGGCTAGATGCCAAAAAGTCCCTGAAAAGTGCAAGAGTAAGGAAGGAGTAATTCTGAATTGTTTCTGTATGTGTGAAGCACGACTTGAATGCGATTTCATTAAACAAAAAAAGCAGCAATTCTGTGTCCCAAAGGATTATTTCTTAGCAGTTTTCAAATGTCTATTGCAAAACAGTTAGTTTTGAAGACTATGTATACATATATAGATATAACCTTATATATTTGTATATACAATGCCACACAAACTATAGCTGAACTCGTTTCTGTAGGTGCATTCTTTCAGTAACATGCAGTACAGAAATATAAATTTCTGAGTGATATTTTTCAGAGTATTTTCCAAATACTATTCCAACCATATGAACAACTGCAATAAACACGTTACTGAAGCAGTAATAAACCAAATTTACATAAACCAAAGAACAAGTCTAGTCTGAAACAGGAGCGTTCCCATGTGCTACAGTAATTTCTTGAAAAGAATATATTTGAAACAAGAGAAAAAGCTGTCTATGGCTGTTCACCTGAAGGCCTCTTGAGACTGCTGCCAAAAAAAAAATCATTGGTGATATTATTTGGACATATGTCAACTGAACCATAAGAATCTGATTTCAGATGGTAAATCAGTTGAGCTACTAAACTTTTTTCTTAAGCAATTGAGAATATCCATCCTCACTTATTGAGCTACAGCCATTAGAAATAACCTGGTGATCAGTCTGAACACCTGTCCATTTCAAGACTTTGCATAACCACCACATTTCCAACGCACACAGTAAACCATGTCTTGTATACAAGTATTAGCAACATTTTCAAATTTGTGGGGTCAGCAACAGGCACAGAGCTCCTGGTTATAAATAAATTCAATAGTTTTACAACTGCAAAGAAAAATGCAACACAGATCAACTCTCTTCCAGAAAGCATCTGACAGTATCTGAAGGATACATGTAATTCATGAGAGAATTAAGTTTTTGAATTACATGATTAATTTCAAAGTGATGCTATGGTTCACTGCAAAATATTTACATGTGTACATATATCAAATTACATAATGTGCACACTAGGACCTTTCAACACAAAAAATAACCCAGAGTCTTAATGCAACAAGAGGCTTTATTTGCTATGCCAAATGTAGCCTCATCACAACTGTAGTGCTTTTACACATCCTAAAATGCAATGAACATCACTGACAAGAAATAGGAAGTGAAGGAAGGGAGTGGGAATAGGAGAAAAAACCCATTGATTAGGCTAGAAATTTCAAGCAAGCATAAATTAAACATAGGACTAAAATAAGAAAACTTTTTTATTAACCCTGTACATTCCACTGTGCATTTTTGTCACTATCAGTTGTAGAGAATGTAAACTCCATGTTCAAAAATTTCCTTCTATAACTTCAGTAGTAAATAAAATTACACTGAATCATTATTAATGAGAACAGATGGAGAGCTTTGGTTCATAGAGTATGAGAGAATAGAATTTAACAGTTAAGAAAAAAAATACCATCAACTTCATAAACAGCACTTGCATTCAGATCATGACTTTAAAGCCAGTGAAAAAAAAAACATCAGGAGGCAAGAAGCGCATAAACAGACCAATAAGATTGTGTTTGAGCAATTTTTGTTATAGAATTAAAAGAGAAGTTAACACACCTTTTTGGATTGTAACAACAGTCCTGTTTCAAGAAGCAAAACTCGATTCAGTAAGTTATTCCAGTCCTTCTCATCTATGATCACCTTTCCTTGCAGTTTCTCTTCTAAAACTTGTAGCTTATCTTCCATCCAATCTAGCTTATGAAGCTTTTCCTGGAAATCTGCAAGCTGATTCTTTAAAAATTCAATTTGTGAATTTTCTTCTATGACCTGAAAATATTGATAAGAACATGTCCTCTGACTTCAAAACAGAAACAATTCATCATTTGATCAAACAAATTAAGTGCAATCTTTAAGTTCAGTAACTACATCCTGCTCTATTAGAAAATTATTTTTCACCCAGAATTACCAAAATATGCCTACTCAGGGAACTCAGCTTTTAAAAGAAGCTGCTGATAGAACTGTGTGTTGAAAGAGATAGTACAATTTAACTGACTTTTCCTTTTTCAAAGTTTTTAATACATTTATTAAATAACAGCTGCATGTTCCTGAGGTGTAACAATAATGTAAAAATCTTTATCCCCTTAGAAAAATCCTGTAAAAAAAAAGACAACATCTTAAAATAGAAGTTCTTACTTGTTCACATTTAACTTCCACAATATCATTATCTAGGCACAATTCTTCCTCATTCCCTCCCTGTGCTGGAAGGGGTAGTGGACGAAGGTCACCACTAACTTCATTTCCTGAGTGCCGTTCAACCAGAGGCTTCTTTTGAGGCTTCTTTTTTGTTAAAAAACAAACAAACAAACTGGCGTTATTTGTTACAAGAATATTTCAATTCATTAGCCAAGTAATAACATGTAAGACCTATTATTTCAATATTTATTTAAATCTAACTATCTTACAAAATTTACAGAAAGCAATAGCAGGCAGCTTAAATTTTAGAAAATCATACAGTCCTGAAGGAACTGTAAAACAAATATGCACACACTTTACCATATATACTGTGGTGCCTTGTTTCCTTTCCACAAACAGTAAGGAAGACTTGAATGTCTTCCCTTAATGTAAAGGTTGTTAGATTTCTAAGTGTGGACTGGAAAATATGTTATTACGTACAGTGAAATTCCTATGTATAGACAGTTCCAACATCAAAACCATGACTAAAACATTAAGAACAAAAAAGGTTTAACTAGGAAGATTAGAATTCTTCCTTTTTCTTGACAACTGTCAGCAAAATAGCCCCATGAGCTACATATCAGTTTCCTTTAAAGCTCTCTTAGAGAAAATGGAGAAATTTTGCAATTCTTTCTAGGTGGATTAAATCCTATGACACTAGCACAAAACAAAATAAAATACTTCATAATTAACAATGCACAATTACTAGTTCCGTGCAGCATCTTAACACGTACAGATTCCTCGATGTTTTAGTTAAGCTGAAACTCTCCTTTGCTAGGGAATTCTTAAAACACATGTATCTATCCCCATTCAGTGATACTATCAAACAACTAGAAGAGACAGAGAAACCATTCCAAATACTTTCTTTGGGAAGCTTGCCTTGATAAAAGCAATATTTTTTTTATAAGTAGAAATCACCAACTATTAACAAGCAGTCATAGACCTAAAAGTTTTCTACAATTTTTTTTTGCACCCTTTTGGCAGAAAATATTAGGAAAGCTGCCTCCTTCACATGTCAAGATTGGCAAAGTGAATAATCATTTTTACTCAATGCATAATCATTTTACTTTTGTAAAACCAAAGCCCAGAGGAATGCTCCATTACAGAAACGTGCTGAACAGACTCAGACAAAAGACTAAACAGTGTTTTGAGCGCTGAGCTGAAAACATGTGTTGGGCCAAGCACACTTCACTCTTCAAGCATGATACAGCTACCTTGTCCCATTCTATCTTTTTCTATTGGTCTCCCTAACACTCTATATAATTCAAATATAGCACAAATAACAGCACTAGGTCATTACCACCAAGACTTTGAGATCTAAAAAAGTACTCAGTAAACAGAGAGGCAACATCCACCGTATTTCAGCTATTAATTCAACCAACCACACTTTGGGGAAAAACAAACAAACACCAGCCCACCACAAAACTGATTTGATTAAGTATTAAAACCTAAATGAAAGCAAAAATTTCAGCAAGAGCCTGACTTGCTACAAATAAGATTAACCTTTAGATATAAACATAAAAATTACTTTCATACCTGCTTGGAATTCAGAGCACTGCCAGTAGGATCAGCAAGACCTTTATCACAATTTGACCATACTTCAAATTTAAAAGGTCTGATTTTTTTCCTTGTTTGGGATTTAACCTCCAAAGTGAACAGAAGAAAATAACACAGGCAAATTTTTAGGATTCCACACCCACTTTCTAACATCCTCACTGACAGTCAGGAATATTTCACGGTGCACACAAACACAAACACATTTAAACCTCTGTAGTACAATAGTGTCTAAAAAAAATTAAATATGACCAGAATTTATAGATAACACAGATCCAGAAGTGAATGCCATACTTTTACACTCATTAATGCCTATGCTAGGCTGCATCAAAACTGTTTATAAATAGAAAATACAACTTGCACCAGAGTTGAAAGTAAAATAAGTACAAAAAATATAGTCATGTCTTCAAAACCGACAAATTAAATATACAGAAGTCCTGAAGACTTGCTAAAAACTCAAAGGAAACAAAATCCTATAAAATATAAAGACTGGAAATTCCTTTCATTAATGCAGATTGATACACAACACACACTGAAAAAAGAAGAAATGCCATTACAAATAGTGTTACTGAAAATAAACAGATTTTTGAAGCAATGCAAGTGTCACGTTTAAATTGTTACAGAAATTCAACATATGAGATGATTTTGCTTTGCCTTTAAAGTTATCTGAAATGTTTATTGATTCACATGTTCACTGTATTAAGAATTGTAAAAGAAAATACATCACTTACTGTAAAGACATCAATTAGATTTATCTTCATTCTAATTTTCTTATGCTACAAAATATTGGCAGCTTCATGTCTTGAATGAAAGCATTCAAGCATCTTACAATGGAACTTCATACTAACTTTTCATTATTTGGTCCATTAGCAGTGCTGCATCTTCAAATAGAAGCTGAAGACCAGCTTATCTGCAGCATCAAACATGTCAAAAGAAACTTAAAATAAAGGTAACCATTTGATCAGTACCTTACTAGAGTTACTCAACTCCTTATGTTTCTTCACCACACAATTGATAATGTCACAAACGATTTGCATTTTTCTTTCCGCAAAGCCAAACTGAAGAAACTGCTCTTTTGTTAAAATTGGTTTATACTGAAATTGATCACGAAGGAACTGCAACAAAACAAGAGTTTACTTCACTTTCAAAATCACCTCACAATTTGCTGTAGAAATAGCATGCCCATATACTTATTTTACTAGAAACTTTTCTTTCATTCTGTACTTCAGCAGTTAAGCCTTTCTTCATTTGATTATTTTTTTATATATAAAAATATATATACAGCTATTTCTTTTAACTAGATTTTAAATATACCTCTTTCATTCACATCACTCTTGTAAACTTCAACTCAGTCTTAAGATTCAAGAAATAAACTACTATAGAAATTAATACTAAAAAACTTAAACTAAGAGCTTTTAAAGTGAATGTACAATAAAAAGTTGTATTAATCTTACCAAATAGATCAGAGGGCTACATAAGACTCCCACAGAACCCTATAAAGCAGTCTGTCAGATGGAAAACTAGTCTGAATAAGCCACTGTTCCTTAATTCATCAATCCACCTCTCATAAAAACATGCTTTTGTATATTTTAAGGATAGTTGAGAGTTATTTTCAGTCAGTTAAGAATTTGACTCAGATATTCGACTTTATGTATTCAAAATGGCACAGTGTTTCAAAATAGCTGTATTTCTTAACTGTGCTTACATGCTAATTTTTTGAGTTTCTTGTGATTGTTTTGGTGCTTAAGATTTTTTTTGCCAAGGTCACTTCTATAAATCTTATTGCCAATAGACATTTCTGTGTTCTTCAAAATCAACGTCTAACAATATTACTGTTCCTGCAAATGTCTCAAAATTGAGATTTGGCTACCACCACCCACCCTTATTTTCATTGAAATCTAAAAACTTTCACACAGTGACTTACTACTCATCTTAAATCCTAATAGAACTAAAATTCATGTTTATTGCCAAAACCTTTCACTTTCTAGTAAAGCTCATAGTAAATGTTTAATTTTTATGAAATTGTACACAAATCCATGTGTCATTTGCAAAGAACAAGAGATACCTTATAAACGGCTTCAATAAAACGCAAGTCACTCTTCGCTGTCAGTTCCACATCACACTTTACCAAAAGCTCTGCTATGCAAGTTGAAAAAGATGTAAAACAATAGCTGATGATAGGTAAAAATGCAGCTGGATCACCCTTTATTAACCTATTAAGAAACAGAAGTATTTTATACAGCAGAAGGCAACAAAAGCCTTTCATTACATGAAGGCAAACATTTAACTTGAAAGGAATAAATACAGCCAGCATGTTATATTCAAATATATTTAATTTTAAGGCTTTTTTGTCCAGCCTTCTCTCATGCTGGATGGTAAAATGCTCAAAAAAATGTTTTTGTGATCTTCACATAATCTAAATATTGTCAAGTCTAAAGCCCACAAGCATTTCCAGCTCAACATTCAGACTTTTTTTTTTTTTGTTTCTAATCTTTACAGGATTAAGTTTCCTGAAGGTAGTTTTGCAAGCACTTCCGAAGAAATCAGAAAGGTGAGACTAACCAAAACAAAGACAAGAACAGCAAAAGATGAGCAAGACAGTAATACAGCTCAGGATTGCTCAGAAGAACAAAACTTCATACTTTTATATTCCAGTTCACATAGACCACACCCCAACTTCCCATAGCTATGTTCTGATCACTTCTCACTGGGTGCAATGCTACTTATACGTATCTTGTTTACACATCATGCTGTCATCATGCATTAGCATAAGTTTTCACTGCCACTTACACTGTATAATCCACATCCCTTGGATAATTTAACAAGCGAAGTCCTTGTTCTATTTTTCTTAAACTTCCATTTAGGTCTCCTGTTGCCATTATTCCAAATGTTATTCTTCTTTCAGATTATGAAATAAAAGTTAAAAAGTATGTCTGTTCAAAAAATTATGTACACAAAAATTACAAAATGCAATAATCACTTAAATTCAATTTTCTGCAAGAAGCTGGGAGATAATTACCTGCCACTATCTTTACTAAATTTCTTTTCTTGCTATGAAACAAGTATTTTGAAGCTTACCAATCCAAGCAGTGAAGAGGCACAGTCACACAGCCTATAAATGAAGCAATGGTCTCAAGAGACAGTCAAAGCTTGCATTTACAGTGGGCTGGATTTGCTGTGGGTGTTTTTCTTCTTGTGCTTCTATGGTGTTTAATCAGCACTCCTCAAGATTAAGCTCTTCCCATGTGTTCTGCCCTTGTTAAGAGAATTTTCTTCCTACTTAATCATCAGGTTCCTTAAATTTAATCATTAGATTCTGCATTATTAGTTGCACTAAACAGAAGTACAAAATACTTACTGTTGGAAGAATTTAATCAGATATTTGGAAATTGAGGCAGCTTTTCTTCCTGCATTATGCTACACTGTGATCCATTCTACAGTTTTGCAAATTTAACTAGCTATTAAGACAAATCTCAAAGAATCTGACATAAAACCAAAGCTCTAATCTGCAACGCAAATACTCACAGAAGCCACTCTAACAGGATTTTGTCTAAACATATAGGCTCTTTCCCAAAAGTATAAACAATCCTTTCTTTTTATACCAGACCTCTGGATGGAAAAACTGGTAACTACTGTCACTACAAAATAGCTTAAGAAATCATAAAAGTAACAGTCAAGTTGGAAGCAAATCTTGGGAAGGCTAACCCAGTAAAACAGGTTTTGTCTGTAGAAATTCATAACAGAAGTTATGGAGTGTTGGCTATCAAGAGTAAAATCGAGTATGACAAAGTTTCAAGATACAATAATATAGAAATTTGGGCAAGTGGCTCAAAGAACAACTCTCAAAACTGTGTATGACAGTCAAAGGACCATCGTTAAAAACTAAACAAAAATACCAAAACAAAGATAAACTAAAGAAACTATCCCATGCAAGTTACCAAGTATGCTCACACTGTAAACATTGTCTTTGAAATGCCCAACAACTAGATTTTCCATTTCTTCTAACTGGATCTACACTCTCCTGTTACACAGGGCGGGGAGCCGGGGGAAATCGCACGTCACCAACAAAGTAAGGGACCTCGCCGTCCTGCCAGCTGCGACTCCCTTGCCGCAGAGGCCACTCGCACACCAGCGAGCGGCACAAGGGACTGCGCGTCCTAGGCCGGTTGCCCTGGGCACCAGCGGGAAAATAGCGTGTCCCAGCCAGGAGAAGCAAGGCGGGCTGCGGGCCCGGAACCAGAGCCCTGCGGCAAACTCACAAGGGTGGGGCCCGGCTCCCCACCCGTCTTTCCTCGCCCCTACAACAGCCGGAGACCGGGCCGTCCCCAGGGCTCGCCGTCTCCAGGAGAGGGAGAGCCCCGGGCCGGGAGCCGGCCCGCACGGCGGGGACAGACCCCCGCCCCGAGAGCGATGCTGGCGCTCACCCGCGCGGCGGGACCGCCGCCGTTCCCGCGGGATGGCCGCCGTTCCCTCGGGAGCGCGGCGGGCCCAGACCGAATCTGCCGCCGCCGAGCCCGGCGGGCACTTCCGCTTCCCGCGCGCCCCGCCCCGCGGACGTCACTTCCAGCAACAACAGCAGACGTCAGAGCTGTCCTGGCAGGAGGCGGGGCGGCGGCGGCGGGCTCGGCCTCCCTGCCGAGGCTCCTTCCCTGGGCCTGTCCGCCTGCCCCCGCCGCCAGGCCCGCGCAGCCCCTCCCGCCCGGCGCGGCCCTCGCTCGGAGGCGGGCCGGGCTCGTCGCGGCGGCGGTCGGAGCCAAGCTGGCACAGGTAGGGCCCGCGGGTGGCGCGGAGCGGACGGACGGGCGGCGCGGCCAATCGGCAGCCGGGGCTCCGGGAGCGGCCCGACGCGGCCGGGGGGCGGCACCCGCCGGGCAGCGATCACCGGTGCCCCGAGAGAGGGGCGGCCGTGCCCGGGCCGGGTCCCCTTGCCGCTCTGCGAGGGGAGGGGCGGCGCGGCTGCGAAGCTTCTCGGGACGCGGTGCGGCCTGAGGCAGCTGCGGCCCTCGGCTCCTTGGAGCGGCTCTGGGCCTGCGGGGCGGGCTGTGCCTCCACCCGCCAGCCTGGTTGCCCCGAGTCGAGGTTGAAGAGCTTTCGCGTTACGCGGAGGACCTGCAGGCCTCGCTTGCAATGCAGCTGCTGTGAACGAAGCTTCAGCTTCTATAGGCTTGCGTCGAGAACGAAGGAACGTTTTCCTGTTGGGATAATTGTGGCTGCAAAACAGCGGCTGTAGGGCTCAGTTACGATGAAGTGGAGAATGTTTATATCTAGAGTGCATGTTGTTTTTTTTATTTAATGAAGTAGAATCTAGCACTAATGCAGCATTAATATAGATTACTTTTAGCGTCCTATCATGCTTGTCAACGCTGCAAAAGAATTTATTATGCAGTAGCAAAGTAACATGAGGAAGACACGATTAGAATTTAAGTCAGACTTTGATAGATAGCAGACAGAGCTAGAGAACATCAGCGATTTGTAAACAAGCTTGATATTATTTTTACTGCGGTAGTTACTACAGCCAAGCTATCAAGAGGTTTCAGTTATTAGATAAAATTATATTATAAGTTTGAAAACATGTATTTGAGAGGCATACTGAATCTGCAGATTGGAAATACGTGTTTCAAATCATTTAAAAATACAGTGTTTGACGCCATTACTTAAAGGGCTTTATAATAATGGGTTTGCTTATCTTTTATTATGATGGGCTCTGAAAGCATTCATCCTGGATTACTACAAAGCTGAAAGTAATTACATGATTGGGAAAATTGTGTGTCTTCTAACAAATGGCATATAAGCTGTTGAATAGCTACACAAATAGCAGAGCTTGTGCATTTTCATCAGCTGGTTCTAGACTGGTTTAAATTCTGTCTCATTTTGTTTCTTCTGTCAAGTTTCTTCAGTTGGTCCTTAAAATAGCAAATATATATATATTTTAATTTTTTTTTACATAAAAGAAAGGCTTTTTATACTATTTTTGCAGTGATATTCTGTGCATAAGTATGTGAGTATCTTATTATCAAGGCTTTATGTTACATTGCTAGGTAAGAAAGCTTGAAAAGATTCTTATTCTCTTGTTTCTAAGCACTCAAAATCCTTACTGCATTATCACTGAAGTTATTAAACTTTAAGTCACTGTACTACCCAATACATTTTTGCTTCTCCCTATGTTTTACAGTACTTTATTGACTCTAAGTAAGGTTTTTTTATTAAATTTTAAAGGAAATCTGAAGATTCCAAATATTCTGAAGCCTAAGGTTTCTTAACTTGCATGGGATATAGATAATATGCTTATTGTTAATTTTGTAGCTCTTCAAGCATGGAAACTTTTGAAAAAAATCTGGGTTTTTTTTTTTTTTGTTTGTTTTTTTAATGGGCTTTGTTTTCAATATTGCCTCATGAAGACTGATTACCTGGTCAGCATAACTTTGACAGCACTCACTTTCTATTTATTCTGATTGGTCCTAAGATTTTACTTATGTGCTGAGTCTGTCTTTCAAATGTTTACAAATAGCTGTCAAGGTCTAATTTGAATTTTATGTCCAGCAGGCTCGCAGATGGGTCAGGGACTCTGGAGAATTGCTAGAAACCAGCAATTGCAACAGCAAGGATACAGTGGACAAGGCTATCTTACCAGGGACCATGGTAGGAGGATACCTGCTAACAATGTTTCTAATACAAGCCATCGCAAACAAGCCCAAGGCGGCATTGACATCTACCACCTGCTGAAGACAAGAAAATCTAAAGAACAAGAAGGATTCATTAACCTGGAAATGTTGCCACCAGAGCTTAGTTTTACCATTTTGTCATACCTGAATGCAACTGATCTCTGTCTAGCATCATGTGTCTGGCAGGATCTTGCTAATGATGAGCTCCTCTGGCAAGGGTAAGCATGAAAAAAAGAAGTTTCACTGGACATAGTAAAAAGTATTAGATTTTAAATTTGTCTCAGTAAGTGCTTTTTGTCTTTCTAACCTTAGCAAAGGTTTCCTAAGTTAAATGAGATCGATATAGAGGATACATATATCATTTAAAAAAGTGTTATTCTGGATTTCTAATTAGAATGGGAGATGACTGGAGATCACTACATACACAAGTGTGCTTGGCATTATTTGGTAGGATATTATCATACACCTGCTGTTTGAGATAGCATGGGGTAAAAACTGGGGCTTGTCTTCACTTTTTGTATTAGTTCAAAGTACATCTCAGGTGTTTGTATCATTACTTCTGTGAAGTTCAAACAGTTGTCTAGCTTAAGCAAGCAAACCTATTCAGCCAAATTTCCAAATGGAGAGATGATAATTCATCTACTACACTTGGTAGCAACTTAGGTGTATCTTTTTTGGAAGATGGTTATGGAGGGAGGAAAGAAAAGGTCATTTTTATCAAGTGAAATTTCTTCAGCCTAACACTTAAAACATGTTTATGTATAACATATGCACAATTTGTATGTCTGGGAAATAAATAAAGGAACACTCTTTCAGACAAAATAGTGTAATCAATGTAAATAACATACTCTTTGGTATTTTTGTTTTACAGCACTAGGAAAGACTCATGAAATCATACTTATCTCTAGAGTAGATGGTCAGCAGAACTTCTTTCACAACGTTCTCTTCTCCTTTAAAAGGCAGTATTACTAGTGTAACAGTTGGGTTGCTGATCAGGTTGTTTATTTTCCTTTCATAATGCTCTACAACTCTTCTTCTCCTCATCTACTTCCTTGCCCTGCTGCATTTGAATTAAGCAGCTTCCCTTCCTATCATGCTTTTGAACCTAGCAAAAGGATAATGCAGCATACTTCTTAGTTACAATTGTTCTGCAGCTGGGGACTGTTATATTGACAGGAAACGAATTCTAGTGAAGGATACCAGTAAGCTTCTAAGTGTATCAATATGCATTGTACTGTGCTTGGTTCTTGGTGTCAAACCCACGATAAATACAAATAAATTCCCTAGACCAAAGCTGGAAGATATTAGAGATTCTTAATTGCATGCAGTATATATTCTTAGCATGTGGGGTGGGAATGCGTATTTTCCTTGAAGTTCATTCTGGAAAACCGTTCAGTCTTTTTTTGTGAAATCTTTCCAAATAATACTCACATTCATAACCACATTTCTTTTGGTAATGAAAATGTGTCCTGATTTATAAATAAATATCTTTATTCTGTGATAAATAAAAATCTCAGTTTGCATAATCTTTGTAAAAATCTTCGCTATTCCACACATATAAGGGTGTGTTTAAGTTTTGGCAAGTACTGTTGTTGCAGTTCCAGACTCAGTCCAAATAAGACCCAGGTTCCAGAATAAAAAAACAGAATCTTTGCCATGTCTCCAGTGACTACTGGCTGGGTCCTAAACATTGTTCCTAATTAGTAACAGAGCAGGTGTGTTGAAGCAGAACTACCAGTTCAATAAGGAATCTATAGTCTGTAGAAAGGGAATTGCAGATGGTAACATTAAAGGAACTGAGATGAGGGACAGAAACTGATGAAACTGAGATACGGAGTCAGGATGGAATAAAAGAGAAAGAAGCTGTAAAGTTATATTAGAGAAGGATTGGACTGGATCTAGTCATTAGGACTGGTCAAGAGGACTGTCCAGTTAGGACAAGAGGAAGAAGAGTTGGGTGAAGAAGGGCAGATGGGGAAAGTGCTGAATTAATGGCATAATTTTGTGAAGATATGGTGTCCAATTCACTGCATAACTGGGGCACAAGAAAAGAAACAAAATGTTTTAATCCATCGTAGTACCACAGGAGAACAACTTGTCTCCCATGTCGAGGTTCTAGGAGTGCCAGAGGTCTCTGCTATGTGGTTGTTATGATACCACCTACTGGGATATGTTTTGAGGTTGCACTCAAATACACCAAAAACCTCTATGAGAAGAAAACATTATTCATATAATTGAAGGTTTTAGGAAAAAAGTGGCAAATATTTAATAACTGTTACAGCAACCTACTTCTAACTTTTTCTATAGTTTGAGTATTTAGCTTTGCAGTATTGATTACATTTTGCTTCTGTAAAATACATGAAATTCAGAAAGGAATTTTCATAATAGATTAATTCTATTTTCATAGGTTGTGCAAATCCACTTGGGGTCACTGTTCTATATACAATAAGAATCCGCCTCTAGGATTTTCTTTTAGAAAATTGTATATGCAGCTAGATGAGGGCAGTCTCACCTTTAATGCCAACCCTGATGAGGTAAGTGAACTGTTGCTGACAGTAATAAACAGTTACAATAATTGTAATTGGTTTTTTATAATTATAGCCAATAAAAACAAAGTTTTAATAGGTGTTTGTTTTACCGTAGGGATGGTTAATACTGAGCTACAGCCATACTCTGGTCTTTTTGGATATTTTACCTGTGTACATCATTTACATGACTTGCCTGTTAAGTGCTCTGTACACTTCTGTGGATGCCAGGAATTCATAACATTAAGAACAAGGCCTAAGATATCCTAACTGAAGAGACAGTGGTGAACTGTAAGAGCATAAAAATGAGCTTACATAAATAAAAATGTTAAAATGCAAAGTATGAGTTTGGTTCCACTTTAGGCAAAACAGGATGAGGTATAAAGTCTGATCACTTCTATGACAAACACATTTTCTTGTAGGGGATTTTTACCTAGTTCTACTATGAAGGGGCAAATCTTGAAATATGAAAAAGATCCACTGCTGAACAATCCTGAAGATGTTTGATTTAATTTCTGTGGGTGTTTGTTGTGCATAATTTTTCTTTATAGAACAACATAAATTTATCTTAAAAAAAAATATTTCTTGTCAAACTGAAAGGTTTCCATCTATAAGTTCATGTAACTGGAAAAGTCAGTTTCTGCTTTCAGTCTGTCACGTTTCAAAGAAAAAAACAGTTTGAGAGTAGACAGCTTTTGCCTGGGAGATAGACAGTTAATGCCCAAGTGACAGAGAAAGTCTTTTGTGTATAAAACCAGGCTCCTGCTTCATGTTTCCTAGGAAAAGAGTGTACACAGTACCGAACAAAAATGCTGTTAACTTCCTGCATATAGTTACACATACACATGGAAGTGGTAATTGAATAAATCCAAAGTAGAAAAAGGATTGAGATATGAAACAAAACACTTCTAGAAGCAAATTTCACTCTGCTGATATGATACAGAAAGTGTGAACTTGTGTTTTTACCATGGGGTAAAATAAATAAAGCAGTTCTATGAATCACTACAATAAAGTGATTTTGTTTAAGTTCTTGCTTTAGCTCATATTCTGCTTGATTAAGAGACCATTACTTTTATCAGTCACGAACAGATTATTTTGTAATTTGTCTGTGAAAACTCTGCCTTGAACTCTGATACACTGCATGAAGCCATCAGCACCTGGCCATTTGAGTGACTAATATTGTTTTTCTGCAGAATTTTCATAAATGTAGTAATAAATGTAAAAGTTTTTAAATGAGATGCAATATTTAGGTAACTTATATGTTTTCAGTATTAAGTATATTGCTAGCAGTATTGTCTGTCCAATTTTTTCTTTGTATTTGAATTTGTTTTAACATAATTTTTCACTTAACTATCTCAGTTTTTAATGTGCCATTATATTCCAACCTTATTTAAAGTAATCTTGGTATGTTTAAAGGATTTGGAGATTTCAGAAAAGGCACTTAATAGAAGATTCATTATTTTTAAAGGAAATTAAGATCTGCAAATTAGAGCTAATTTACAGCATACTTAAATTAGGTACTAACTTTATTATGCTACTCTTTCTTCTTCATTATGGTTATATTTTACAATAGAAACACTGCTTCAATGAGAGATGAGAACCTCAGGGTATCTCCTAAGGGCTCTGTTCCTCTCTCCCTGTGGAGCGCCATAGCCTGGTAGGAATCATTCAGGGCCTGAGTTTCAGGAGAATTCACAAATACTCTTGCTTTTACTGTTTACAACTGTGATATTGGCAGAGTAATTATTATAAGGACACTGTGACTGAAACATATGATATGACATTCCACTATTACAAATTGCATCTCCGAATTTTCTGCCAAACTCTGCTTTACATTTGATAACAGACCTGATCAAATTACTATAAAAATAGGAATACTTACAGCCACAGGAGCAAGATTCTCCAAAGGACACCGCCCATGTCATGAAAATGGGTAACCAGGCTCCACAGCAACAGCTCCAGAGCTAGCGGTGGCTCACGGGGTAGGGAAGAGCATCTACACACTTTGTGGTAGGATTCTCTGGTTAGCCATTGTTGTGTGCATGGTGTTGTGATATCTGCTGTAATTTAACGTGTTGATTGTATGCATGAGCTTGCATAATTCATAGCAGGTGCTCACATTCTGCTAAAAGGATGTGCCTAAACACATGACATGGAATTTGAAAAAAAAAAACCTCCAGTGCATGTTTGGGTTGAATTTTTTGGTTTGGTTTTTTTTTTTTCTTTTATTTATTTTTTTCTTTTCCTTTTCTATTTTTTTTTTTAATTTGATTGGTTGGTTTTGTTGGGTTTTTTTCGTATGGCACTACCATTTTAGCCAAGATTTTGGAACCTGGTTTTTCTTGTCTCTTTAGAGAGAGGGATGCTTTATTGTTAGCATTAGCACTTGAATATAAATATCATGTTGTTTAATCTGCCTACCTGGTTTCTGCTGTATTTTATTTTAAAGAGTGTATGGTATATATGAAATGTTTCTCATGCAGCACGCGTTTCATCTCGTGTGCTTATGACTCAGAATTTGTAGGCAACCAGAAGTATTTCCCATTGTTTTGTATCCAGTTTCTAACTTTCTACAAAATATTTTTTCAAGTTTATTACCTGGATCAATGCTATGTAGCTAAAATTGAAACTGAAGGTACAGACAAGAATCTTTTGGTCAGGAAAGAAGATCTGGGTTTTTTTGTTTCATCCTTACTGGTTCTAACTGATCTATTTAATAGTATTTATTTTTATGGACCTTCTGGAATCTGTAGTGTACCAAAACTGTCTTCAATGAAGTCAGGATTTCCTTTACATAGCATAATAATTAAGTACAGTAAGACAGTCCTTATACTGAGCCTGTCTTTTCGGTCTTCTGATTGTTTCATTCTACAAGCTGCCCTTAGTTTTTGATAGGGAGGCCAACTTTTTCTGACCTTTTCCTGATAATAAATTGTTAGCCACTTGTATAAAGCTACCCTACCTGACTTTATTTAATTATAGACAGTCTGTAGATGATGGAAAGCTTACTGTGCTGTATTTCTAAGCAAAGTTTTTTGAACCTTATCCCATTTCATAGTGATCTACTAAGCACACTGATTTTGAGATGCATTGATTGATCAGTCTGAAGAATATTGTGTGTATGTTGTAGAGGAAATTCTTTTGTGTGATTCATCAAAAAGTTGGAAAGGAACATTGAGCTGAAACCTTTTGATAATTTTGCATTAAAACCAGAGTGGTTTAATCTTGTAAATTATTCATTATGGATTCTATGCAAAATGAAAAATATTTCCACATTCTATTTGTGATTTTTGCCATCATAAGTTTGTATCACTGAGACTGTATTTTAGACTTACAGTGAAAGAGACTCTGTTTGAAATGTATGTTACATAATGTGTCCACATTTGTCACCAAATGACTTGATACTTAGTAAAACGGTCATAAAAATTTGCATTATATAGTATCTCATCAATACTCTGCATTGTTCCAGAAGATGCACCATTAGATATATTAAGATAGTGTACTTCCCTAGAAAAAAGGGAACAATAATGCCATAGACATCTAATTATTTACTAATAATGTTAGTGTTACCTAGAATCACCAACAGAAATTGAGACCCTGCTATACTAGATACTGATCTCAAAATTCCTGTACCATTAAATTAGGATGTGTCTGGTTGTTTTGTATGCATTTCTGAACAAAGGTGTCAAAGGCAAGTACAAAAGTTTGAATATTAACTGCTGTACTGAAGTGCTCTGAAACTACACTTAGGAAAGAAGATAGTCAATGCAGAAATGGAACTAACAGTGAAAAGGAAAAGTTTTCCATTTTAGATATCCTGTATGGATATAAACAAATCCAAAGGCTATTGGAAACAGGTATAAAACAAGCAAGGAGCATCAGTGCTGTAACAGAACAGGCTGATGAAACAAGCATTGTGTGCCTGGAAAAAAAAAAAGAAGCAACTGTAGAAAATAACATAGAAAAATATAACAAATGGCTTTTGTTGTTACTATTAGTCTATACTTACAATTGTTATTTGCATATATAATTTAAATTAACACTTCCATACATTAATATTTTATTCCGAGCTGTCTGAAATTCAGAGGTAACATAGAGCCACACAGAACAGGGTAGGCAAGTATGCTTAAGGCATCTTTCCTAATTCTCTAATGCAAAGAACATTACAGTGCTCTGAATCAGAATTTTAAAACTACTGTATGTGCTCATTCCACAGTGTTTCTCAAGTGTTAAAAAGACCTCTTCAGAGCTGGTAGATCATGGCACAGAACAGCCTACCTGACTGCAGTCAAATATTTCCTAAGAGAATCAGCAGCTGACTGATAAATAATCTTAGCATAGGTTATAATAGTGTGTAGGGCTACTTATTTCAGTTAGTATATATGCCACAAGCAGCTATTTTAGCTACCAAAAGTGATTTATTTGAAAGAAGGGTTCTGAGAGGTTTTCAAGGTAGTATTTACAGTGTTATGAAAAGCATATTCAATGACATGCTGTAAATCTTGTAAATAAATTTCATTTGTTGTGACCAAAAATTTAAGAACTTAAAAGAGAAATCAGGCTTCTACTGTTGCAAACTGGTTTTGATAGCTTAGGATGAAATAAAAAGCAACTAAAAACAATGGCATGTGGTGAATTATGTTTAATTTATAGCCTGTTTACTTGTGAAGGATTTGAGGAAAATGCATTTATAGGGACCTGTATTGTCAAGGATTATGTGTGGTGGGGGAAAAAGTAATTAGAGCTAGAGAATAATAATGCAAAGACTTTGTAGCCTATCAGATGGAGCTCCTACATTGAGTTGTGAGCTAGTGCATGAGAAAGAAACTGCAGCATTTACTGTCACAGAGAAACAAACCCACTGTCTATCTTATAGAAGTGTTATTTTCATCCTGCCTCTTCTTTACTATGCCAGGTATTTTCTGGATATGTTGCAGAAATGTTTGTTACTTGCAGCAGGAATGCTACCCAAGACTTCCTCTTCAGGCCAGGCTTCAGTTTGTATTACCTTAAGCTAAGACTTCTTACTGAAGCAAACACATAAATCTCATTAACTCAGGATATATCTAAAGGAGATACTCTGCTGCTCATCTTACATAAATTGCCAAAATCCTTGTTATCTCCCATTTTTAATTTCTTATTTAGCTCTGGTTCAAGAAAGTACTTACAACATAATGTTGTCCATCCATATTATGAACAAACTTAAATATGATCTAGTTTGAACTGAAATGCAAGCTAGTAGACCAATACATACTTCGTTGTCATCCTGAATACAGGTTTTTCTTAAAATTAGGGCATAATGCTACTAGATTTTTTTTTCTGTTTTACCTATCTAAACACCTTTATATTTTTATTTTAATAAACCACTATTTTAACAAAACAAATATATATTGATTAACTGCTATATATTTTTCTAGAATATTTATGAATTTTTCTATAAATAACTGAGCAAAAACTATGGACTGGTAAAAATTGCTAGTTAGTGCTACAGGTGTTTCTTGGCCTTTAAATTGTGTTCTTAAACATATATTCTAACTATTTTCCTGCTTGATGCAACTACAACTTTGCTTTACTAAGCCAGTTCACAAAATGTCCCAAACCTGCACTCCTTTTTTAATTTTTCACACAAAATTCAAGAGCACTGGGAACTTAAATTTATACACTGAATGACAGGTTGATCCTACATCTTTGTCACTGTAATTTAAACTAAAAGGGCAGACTTACAAAATATTGTGAAGTTTCATATTAAAAGATATATGAAAAAATATTTCAGAAGTATTTTAAAGGTGATTTAGGTTGTGACCTCAGTACATTATTCTGTGCAGAAATGCACTATCCTGCTTATTTTACATTTCAACCTTTTGCTATAGTCAAGATACATTGTACTTAAGTATTGTAACACTTCTTGGTAACAAATGAGAATTGCTCCCTGCTCCTGCCAAACATAATTGGAAGAACTTGGTTAGTTATTCTCAGGTTTAGATTTTCGCTGTTGAAAAGTGTGAACATTTTTTAAATCCATTAGTTGGGTTTTGATTTCTGAGATTGTAAGGCAGATAGTTTTATTTTTTGAGCTATTCCAATGACCAGAGAGAATCCAGAATATCACTGAAATACTTCAAATTTATCATGTTTATTCTGTAAGAGATGTGTGTTTGGTCCAAGTGTAATACTCCAGAAATCATAATATGAATATAAATATAAATTACATGCAATTCTGTGTTTTTAAACAATTTTTGTGTTAGGCATAGTGTTCTTATTTATGTGTATGCATATTTATATATGTTGATACTTACCTATGCTTTAAAATCAGCGTGCTTGTGTTTATTTGCATTAATACACATTTAAACAAATGCATTTAATGCATCTATTTGAATGTGATACATTGTATACATGTGAGAACATTACTGTTTCAATGATACAAAGATGTTAAAGACTAAGCACATTATGGCTAAGATTTTCTTATTTGCAAAAATTACGAAATTACTAGTTATGGTCCCTGCAACATTTCAAATACTATTACAAAAGTATAAAAAGCAAAATACCAATATACACTGTAAAGAAATTATCAAAGAACCATCATGCTCATTATGGGGTTCATAATTTAAAATTTTTTGCTATGACTGTATGTAAAATCTCAACCATAACAATAAATTGTTTCTTTGCATTTGATTTATAATTTTAGAGTGTATTCTGCATGTTGAAATGTGATTTAGAGAAGGAGGAATCATTCTGAAAAACAAACCAGTTAATTCGTAGGATTTCATTCCTACATTGTGAGGTACAATACTTGTTCCTAAATACATTATGAGGATTAAACATACTTATATGTACATGCATTTTATCTCAGGGAGTCAACTACTTTATGTCCAAAGGCATACTAGATGATTCACCGAAAGA
Organism: Pseudopodoces humilis; assembly: GCF_049639895.1. Taxonomy (NCBI): domain Eukaryota; kingdom Metazoa; phylum Chordata; class Aves; order Passeriformes; family Paridae; genus Pseudopodoces; species Pseudopodoces humilis. The sequence continues at coordinate 35,630,125 of NC_142205.1, forward strand.
AATAGCTAAGTTTATCTTTTGCACAAGAACACTGAATTGGAAGAAGCTGAGAATCTATCTTGATGAAAGGTAATTCAAACTTCTCTTAAGACTTTTTCTATTAATTTTCAATGTACAGCCCCATTTAACAATACTTTGAATGTAGAGGTAGGCCACTTCAAGGATGTAAAAAGGCAAGAAAATACAGCTAGGTAATGTTTCTGCTAAATCTGAACAGTTACTCAGTTTGAATATTTATGTGACTGTAACACTTAATAAGAATGCTCAAAAATACCAACTATAAATAATAAATACTACATCCTCACAAAATCTTACATAGATATTTTGCTGCTTTTTTTGACTTGATGGGTTTTTTTCCCTTATGGGTGTTATTCAGAAAAAGTAGTTTTCACTTTACTAGGGGATGATAGCTTTTTAACTAATGTTGAATCATCTAATTACTTGGTTGTCTGATTGGATTGGTTGATTGATTGGAGGTTGCACACACCTCAAGAGATGGAAGGGACCATCCTCTTGGAGACACCAGGAGCTCCAGAAGGGAGCACTCTCCCTGCTGTAGCATGCTGTTCTATATCCACAGTGCTTTCTCATGCCATCAGGCTGGGGTGGGGCAGTAGCATGAAGGAGGAGGAGAATAGTAACTGCACCTGAATAGGAAGAACAGAGGGCAAACAGCACTTCTAGCAGGAATCCTCTCCTGCTTCTCATCCTCTTCCGCCTGTACTGCTAAAGGAATAAGAGGAGTCTGTAGTGTTATCACCGCTGTCAGTCCCGTGCTGTAAAACTTGAGATTTATCAATTTTTAGACAATAATAAAAATACAAAAACCATCTGACGGATGAGATTGCATTAGTGACTCCTACTGCCATTTATCTTCCATTCATAAACAGAGTATAATCAGGCACTAAAAATAAAAACTAATTTTTTAAATGTTGAAACTCACAAACAAGGTAAAAATCAGGTCAAAAAATATTCTTAGGTTCACTTCAAATTTGCCTCCAAATTTTTTTCAACTGTCTTTTGCACATCTGGCAATATAGATGTGGTCTGAACATTTCATTTGTGTATGTGTTCAGTGCAAAACACTTGAGAACAGCACACCCTGATGGCCTTCCATGAGCAAATTTTGCCTAGCTGAAGCCTGGCTTTGACAAGACACTCCTGCAACAGCTTCTACTTAGACATCAAAATGTGTGACATACTTGTATCTATTCTCTTTGCTGTCTTTTTTAATGGTTTTGTCAAATTTTGAAGGAAGCAAAGTCTCTATGTAGACCTTGATTGAATAGACATAAAAACTTTGAGTTCTGATTCATGTACGTTTTTATAGTATTTGGCTACAAATAGGCAAAAAACATGTGTTCATATTATCTTTGTGCTGTTAGTGATAATTTTGCCTTTTAGCAAAATCAAAAGCTCATGTTATTCTAAAGCTTTAATTTTTATTTTAAAATCTACACATTTTCATATTTAAACAGTTAAAAGAAACTTTTCTAATAATACGGGTTTTTGTTCTGCCAGGAGAGATGTTTTGGATGACCTTGTGACGCTGCACAACTTCAGAAATCAGTTCTTGCCAAATGCACTGAGAGAGTTCTTCAGACACATTCACGCTCCTGAGGAGCGTGGGGAGTACCTTGAAACTCTCATAACAAAGTTCTCTCACAGATTCTGTGCTTGTAATCCTGACTTGATGAGAGAGCTTGGCCTTAGCCCTGGTAAGCAAAAATGAGCAGTGGATCAGTCTTTATACTTCCGGATGATGCTACTCTTTCTGATAGTTTTAAAATCACCACCTAAACAAGTATTTCTGAAAGTACAAAATGGTTCAGTATAGACTCATCATTCCATTTGGGTTGAAAAAAAAACAAAAGAAAACCAAATGTACAGATTCTCTTTTTAGCTGATTTGTTGGGTTTATTTCCATGTTATCTTTCTTTTATTTTTGTCTGTACTTTGTGCTTTTTTCTTGTCTGAAGTTCCTCTTGCAGTATCTTACACACTTAATATTTTACCTTGTGAATAGTCTCACAGAAATGAAAGGGGGTAATGAGCCACATTCAAGTTAACAAGCATTTCTGATTGGTTGGGCAAGGCAGTTCTCAGCAGTTCAACTGCTTACATATTTAAAAGACAAGCTTTTGCAGGATGTTTGTTTTCATTTACACAAACTTCAAGAATCTGTTTAAATGAAAATGTTTAAAGCCCTGAGTGGCTTTTGGATTATGTAGAAATATTAAGAGATTTGTGAATTCTCATTTGTCAGTGTGCTTACATTATTACTTTTAAAGTTGCTATATTTAACTTTATTTCACTGGGATACCCTTCTGAATAGTTGTATGTATATGTGTGCATATATATGTATATATAGATAAAAAAAATATGAGCCTAGATGATAAAGACCATAATGTTCTTAGGGAAAAATACTTTTAATGATTACAGTTTTTTTTAAAACTTTGTTTATTTGTTCTCTCTTGTCTAGATGCAGTTTATGTACTGTGTTACTCTTTGATTCTACTTTCGATTGATCTAACAAGCCCTCACGTGAAGAACAAAATGTCAAAGAGGGAATTCATCCGAAACACACGAAGAGCTGCACAGAATATTAGTGAAGATTTTGTAGGGCACCTTTATGACAACATCTACCTTATTGGCCACGTGGCTGCCTAAAAGCACAATTTGCTAGCACTTAAAATTTGTAATTTTCAAAAACTACATCAATTCAAGATATTAATTATTTTGTAGAGATGGGGGTTATTTTAGTGCTGGTCATTCTAACCTCTGTATGCAATCAAAGTTTGTGTGTGTAAGTGTGTGTATGTGTAAACTACCTTTTCTATCTATTTACTGTGGGAACAGGAGGATTTTTTTTTCATGATTTTTTTTTAGCTCTGCACAAAACAATGCCATTAGTCTGACACAGCCATTTATGAATGTTAAACTGACATTACAGTCTAAGCTGAAAAGTGGTGAATTTGTGCATTAGATCTGCTTGAAACTTTAATGAGCTCATTCTTTTTAGAATACCATGTAATGTGTATATATTTAACTAAAGAGATTTATAATCATAATTATTTTATTGTAAAGTATTTTAACTAAAATTTCTCCTTTTATCTCTTAAATTAGTGTTTGACTTTCGTTTGCATTTTTTTTACAATGCTGACTACCTCAGATACTTAAGTTAGAGGAACATTGGTCTGAACAATAAAGTTTATTCTAGGAGATAATAGAACACTTGTAAAATATCTAAGCTGGTATTTTATACTATATTTATTAACTTGAATCAGCATGTTGCCAATCTGCTATTCACTCAATTTTAAGGATTACAGGCTCTGTTTTAGTTGAATCCTGATGCCATACAGGGGTAGCCAGGGCAAATCATGCAGTGTACAGAGAGGTTTATGTTATTTACATGCATAACTTCTTTTGCAGATACCAGTTTTTGGGAAACAGGGCAACTACAATCACCTATTCAGCGCAGTAAGCAAGAAAAAATCTGAACAGGGAAAGTGGTAGGAGTGAGTAATGTGTTGCTGCTTTCAACTGGTTTTCTCGGTCGAGAAGTGTCAGTGATGGAAATGCCTTGGCAAATTTATACCAGATGACTTGTTGCTAAAGCTGTTAAAAACTGACAGTGCAAGATTTGAGCAGTGACTGTGCAGGATTGGAGAGCTGCTCTTCAGAGTCAGATACTGAATTACTTTCTAAATCTATCATGTAGCTAGATTTTAAACAGCTCTAAATTTATGGAAATACTTGAGAAATTAGTTAGGTTGCGTCTTGACATTTTCTGAAGTGTGGAGGTTAGCAATAGAACTGCTGTTCCATGTGCAGGAATTGAATGAGGATTTGCCTAGTTTTTGTTCAGACAACTCACGGAGCAGTGCTTCTCTTAAGTTGACATAAATGTTGTTGAAGAGCTGTTCCTGATTACGTATGTTTACATAATATTCAGCTGTCAGTAGCACCTGGATACATCATGGTAACAAGTGTATTCTTTTTCCCTACCATACCATGAGGTGAGGTGGGAAGGTATTCTTAATCTGTAAAACAGAACTAATTTAAGTTTTTATGTAGAAAGCCTATTGCAGACAAGAATTTAATTCAGGAACGACCACTCATAGCCATGCACTTTGCCTGTGCTGCTGCTTTCTGTTTGGCACCTAGGGAGTGTTATGTTTATTTTAGATGTGAGAAGGACAGTCCATACAAGGGCTACATAAATGATGGGTAGAAAAAGATGTAGCTATTACTGCTATTTCAAGTGTTATAGCTCTGCTCCACAAACTGAAATTCATGCAGAAGTACATTTTTATTATGTTACCTTTAATCAAGTGTAAATGCATTGCATTTATGTAGCATACACAGCCAAAGCCAGGAGCCAGCAGTATTGTGGCCATGTTCCAGACAGGTTTACAGTATCACTTGCCTTGCTCAGGATAACTACTCCTCACCCAGTGTTGTTTCATGTATTGCAGAAAGTCCAAGGATGCATTCTGCAGTGGTCAATTAATCTCAAACACAAATTAAGAGTATATGGTACAGTGGCAATCTTTGTTCAAGGCATAGGTATCTGCTCCTGTATTACAGAAAAAAAAAAATGAAAACTTTAAATGTAATTTGTAAAATCAACTATAAAGCACAAGTGTCTCTGGACTCTTTTAAGTGATCTGGACACAGCAAAATTTAGTCTTCTAAGAAATGCTCCTCAAAGGTTACACACTTTAAAAGAAGAATTCAGTGAATTTTGAAATTAGAACTTTTCTTGTTAGAAAATATTTTGTCCTCAAACCACAAACACAGAGCAAGGCATAATTCTCTTCTGACTTATTCGTAGGTTAACATTAGTGATAGTTATGATTTTGCACTAATAAGAAAGAGAGTATGAATTTTTAGTCTGCATTTCTCTTAATTTCCAGTTACCTGATACAGAACAAAGCCTTCAGGCAGATAGAAAATGTTTTTTTTCTGGAATAGATGAGTACATCTATTAGCAAGGTTTAGAAAACTCCAAGGCCAGTGTCGCAGCCAAGAGGATAAATTAGAAACAGGATGATACAATTCAAGATTCCATAAGACAAGTCCAGGGGAAAACAAAACCTTAATGACATGCAGATAACAGCATCCAATCTTCACAACAGGATTTTGAACAGTGTTAGAGGATTAGCACCCAACTCATGTTGTACATTATGTTACTAACACAGAGTGGAACTGAAAACAGCAATCACAACATGCCACGTGTGAATTCCCTCAGAGGCAACCACAAAACAACTAATGAATACAGACATTTCTTCTGTCTTTTTTCCAGTTTGGGTCTAGCTCTAAAGTGGCTGAGAAGTAATTTTTTGCATTTTAGCAATATAGACTTTACATGAAGGTAAACAATTTTCTGTCTTAAAAGGAAAAAAAAAGTCTTAATCAGGTGTAATAGTACTCTTAAAAAAAAATGACAAAAATTATATTGGTTGTCCTCAAAAAACTTTAAAAAACAAAGTTTAGGGCAGTGTTTTCTTCAATGTACTCAGTGTCTCCACGCACATTTTAAAATAATGATACTTCATTGATCCAGGTGTCACTAAGTGATGTGGAAAAAGCTACTTAATCAAGCACTTCAGAAGACTTAGGCTCAGAATCTCAAGCCAAATTACATGAGCATGATCATGTTTATAGCTGCAAAGTGATTCCCAAGCTATTGTGATTCCACTGCTGCATGCCCTTTGAACTTTGGCCATGTGGTGTTGCCTTAACTCTTAACTGTATGCACTGTACACAGCACTGGAGGAAGAGGTGAGCCTGCAGCCCATCCCCTGCAAACATTCACTGTTCTGTCCTGAAAGACACTGGAATTGTTCTGAATGGCCATTTCTGAAAGTTTGGTAACTTCAGTGTACACAGATGTGGCAGAAGGAAAATTTTTCTGTTCATGTTGGGAAAATGAGTGTACCTGTGTCCATGTAAAGTGTCACTCAAATGCAGCTCATGTTTGCTTTTATTAAAGTCTGAGGCTCTGTTTGCATTTATTGAAGGAATATGGCATATATTAGATATTCACATGGCTTAGCTATAGACAGCATCTGATGTTATGTTTTCTCAAACTCTGTTTCTGTCTAAAATACTTTCCATTCAAACTCTAAACAACACATTTATACAGCTTTGACTTTTAAAATAAATCAAAGCTGCTGAAACATACAGAAGCCCAAACAAATATAAATTTGAGATGTGTTTTTTGATTTTCAAGCGCATGAGAAATTTGCATTTAGGAAGAAAAATTAAATTTGTTCTCTTTAACCTTTCCCTTCCACCCCCTACACTGGGAAAAGCAAAAATGTAAACAGTTTCAAAATACACCTTTAAGAAAATAAACTGACTAGCTGGACAAATAAATGTTAGTATTTTTTCTTCAGTATTCTGCAGTTTATTAATGTTTTTAACAAAAATAAATTTATCAACAGGAATTGCTTTTTTTTGAAGTGGTAATATTTTTGTTCTCTGTTTAAGGAAGTCATTGTGCAATCTGATATTGTTAATAGCTCTGTTTTTAGAAGACAAGTCTTATTTTAAGCACTTAAAATTGAGGTATACCTATTTGATCACATTAAAATGTCAAAATTATAATAAGTATTCGGGAAAGTCAGATTTACTTGCCCTCTATTGAATTAAGACTTTTTTTTCTTTTCAGTTATTTCATGGATGTATTAAAACTAACAAACATTAAGGCTGTTGACTTGTTCTCTGCCATTGTAAAATCTCCCACTCTAAGCTCAAAAGCACTATTAAAATGGGCAAAGAACAGGTATAAACTATTTCCTGTGTCTCACATCGGCACATTATGATTTCATTTTGCCTTAAAGAGAAATACAGACTTTTATAATCCGCATGTAATAGTGATTTTAGTAAGATAAAATTTTATGTGATAATCTAATATTACTTATGAGATGTTTAAAGTTTAGACTTGCCATGTGTAATTAAATCATAATCAATTAGCTAGGAGTAGTTATGGAAGTGTGTCTGGAAAATACCTAAGAGATCACATTGTTCCTTTGTCACCTCAGTGTTTTTGCTTATATTAATGTTAGTAAATTTGCCGTTTTCCTTTCTTATTCATGTAAATATGCGTAGAAAAAATATTTAAACAAAATACTTCCATTTCCTATGTGAAATTTACTTGCATTAAAAACAAACTTTCTGTACTTAAAATATTAGAAAAGCAAAAAACTTCACTGACAGAAAGAAGAGGCTCCTGATTTTCAGTTGTGTGGTTCACTGGTAGACCCTAATAAAGAAAACAAGCAAAAAGCACTTTTCAGATTCCTAGAAATAAAAAAAAAATGCATTTTTTTATGCTTAAAAATAGTGTATGTGTACCTAACAGAAATCAAGCATGTTTTTGTGAAAGCAGTACAGTCAGGATACCAGTTATTTTCAGAGAGAGTATTCATTTGTAAAAGTTAGCTTTCTTCTTGGCAGTGTTGGAGTGGAATGTTGGATTTAATTTAAAATGATTAATGAGATTTTGTCAGACTCCCTGCCTTTACCACCACTGCAGTTTGTCAGCACAACAACCTGGGAAACCCGGACGCCACTCTGTCGCCCAAAACTGCTTTCCAGGAAAAAATAAACCCGAGTAACTAGTGCCAGGTATGTGTCAATGGTATTGTCTTTCAGCTGTTGAAAGTTTAAGCTGAGACATTTACACATTCTGAGGAAGTGAACCTCATTTGTTATTTGAATAGTCTGTTTTTGACAGCAGATACCCATGTAAACTTAAATTTTTAGAGCAAGCATAGCCATTTTTTTAAACTTTATGGAAAAATCCTGTAATCTATGCAGAAGAGAAATACTTTAAAAGGAAAAATATATGTATCAATGCTTATTTAGCTAAGTTTTTCTGGAGAAAGACCATCTATTCAATCTGCATACTATATGCTGTTAGGAGGAACTCATCCTTTGAGCATTATGCATGCCATTAGCTTGCTGAGGGGCAAGGAATGTTCTGTTGGACTTGAGGCAGATGCATTAATGTGTATGCCAAGAGTCAAAATCTGACAAGTTTGCAATACTTCTCATAAGTGACCATAACATAAGCAAATGAGTAATTCTTCTGAAATGGAAGGTTGATATTGAAAATTATTTACAATTTGTCTTCTTTGCTTTCCTTGTGGAAGTTTGTTCTGTCTACAGTTCGAGCATTGTGTTTTCTTACACATGAAATACTGAGAAAGATTATTTCAATTTCAAAAGCAGCCTTCCCCTTCTGAGAAAGCATGCCTGCCTGTGCTGTGCGAGTCCTCCTGCAGTCACACAATGCTGTATCAAAAAACTCACCTTGCATTCATTCCTATGCACCCCTTTATACACCAGTTCTATCCATTAACTCAGCAAGCAAAAAGTCCTGCTGGCTTCACAGAGGTGTAGGTGTTGAAAGAGTTTGTACTGTTCTGCTGCACCAGGCAGAACGTACTCCTTCATGGGGCAAGATGGCACATGTATTCTTTTCATTGCTTATATCTTAGCTATTTTTTATGTGTTAAAAAAATTATTTTCACAACTGCAGTTTCCCTGTCTTCAGAATTCATGCTAATTGTCATAATTATATGTAACACAACTGAACTGAAATATATTTTTATAGCCGGAGAACTTCTTGAGTTTACTTGCCTTCTGCAGCATTAATCACCTGCATGACAAAACAAATGAGGAAATCACAGAACTTCTTTCCAAGTGCTAAAGAAGTACTTCTCTCAGCGTACTTCTTAAAAAAAATCAAGATGCTGTATTTTTTCACATTAAATGTAACTTCTTGTTTCTATATTCCACTTAGGAATTTATATCAATAAAAGTATTTATTACTGTTCCACACTGTCTGAAGTCTGACAGTCCCATTTCTGATTTGTACAAGCAAAAGCTGACTTCTCTGGATTCTTTTTCCCATGGAATAGCAGAATGAAATAAATACTCAACATTCATCTATCACTGCAGAAATACAATAAGAAATGCTTGAATCTTTTTTCTCTATAAATGTGGTTTAAATATATAATAAAACACAGAAGCCACATGCTTAGTAATCAGCTTTCTTAAATTCTTTTTCAACTTTTTAAAAGTAAAACAATTCTCTTTCTTGCTATTGAATATTCACAATGTATGTAGTGCTGCATAACATTTACTGAAAATCACAGCACTTAAAGGGCTAATTTGAAGATCTAAATGGAACATAGATATTATTCTGGTTTCCTATGCAAGATAGATTTTATTTAAAATCATAAAGACTCTGAAATGTATTGAAAATTCTTTTAAATTAGAGATATTTTATAATACTAAGTTAAATTGACAATCATAAATCAGGATTTATAGCCTGAGTCTAAAGACTCAAATCAGTAAAACAGAAAAAAGCAAAGGAAGAATAAAACTTCATTGAAGCTAAAATTTTGTTGCTTTTAAGCAGATCAAGACAGAAGTTTTGAAGAGGTGAGATTGGTGGTCTCTAAGATGATGCCTGGTCCCAGAATATTGATACCTCATCCTCCCTCTTTCCTGCAATAACATAACAGCTTTTCTGCCCTGCCCAACACATCTGCTCCTCTCCACAGCTGTCCACAGAGAAGCAGAGCAGTCTCTCTTTGCAAACTATGCCACTTCCCCCCAAATTAGTAAATAGCATGTAATCTTGTTATTTTTACAATATAAAGTGTTCTCTGTAATTTCTTCGCAGTGGTTAAATAACAGAAACAAGAGAAATCAGCAGTTAAGATGTACTCTCAGTGAGTATCAATATTTTCTAAGTACAGACAGTTCTATTATACAAAAGCAATAGAAGAAGAAGACCATGTTGTAAAATGTACAGTTTTATGTCAATAACTTCGTTCCAAAATCATCCACAAATTAATTTCATGAATGCTAAATAATGATATTTAGTCTGTTTTAGAAGTTGTTCACCCCAAATTTGAAGAAGAATTTTACACAGAATATGAGATAATAGTTGGAGAAGCTTATCTGCATTTTCCTTGTCACACACCTAACCAGTTACACCCTAGTGCAGTTGTTGCCTTACCTCTGTCAAAGGCAAATTGGTAACTCAAGGGAGGAGATTCAGAGTGTCACTGCATTGGAAGAAGTAAAGGCTTAGAAGTGTATTTAATGACTCGCCTCCTAGCAGAGCCATGGTCTCAACACACTGTTTAAGGTGATAGATATCACTGTGTTACCAACTGAAACAAAGCAGTATTCTCACATCTTCTTGGATGATGTATTCTCAATAAAGAGGAGCCAAAAGCAGGCTGAGACTTTGGAGGTTTTATGCTTACTAAAAGTACTGCTAGTAATATTGTTACTTCATAAAAGTAGTGCCAAAAAGCATTGAACCTCAGAAAAAAGAAAAATAGTAAAATTCTATGGCCATGATGCAAAGGAGATCTGTAAAATAAATTGCAGAGTCCCACCTGTACAGGTGCAGGAGTATACTGGTGTAAAGGAAAAGGCGTCTCAGTTTAAGTATGTAACTACACATATTATATGATAACTATAGTTTTCTCAAGCAGTGATTAAGGTACCCATTTGGCTTGACCCCCTTCAGAGCCAGTTCTCAGTATACATTATGTGTACCACATAATGCAGCACAGGAAAATGTGTGTTTTAGTAGGCTGATGAGGTAACCTGTCTGCTGTGGCAGGCACTTCTCACAAACTACCTTTGGTGAATCAGTGGAATTTTAGACCTTCTGGAAAGACATTTGTTACTTGCCATATTAGAAAGTTAACAAGGAACACTCCAAGGCAGAAGAAAGCTAGGTTATAGGGTGGACAGGATGGGATTGTTGATATATGATATATATTGGTACAATATATGTATTGTATATTTCTATCCCACTTTCTTCCTTTTTCACTTTTTTAATATCCAGAAAAGCTTGTTTGTATTAATCTTAACAATCATTTAGCCCAGGATACAATGAAAACCCAAAAGAACAAACTGAATCTTTGAGGGTAAAAATAAGTGTGTGAACTTTCACTGTTTTTCTAGAACATTAAAAAACCAAAAATTATTAAGTATTTACAGAGTCTTCAGATACTACTTTGTTATTTTTTTCATGTGCTGTTTTAACTGGAAATTGCCAGTTAATACATTTATCACTTATTGTGTCAGTCTTACACACCACAAATCAAGGCATGTTTCTGTGAAAGGACTCCATAATATATTGCTATGAAAAATAATACATTGGATCCACAAGAATAAAGCTGTGATTGATGAAGCATTCACTTATATGGTAATAAGCATAAATTGTTGTATGAAAATTAAACTGCCTTTTAACAAGTAAGTGATCCAATCCATTTTAAACACAAGTCCTTAAAAGGGGAAGGTCTTAGATGTAAGCCCGATCCCTGTTCTGCTGACCATACACATCTTTAAACACATTAAGTATCTGAGAAGGCAGTGACAAGGCATTTTCCAGCTATTTATGTCTGTAAGACCCAGTCAGCTTGGAAAGTCATCAGCAAAACTCACTCTCCTGACATGAGTAGTTTTTGGCTTAGGCTCCTTATAGGATTTGTTTTGACAGGTAACCATGGAGTGAAATGATCAAATAACAAGTTTATTCTTGTTATTCTATAACAAATGCAGTAATTACAAAAAAATAAAATTATTCCTGACAATAGCTGCATAGAGGCAATGCAGTCACAATGTCTTTCCTGAGCAAAACCAACACCCTGGCCCTGAATTTTACAAGCTTGTTTGGCAGTTTTTGTCAGTTGGGAAAAGCTCCTCTTGATGCTTTCTCCTACAGCACAGCTTCTGCTCTCTGAGCATCATTGCCCAGGCTTTCCTCAATGCTCACTATGCAGAAGGAGCCACAGTTTTGGATCATAGCAGCACAAGAACAGCACTCAGTTTCTGCAGTACCAACCAGTCCTCTATTTCAGTGAAACTCCTAATTTACACCAGCACAGAATATGTCCTCCTCTTTTAAGTCTGGAAACTATTATCCTTCTCCTACCTTGATATGCAGCTATTCTTTCTGCATTGCTGGGCTGTTCAAACCTGTTGCACCCCTCATTTTATGAGTTCCTTGTTCACATATGTCCTTTTGCAAGAAAAATGGACTCAGTGTCAAAAAAGAGAGCACAAACTCCATGCTGTGCAGAGCTCTTATTATCAAAAGATCATTTATAAAAACAGAACAAAACAATACAGTGCATTTGCAAGGACCTATCCCTAGATACAAATATGTTTCAAATTAAAGCCTAGAAATGACTACAATATAAAGAATACTTTGCTGACTAGAAAATCTGGTAAACTCATGTCTTTTACAGATAAATCTATTACATTCTTCTAAAGTGGCCATGTTTCATATTTTCAGCTACATATTCTTGACATTTTCTCTCTGACTATAGACATAATATTTTTTTTTAAAATCTTTGACTTGTTTAGACACTTCTTTTTCTTTCTCTTTTCCAAAATTTCCCATGCTGATCTTAGAACATGCATTATAACATAGCTTCCTAACAATACCTTCTACTTTTCCACTGTGATTTCCTGACTTGTCAGAATCTTTCTAGATACGGTTTCCCTTAGGCTTATAGAAAAAAAATCGTAACTACTCCAAAATTGACAGGGTTTATATGTATAAATTTATGCCTTGTATATATCCTAGGCTCCTGGTCTGCTTGCTTGCCTGCATGATTGATTGACTGTGTCCTGAAAGTTGTTTATAAAAACCGGCAGGCCCCGTATTTGTAGAGATCTGGAAACGCCCAAAGAAAACCCAGCGCCCGCTGATCTCGCTGTTGGCTCTGTTCCTGCAGCCTCGGATAGGAGCCCTACTACGGCGGTGCTCACAACTAATGCCAGCAGCGAGCTGCCCTTCCTCCTCCTCCTCTTCCTCCTCCTCCCGGTCCCTGGGCCGCAGCTGTGCCCCCGCAGCCGGAGGGATTTGCACGGTCGCCGGCCGTGGATGGCGGCAAAGCGAAGCGACCCTCGGGGATCGCCGGGGCGAGCCGGGAAAATTAATCAGCTTGTCCTTGCTTAGGCTCCGAGGAGGCGGGAGGATGGAGTGCGGGGGGGAGAGAGATAGGTTTTGTTTTTTCTTCTCCTGTTTCAGGAGGGTCCCCCGCTCCCCCAGAGTGACAACGGGGTCACTTCACAGCCGCGTCACCTGGAGCAAAAATAAAATGATGAAAAGTAAGTCACCCGCGGGTTGAGAAGGTTTAGTACCATCTTTATTTATGTTAAAGCCCCGAGCGTCGCCCTACCCCGCCCGTCTCCACCTGCCCAGGCGCAGGGCCGGGAGGATCCCTACCCTACCCCCCCATCCGGGAGTCTTTTCCATGTGGATCCCATCATCATCATTTGCTCCTGCTATAAGGGGGATTGAGGCGATTAGAATGAAAATAATTAAATGATTTTTCAATTCACCCCTTCATGCGAGAAGAGAGAGAGAAGGGAATCTACCTGGAGAAACAGAGGGAGGGGCTGTGATTCCCTTTTGAAAGGGTAACTTTTTAAAGGAACGGAAGGGAAGGGAGGAGCCCTCACAACTGTCAAGTGTTTTCCAAACACGAGATTAATGCTGGCCAGACTTTCGATGTAACGTGGCCCTACTGTTTTCAAATGGGTTTTCCAACCTGTAACTGTTAAGTCCCAGCACTGAATAATGAAATCAAAATAAAAACAAATTATTCTCAGACACTTCGGGGTTTTGTTCTTATTTTGGAGGTGGGAAAAAATCTTTTGGAGGTAGTTTATTTCTTTGTTGTTGTTTTTTCCTCTTACAAGCAAGATTCCTCTAATTTATTATTTGGAATGCAGCCATAATACTGTGAAACATTTAAATATAACAGACGGTTTTTACTCTGAAAAGGGATAATTGTTTCGTCAGCTTCTCTTCTTTTTCAATGAAAGTGCTCTAACAAAACTGCTTATATCCATATGCACGCAGTCACACTTTATGTTCATTTATGTATCTTTATAAATCCGTACCTCAGTATTTACTGTTTTATTTGCACAGATAATATTTAGAGATCAAATCCATATCAGAGAAAAGGCAAAAATTCAAAGGTTAATTAGTTACAAGTGCTTTTGCTTTCTTACTTTTTTCTGTTTTGTTTTTGTTTTTTGTTTGTTTGTTTTTGTTTTAATTGCCTATGTAACGTTAACATTGCAGAGCATATTAAAATACCGTGGTCCACCTGGGGAAATTCGCGTGAGATGTTTTCAAAGACAAAAGGAGACTGTCTTCCCGAGGTGGACGTTGCTCTGATGGTCGCGCCATCTGTTGTTCCCAGCTGTGTCTCGGTGTGTGCCAGCCGTGCCGCGGGACGGGCCGGGAGGCAGGACGGGCACTGCCGGCAGCGCTGCCCCGCCGCAGCACCCCGGAGAGGCAACGGCACTGCAACCGTCCTGTTAGCTTCAAATGGGCACTGAACGTGACATAGCACATCCCTTCACAGCTTACAGGGAGCTAAATTAAAATTTTAACCCCCCTGAAAGGACCGCTGCCGATGGAGGAGGAAGGCGAGCCGGAGATATGCCGAAAATGCGAAGTTTACAGCCCTAATGCCTCTGCTACCTGAAGGCACAGCGCCAGAGCGGGTAATTCCTTTCACTAATTACTTGACAAGAAGCAGATCAAAAAGAAAACTTTGTAAGAAGGACTTCAGGATCTGCAGGAGAGAATAACATTCCTGTGCTCCCTGCACACCCGAAAATCCTAACATAAATATTGTGGATGCTCTGCTCTCACCGGCTCTAAACACGTCTGCCCACAGGCAACACTGCGGTTTGGTTTTAAATGTTCTTCTACAGCTGGGAAATTGCTCTGCGGGGTGCTGTTATTTTTAAAATAGTAGATCTTTCAGGATTAAATTTAAGTATAGACGTGTCTTTGAATCAACGAGGAGGGGAAATCCCGCTTGTTGTCAGAAGTCAATTTTCAGCTATTAGAGAAGTTTGTAACTTCAAATATTTTGCTTTCCTCTATAAATGTTATTGGCCTGCTTTCATAGTTACTAAAAAAATTTATCCGGCAAATCGAAGGCTGGAACCCGGCATTCATTTGGCACTAACTCCTTTAGTAAATATTTGTTACTACCGCGCAGCGCCCTTTGCCGGCTGGGTCTCGCCTCCAACCCGGCAGTGTAATTCCTACCCACCGAAGCGGTCATTAATGCCAAGCCTGCGGCTGCGAGGCGCTTCTCAGTTACCAATAAAACCTTTACTGCGACTCGCCGCGGAGCGTCTTTAGAGAGCGCGCTTGTAGGCGCCCGGTGCCTGGGCGCTGTTCTGCCTAATGCCTCCCTTCCTGATCGCATTACCGGCCGCTCCCCCGGTACTATTTATGGGCAATAAAAGCTCCCGCAGGCCCGGCCGGGCCGGGCTCCCCTCCGGTCAGGACCCACAGCAGGTGACCGAACTCGCGGTTTTCCTTTTCTCCCGCTTCAATGCCAAACAGAAAATTCCTCGGCTTTCCCCCCTTCATTTCTTCATGAAGTCACTCAAGGAGCTTCGGAGGGGACGCGGAGCGCCCGCGATGGAGGGCAGCAAAGGCACCGCGGGGCCGGGCAAAGCGGATCGGAAGGAGGACGAGAGGAGCAGGGTGAGAGCGAGCAGCTCCGGCCGGCCCGGGCGCTCCGTGTCCCCGTGCTGTGTCCCCGCCGGCCGGGCCCGTCCCTCCTCGGGGACACACGGCTGCCAGCAGCCGCCCCACAGCAGGTCCGTGCCGTTCGGAAAACGGCGAGTGGAGGGAAAAAGAGAGAGAATGAAAAAATACACAATAATTTTAAAAATCACACACACAGAGAAAAACTCCGACAACAAAACAAACCACCAAACAGCAAGTTCAAAACAACACCCCCAACGGAGACCAGATCTCATTTACCTTTCGTGGCCGGGAAGGTTGCTATGGTCCTCCCTTGTGGCGGGATGGGGGCTCCTCGGAGATCCCCGTCTCGTCCGCTCGCTGTGTCCCCCAAATGACACAGAGCGGGTACCCCGCGGCGGCCCCCGCACACGCTCCCCGGGCTGGGGCTGGCAGCCAGGCCGGGCCCCCCGCCCCCGCCATATAAGGCTCTCCGGGAAAGCCCCGGAGGCTCCGTCGGTACCAAGCGCTGTCCCCGACACGCTTTGGGTCCCCCAACCCCGCCTCGGCTCCTCAAACACGGGGAAACCCAGCAACGCCCTGGTGGGTTTGGTGTGCTCTCTGTTGTTAGGGATTTTTGTGGGTGGCTGTTTTTCTCCTAAAGGTACGTACTGAGGCTGAGTACAGCCTCAGGCAGACCCTCCCAGCCGGCTGGGGCTCCTCGGTCACCCCCGGAGCCGCGGGAGCCCCAGCCCTGCCGAGGCGAGGCTCAGGCGCTCGGCCGGAGCGGCGGGGTGGCCGAGACGCGTCTGTCTGCTGGGTGTAGGAGCCAGGCTGGGTGGAATCCTCCCTTACACGGACGTTTGATTTAAATCTGCCTCCGGGGAAATGCAAAAAATAACTTAATAGGGAGGACGGGGGGAAAAAAAATCAAGAGAACGCCCAATCCGAAAGCTGACAGGACCTATAGACACAAAAATACGCGTAGGGATGGGAGAAAGGGTAAAAGTAAATAAATCTCGGTTACCTAATTGAAAGGCAGAAGCGAGCCCTTTGTGTACACAGGGCTTCAGGGAGAGGAAAGCCAGAGCACGGGGAAAGCGGGGGGAGCTCAGGGGCTCCCTGCCGGCGGGAGATTTACCCTTCGCCCGGCCGTCTCCCCCATCCAAAGAGAGACAGAAAGGAAGAGGAAAAGGAGTTAGGAGAAGGCCAGTAAGTGGCAGGCGGAGCGGAGAGCTGGGCGGCTGCGGGAGGGAGGCAGACTCGCCCAGCAGGCGCTGGGGAGCGGCGGGAGCGGGACAATCCCGCAGCGCCAGCGGCAAACGGACAACGGAACGGGAAAGGTGCAAACAAACCTGGTGAAATGGAATAGCACTTCTGGAGTTTTTCTTTCTAAACGAGGTCCCTTGGCAAGTGTATTTGCACACGTTTCTCTGCATAGAAGCCGAAAGATCAAAAGGGACTTCCAAACCCAGTTATATTTAATCATTTGTGGACAAAGCTGAAACTTTGTCATTCCAGCCTAATACGATAATTGAGCGGAAAAAAAAGTCTCATGTTTTTTGGTGTCTCACGTACAACCACAAGTTTTTCTCCCTCTATTTATAACCAATGTCCAATAATTCCCCAAATGTAGAGGATAATGAATATGATCAAACCCTTTCCTTGGAACTGTGAACTTATTCACAGCGCACTTGTTTGAAGAATTTAGCTCTTTAACCTTCAGGAGTGCATAATACCAAAGGATGCTCTGGACACATGCTTTCATGTAAACACATGCAAATCTGTCTTATTCCTTCACTCTTATTCCTTGCCTCGTTCACTCACAGTAATAACAACTGTGATTAACAGCTCCAGTTTTACATCTCAGTGTTCTCCACATGAAAATATACCGATGATTTGCAGTTTGCAGTTTGCAGTTTTCATTGTTAATACCACACACAGAGCAACTCTCAAACATTTCTTTTCTCAAATGTGACCTTTCAGGTACCCCTCTCCCTGGTATCAAGGGAAGCCTTCCCCCACCAGTCCCAAACTTGTTTACAACAATTCAGCCTCTTCACAAGTCAGCCTCTCCCTGGACACTGATTCCAGCGTCATTTCCATAAAAATATCAGGCTGATAACTCCAAAGACAGTACAATCCGTTCCATTCATCTGTTTCAGTTAAGGAAAAAAAAAAAAGTGGTCTGTTAACAGATTGGTCCTGAAACTCAATGTACATATATACATTTTTCTAACGAATATCAGTACTTTTTCTCCCTTGTACATTGTGGATGCAGTCAGAAGCATCTTTTTCAGCTGGCGTGGAATATTCTTGATGTGCAGGTGCATATCTGGGTTGAAAAGGCCTGTTTAGTGTCATCAATGGTATCTAGAGTCATGCATACACTGCTAATCAGGTGGTGCAACTGCAGAAAAGGAGTGGTCTCTCAGCTTACTCTAGGCCATTACAACTGTGACTGTAGAAAGTCTTCAGAAAAATAACTATTGCCTTCATCTACTGTCATAATTTCCTATAATCTTAATTTTCCAGCTGCAAGAAACAGCCTTTTGAAAATGCAGTTCTCATGTGGAAATACAAAGCTGATGAGATAATAATTTAAAAAGATAATTTAGTTTTAAAATTATGTTCCCCCCTCTTATGAGGTGTGGAAAAATATTTAAGGTGACTGTTTAAAAAATTTTAAAAATATTCTTCCTATTCAATTTCTCATAGTCCCACTTTTAAAATTAAAGTGTGGATTTAATTTTCAGTTCATGTATAAGGTTTAGTTATGGAAATGTTATCGGACTATTTGATGCACAGACAGCTCTAGCCTACAAGAGATCCCATTGGTGACTTCCAGTCTTCCTCAGGGAGCACAGCAGCAGTTGTTCAGTAGTTAGCAACATTAATCAGTAGGTCTACATCCGACAGTTTAAAGCAGTGAATAGGTAAGGTAAACACATATAAATCCTCATGTCTTAGAGAAAAATCTTTCTTTAGTCTGTCATATGAAAGGGCAAGAAAAAGAAGGTGAAGAAAGCCTTTTGAGGCTCCATTGTCAATATGGAAAGTTTCCACACTGGTCCTAGCACCAGGAGAGAGAGTGGCTGAAGCACTGGATGCTGAGGGTGAGAAGTAGCTCTTTGGACAACTGAAAAGGGCAAGGTCAACAGAATGCTCACAGTGGAAATTTTATGCCTTAGGAAAAAGTCGAGGGAGAAGTGGCTAATTGTAGTGTCAATCTGGCTATCCAAAATACTCATGTTTGCCTCCTATCTTTCTGGGAGGCCAGTCAGATTGATTGAGTCCCCGTCAATGGCCCCAGGTGGTTCCTTACTGCTCTGTCTGGTGCCATGACAAATCTGGGCACAGGACACTGCAGGAGGTTTCCTGAAAAGTCAAGAGTGGGTTTTACTGCTCATTTCTCAAAGTAATCTGATCTGCTGCCTCACTTTCTAAGTTGGTACCATTGTGATTTCTCTTCTTTTATCTGCACTACTGAAATATGCAGGGAAAGAGAGATGAAAATTTGAGAACTAGCATGAAAGCCATTTTAATGGCTGGACACTCATTGTTCTCATCTTCCTGAAGTCGGATTGATACAACACTTACTACCTAAATACTGGAGGGCTGACTCCTATAATGGTTACATAGGAATTTTCAAAATAAAAAGACAAAGCCCTGCCCTCCATGTTTACACTGGCCAGAGTATTGTGTTTCATCATTTAAATTTGTCCCCACCCTGGACACTTGCTTTCTGCTCTGAGGGGCAGGCACTGAAGTTTCTTAGCCAAATTGAGACCCAAGCTCATTGCCCGACATTAAGTTGCTGAGAAACCCAGGGGCAGCCGAGCTGTGTGAAAGCTTGGGCAGCACCAACAGCAGATGGTAACCAACAGACAAGTAACTGTGGCCCTACTTTTGGAAAGAAAAGGCAGAGTGTCAGATGGCAATCAACCAGAAGAGCTGAGATCTAAACAAAAATCTTAAACAACAAAACAAAACCAAACCATATATAGGCAGGAAGCCTTTTGGAGTGACACAGATTCCGTTGAGAGGTATTTAAACAAAAAGAAGTTGCCTGTGGTGTCCCTTGCTTTTCCAAAGGGCACATTTTACCAGATACCTGCAACAAAAATACCCTAAAACATTACCTATCTTATTCAGAAAGTCACTAAGGGGGGGGGGGGGGGGGAAGCTTTCTTCAAGGGGAATTTGATGTGCTGTTTAGCCTGCTCTGTCATTTTTCTTGTCTCTCTTCATAATCTCTATGCAACCCAGAAACAGCCAGTAAAAAAGAGAGACCCTCTGCTTGTTTAATTGCTTCCTGAAAATTTGACAACTACTACTTCGGTCTCATTGGATAATCTACTTTTAAATTACCTAGTCTTTCAAAGACAGCATAATTTGAGTACATTTACTTCCCTAGCTATACATCATGCCTATCAAAATTAAATGCTTCCAACATACCAATGCAGTGTTTTAACATTTCACTTCTGTAATACATTTAACAGTAAATTTAACTTTTTATCAGATTTTCATACCTTTAACAGTAAAGCACAGTTAGAAGTGGACTGTTTTTTTTTCTGATGACAAAGTAAAATTATGTAAAAAATTATAGCAGTTTATAAAATGCAAAGCTTGGTGTCAAATTCTATGTTAATTAAAAGGCTTTTCTTTCTTCCTGCTTAAGACAAAACCTATTTTATTAGTACAACTAATTTCTCAACAAAATATGAGCTCAGGCATAACTCATTGAGTTTGCATTTTTGCTCTACATATAACCAAAATTATAAATTCTATCTCAAATGAATTCATATGATTTTGCTCTGAAATTTAAGACTTTTTTCAAAACAATAAAATTATTTCCATAAATTTAGAATAAGCTGTTCAATGTTCTCCTTTAGCAGACTAATTAGCTACCATTTTAACTGGTGAATATGCTGTTTTTTAGAAATTCTGTTTTTCTGTGATCTGCATGATTGTTTCTGCTTCTATATCAGAAAACCAAAAATGATCTTAACAACACGTATCGATTATCACAGAAATATGCAATAAGCACGGATTCAGGGTGCGGTCTCTGCAGGATGTGTGTGTTTTTCAAAGCTGTAAGATTTCCCCACACACTACTAGGATTCCTCCTCTAGAGAAAGGGGAAGTGAAAAGCAGTCACAAAAACAGACCTCTCCGCCAGATATTAACATTGCTTTTGAGCATTCCTCTCTCAGGAAACACTGGATTTGAGGCTGTTTTTTTTTTTCCTTTTGTTTTTCTGTAGTGACACATGTCAATAAGCCCTATTTTTAAACGAGAGTAGTTTTAATTACAGGAATGCATGCAGATCTCATGGTGGATCCTGTTGCTATAGGCACCACATGTGTGTGCATGTGTGCAAGCCAGAAGAATGTCTACAGCACATGTGCAGGTCAATCCAACATGAGCAAAACCAAAAACAAAGGAGGTAAAGAAACAGCACGTAAAAAAAAGGAAAAAGAAAGAACCCCCCCTTGTTTCTAAATCATCACAAAGGCTGCAATATCCTGTTATCTGTTGTAGTAAATTAATATTCAAAAATAAAGAAACAAATGTTGTCCTTCTGTGAAGGAAGATAATAAAAGTTTGATTCTTCAGAAAGGGAAAAAAATCCAGAGGAGAGAAGAAATATGTTGTTTTAAGCTATACTCAAGAAAAGCACAGACTGACTGACATAACATTTAAGCAGCCCAAACTTCTTGATATTGTCTGTTGAAGTTGTATTATGGAGCAAACACTACAGATATGAGATGAAAGGCAAGTAAAAGGGAACATATATCTGGTTGCCACAAACCTGTTTCTAAAACATGCCATTGACCTACTGAGGATAAGATTTCTACACTGATCTTAATTTAATTTTTCCTACTACTGAGCTAAAAAGGAATAAAAAACACCAAAAGACTATACCTTTTTGTGGAGTCCTTAACAAATGCATTTTATCTTAAAGAAAGAATGTTACTCACCAAGGCTTAGTCTTGATTTAAAATATCTATCCTGAATGCCTCCTTAATTCTGTTATCATGGTTACCTAATGGTAATTAGGTAGATATTTAGGTAATTACCTAATGGTAATTAGGTAGAAAGGCAAAAGTGTCAAGTTGTAACATTAAATGATGATAAAACAGTGATACCACTTCAGACACCAATATTTTTAGTTTAATGTCAAGGAATTAGAATCAATCACCTACCTGCTTCTAAAATCTGGTTTCTGATTTCATTGATTTACCAGCTCAAATTTGCTCCTTTCTCATACCCTAAACACATTTATATGTTCAGGAAATATTAAAAAATTACAAATCTTATTAAAACTTCAGAAACTTTCATTGAAATACCATATAAAATAAGAAATAGTGTGCACAAATAAGTCTTCCTCCTTTCTCTACTCCAGGATCACAGCAAAACGTGCAAAGTGAAAACTGACACACAAGAAAATGTTTAGGCATTATTTACAGAATTCACAAGAATAATCTTTGGAAACAGGAATATTTGGAAAGAATGACAGTAATCAACTATGAATAGGTTAAGAAATTTTAAAAGTTAAGGCTGCTGAGCAAAATCATTAGAGGTATGTGCCTGCATAAGGGACCTTATTTAGCCCCCTAATGAAGTCTGGCTAACAGTTCCCAGCAATGTTAGTGGAAAGTGTCCTGCGCATTTGAAGACTGCAATACTTATTGAACAGCCTAAATAAGGTGTTTGGTTAGGCAGATTAGGGCACACTGAAGGCAGGGAACAACCTGCATATCCTAACATTTGCACACACACTTTCAGCATAGCTGGTCTGCTCCCGCGCACAGTCGGTGCTATTTGTTCTGTGGGTAGCGCAGTAACAGTTTTTACTCTTATGTTTTACTCAGGGGCGCACACAGATTGGCTCTGCTTCCCAATGTTTTATTATTTTTGTTTTATTTTAACGTGTTGATCAACCTAAGTTGATACATTAAAAACGCAAACCAAAACATGATTGTTTGTTTATTTGAATGTCGTTGATTTTGATTGTGGTTAGTTGATTTTGCATAATCACTGTCAAACTTACAAAAGAAACTTCAAATTTCTGTGAAAATATAAATTATGCTATTTCTTTATTTAGAAAAGTATTTTAATCACTATCCCATGTTTACATAATATTTAAGGTCAAAACAGTCACAATAGAATTAAATCACCCTTCTGAATGAAGCCGTGCTCATCCAGTGATTTATAAAAACAGATTAGATCTTAAAAATCAATCATTATAAATGAAAGAATTCCAGGCAACATCCCACCTGGAATTAATATCTAATTAAGTCCTGCAATCTCAAAAGGAAAAAATAAAACTTCTCCAGTGACTTATGCACCGTACCTGGCATTTTCAACTTTTCTTATATAGAAGCTCTTATTTAGTAGCTGTCACTCAAGACCTATACTTTTGCTTCAGTATCAGCTTTCAAATTCATGTTACATTGGGCATCCTTTTAAAATAATAACTAGCCACTCCCAAACTTCTGATCCATCTTAAAAAACTTGCACCAAAATTGATTTTCCTATAGAAGTTTTTTCCAGAGGTTCTTAAAAATACCAGGAAAAAATAAGTTGTTCTGATAGTGGTTTACAGTATAAATAAATAAAAGTATAGAAAGTGGACATTTCTTGTTTTTTGTATGATCTTGATTTTTTCTTGAGGTGTCAGAATGTTATTTTCTATCCTCTCCTTAAACCACATTTCTCTAATGGGACATTGCAGGGCTGCTACACAACAGCCGTGTTCCTGACATAAAAACAGTTTTCTCTGTTTGAAATCTGTCCCTGTTACATGCACACTCCTCGGGGCAAGGCCCAGGTGTGAAGCCTCATTTTACTGAAATACATTTCCCAATGATCATGACAGAGTCAGCATTTTGCAAAGAAAGCACATTTGTAAGAGATATAAAGTTCCTCTAGAGGTAGATTACCATGAAAGTAGAAACAGCTTAGTTACTTTAGTCAGACAAGCATTTCTTTATCCTTAGAAAAATAAAATTAAATAACTTTATAAGTAAATGTAATAAGCTCTGTCTATTATTGAGTGAATTTTTGACAATCTGCAATAAAAAGACCATCAGGAGAGGTTCTTCTTCCCCTTAAGGAATTTCTTTCTACTTATTTATTTTTGACTTTGAAAAAGATTAAGAATTATTTTTTTAAACAACTGGCTGCAGATTAAAATTAACACTGTACATTTCAATTATTATCAATTCATCAGGGAGCCAAAAGAATTGGTATCTTTTTAATTAAAATATTTTTATCAGATAACCTAAGCCTCTAAGGCCATATATTTGATTTTAATTAAAAAAAAATTCTGCTTGTGATCATTGTTCAGAATTAATATACCAAATAAAATATGGGAAGAAAGGAGGTAAAGGGAGGTTATATAGTGTTACCTGATAAAAGGAGACAGTAATATTTAAAATGAGGTAAGTGTTACACCGATTTATGATGTATTTTATCTTCTAGAGAAACCCTAGTTTATCGTAGTGTCGTTCGGTTCGAAACGTCAGCTGTATATCTTTCTGCTTTTGAATGTAACTCTAGGTTGAAAGGAAAAGGTTTGCAGTGACGTGATGTATAAGCAGATCAAAAGCTTGGCATTTTTTCTGGGATAATTTGCTTTGATATGGAAACATTTTTGTTGTCATAAATACATAAATATTATAAATATCTTATAAATATCTTGAAAGAATATTAATTAATAACACTTAACATGCCTCTCATCTTCATGGTGCAGTGCAAACATCTATTAATCAGAAAGGATGAAAATGTTCCTTTTGTTTTAGTCCCCACTCAAATTATCCTGTAAACATCCTCATCCCTAACCATCTAAGCAACAGAATTTGCATTTTTTTCTTTGTTTCAAAACTGAAACAAAATATCTTCATTCATACTCTTCTTTCCTTTGTATCCATAACATATCTGTATCAGGAGCCAGTAAAAAAAAAAAAAAAAAAATCTAGTTTGTAAGATAATAGGGCCAAGCAAATCAGCCTCTAAATCCCACACTTAATGTAATCACTGAAAAGACAAGTAGCAGCCCAGCACCAGGCTAACCTGAGTGTCACAGCTGGGGAACACAGTGGGGGAAAGCAGAGGTGGCACCTGGCACCAGCCCTGTGCTGTGCATGAGATGAAGGTGCTCTGGTTCCAAGGGCACTAGTGAATGTTGCATTAATACATTTTTTAACCTAAAATGCTAATCAGGATTCAAGAATGGCTGTGACTGAAGGAGGAAGGATGTCACCAACCCACAGATGAGCAGGATTTAGCACCTTACAAGGTAGCAGTTCCTGCCTTCCATTGGCTCCCAAGTACCAAAGCAATGTGATGTCACTTGGTAAATGCTCACTAAATACACTGCTAGTTCTCATCTCCTAGGATTACACCTGTTGATCATTTATCATTCAAAATCACAAAAAATAATGGATTTCTGGTCCTAATACTTGAAGGCATTTTTCCATCCCATTTCTCTGTGCATATCCATATATCCAACGGAGATGGATTTCACTTTTCATTTCAATTTTTTTTCATGGATTTAGTAGTATACACACACTTTGAAGAAATTAACTGAAGGAAAAAAAAGATGATCTTCACTTGTACTGTCAGTGAGTTATTTTGCTCTTTATAAGCTAAGCCAGTTCCCGAGCACCACTGTTTATTTCCATTTACAGAAATTTGTAGGACAATGTATAGTGTAGTCTAAGGATTATAGCAGCCTGACACAATTGTCAGCACAATTTATTGAAAAGTGCCAGCCTCAAGTCTTGTGGTCTTCCACTTTTCATCTTTAGAAAACAAATTTTGGTCTAGGTTAGAGTATATTTATTCATTACACTGTTAATTTTTTAGCTCTCATAGCTTGTTCCCAGAGTAAATGAGATAATAGCTATTTTAATCTATAAGCCATTAACATATTTGTCTCATGAGACTTCAGGGTCTGGGTTGTACACTTTAGAGTTAACATCTTGGATGTAACTAGAAGAAAAGAAATCATTGTTAGACCAGAAGGATTTGTTTTATTTTCACTCTTAAAAAAAAATCCACAAAGACCCCAACAACAACAAAAAAAATTCCCACAACAAAATTTCCAGCTAAGGAAAAGAAGAAACTAGCATAAATCTGCCAGGGACTCAGTTCACAATTTAAGCTCATCCTAGTGGATAAGGAATTAAAAATAACTCTTGAGCATTCATACACATTCTGGGAATTTAAATTAACATAATTTTAGACAGTGGGGTTTTATTTATGCATATGCAATCCCTTAGCTGCTCATTGCATCAACTTGTTGGATCCATTGGGCCCCTTCCAAACCAGTCAAATGCAAAGGGAGGGTCTCCTATCAGCTTAGGGTATTTTAGGTTTGGCCTGTTGAAAAAAACAGGTCTTGAAGACATTTTCAGACTCTGTCTTGGACAGGCTCAGATATCTTGGGAGTTTGGAATAAATTTATAGACGTCACTTTAGGCTTTAACTTTTGTCTGTTAGTCTTCCACTGAATGGCTTTTGGGTTATCATCTGAATTATTTATGCACACACCCAGGCAGATGCACATACATACAAACATATAGAGCGTGAAGACTTATATAGAAAATTAAGCATTTGCTTTTCTGATTCCATTTCATGGTTCTGAAAAGAAAAAAAAAAAAATCTACTTTCTATCAAAAGTTCCCAGGACAAAAAAGATTCTTGAAAGATCCAAATCAGAGCAGTGACCAAGTTCATTACTGATCTGACAATGAAACAGAAGGCATCCCTTGAGTTTCCCCTTCAGTGGGTCCATGTTAGAGAAGTATCTCCTTGTCTTCTGTTCACTAAGTTTCTATCAAGCTAAAAATATATATATATAGAAATTTGCAATACTGCAATGTTTCACTAGCAACAATTTACAGTTTATTAAAATATTTTAAAAACCAAAGAAACAATAAAATATGTGTTTGTACAAATTACTGTATCTTTCCCTTTCTTTTCCTCTTTCAGAGAGAAATATTATGCTTTTCTGAAACACAGTGCTGCCCTGGTGAAAAAAGAGAACAGATACATTAACAGGGTCTCACTTTTCCCTTGTTCACTGTCTTAGCAAGCTGACCCTGGAGTTTTGGCAGCTGAGGTATATGGAAAGGAAGTTTGCAGACAGACCCCTCTTTTGCCAACAGGAGTTGGGTGGAAGACAAATTTTCAGGCCAAATTGGTCCTTCATAATTGACTGGGGTATACAAATTATAAGGGACTCCAACATGCACATCAAAAGGCACCATGAATCACCAGGGACAAGGATAATTTACCCTGCACAGTTCTGAAAGGAGAGTTTTGACTGACTTCTGCATTTTGCCATAACACACTCTTTCTCTTGTGTTTTTTACCATTCATTTATTCATAGCATCCTCCAAACCCAAAAAACCCCCACAGGCCTCAGACATTTAGCACAACGGTAGCTGTCGTCAGCCCCAACACTTTATCACCTGTGCTTTACAGAAGGTGAACCTGGAGCACAGAGTCTGCCATTTACCACAGTCAAAAGAGCAAGAGACCTGAAAAATAAAGCTTCCTCTCAAGCCTCCTATAAGCAGCTGCCAGGGCTCTAGGTGCAGATCTGTATTTTTCCAGTCACATAGTGTGCCCTTGAAATCAGAGGGCAGCAAAGAGCCTTTCTCATTTAAATCCATTGCGATTGCGAGAAAGAGAATCTTTGACTTGTTTGCTATGCTTCCCTTGACATACTGCCTCCAGGGCAATGTTCAAAATGACCTTACATAACAGTTTACATTCATAATCCATCACTGCAGAGGGAAATCAAAACAACAGACTCTTTCCCGCTTCATTATGAAGGGCTGCTCTTGTTCTATGTTGTGTCCTTGGGAAAGAACCAGTGATGAAGTCAGATTAGAACTACCAAAACCAAGAATACCCCCAACCCTTAAAAACAGCCCTTGTACAATGTGCGTTTGCAAATTAATTACACCTTGGCAGTGTGCATTTACAAAGTAGTTGAAAAAAATCAAGTGGCTGAAAAATTAATAAAACAACTTTTTTTCAAAACTCAAAGGCCTCTTAATGCTTGTCATTTGACAAATCTTACTGAAGTACCTCAAGTATCACTTTTAGAAGATTCTGAATATTAATGTATGCACACATGATACCATTTTTATATGTAAAAATTGCATTTTTTTAGCAAAGACTACATTTAACACAGATTTCTTTTCCCTTCCAAATTCTTTCTTCACCTGTCAATATAATATTTCAGAATCTTGCAAAGCAGTGTTTTTACTTACCAGAACAGAAGAAATCTCACCATCTCTTAACTTGAGGATGAAAATGAAAGCCCCCTTCATTTTACTTGTCAGTCCAATTAAAAAAAAACATTCTTACCTCAAAAAGTGAGTGAATCAACAAACATGACACAGCAGGTTTAGAGATAAGAACTCAATGAATTGATAAAAACCTTGAATTCTGTAGTATTTTTACTATCACCAGATCTAAAACAGTTTTGCTAAACAGCTCCCCTTCTTTGGTAAGAGAAACAAGGATGGAAGCTGTACAATAACCTCCAGTGCTTCTTGATAAATAGCAAAATAGCTCAGTGGAAATGTTCAACTCCTCTATGATTAAAAAACAAACCTTTAATGTAGTTTTTGTTTACTGTGTCATAAGTGCAGCGTTGGAAGTCGTTGCCAAAGATTCATTGGAACAGGCATCACTAAGGCAGTGTCAGCCAGCCAGCTCTTTGAAAATGATTCAGTTCCTCTAGTCTTATGACTAAAATAATATGCAGTGGCTCCAGCTCGAAGCCTGGTTAATACATCTGTCCAGAACACATAATTACTTGGTCATAACATTCCCCCGGCCACCAGCCAACAAACCAATCAGCATTTCTTCTTAACTCACTAGAATTTTTGCTGTGTCAAACTGTTTGATCTCTAGGTAGTAAAAATGCAAAAAATGGAAGGACACTGCACTGGAAGGTTTTAATTTAACATAGTTTCTCATGGAAATTAAATTTGAAGAGAAACATGTTTTTGTTGACATTGCTAAAGTTAAGATTTTTATTCTGCTTCAGGAATGATATTGACATATTTATCTTGCAGCTTTTTTCTTATCTCTTCACCAGCTAAGAGATTCTGAAATGTAATCTCCCTTTCATTAATTACTTTCACAAAAACCCTCATGTTTTTGAGAAAGTTAAATGATACCAGCAAATTTAACAGGTCACTATGTGTGCAATTATCAAGTTATCAACTTGCATGGAAATGAAACTGAAAGAGGTGAAAAATTCTGTATTTACACAGATACAACTGTCTACAGTTCTCTAAGCTTTATTTGTAAGCATTTTATTAATTTTCTGAAGCCTAATTTTGTCAACTCTGATCCAGTTCCTGAGGAACTTTGTACCCATGAAAGCTTTTTATTTACTTCACCAGATCACAGGATCAGGAGAGCAGTAGTGTTATACTTGCTTCCTTTATCTTGTGCCAAAACCACACCCAGGAAAGCACTCCATGCTCAATTCAGAATAATTCAAGTGTTTCTCTATGCAGATATGGTATTTCTAAAGTAACAAAATAAATTGCTACATTTTCTACAGTGAAGAACTTAGGCATCATACTCAAACATGCAACCTTAAAGAAACTGCAAAATTTCCAAGTTCATACTACATTTATTGGCTAAAGTGCTGTGGTTTCACAGGGTATCCTTTTTTTAATCAGTGTTTCTAGACAAAGAAACACCTTTACCTCATGGCCAACACTGAGACTTAAAGGCATTACAAGAATACAAAGAAAGGACAAGGCACTTTCCCTGTCCACAAGGGCCACAAGTCATATGCTGTGGCAAATAAGAAAAAAATGATTTCCCTACTTTCCTTCACAAGATTTCACAAGAGCCACAGCAGATGCATTTACATTTTTTTTATTTTAGGAGTAGTACATGGGAGAGGACAGTAAGGTTGCGGGGTTCATCCAAAATGGAAGACAGGAAGGAAGATGAAGCTCTCATCTGAATTCTGTTAGAGATTTTCTCTCCCTAGGTCACAGAAGGAGGAAGGACCGGGATTATCCCTCTCTCAAAAGGAGCTAGGATGTGGTTGGAGTTGATTTTCAGAGAAACTCAGTTGCTTTCCTGTCACAGGCTTTGCTGTTTATTTTCTGTTAGTATCAAAGCTCAGATTCAGCACCTTTTCTTTGAAAAAGTGGAATTTAAAACACCCAAACAGCATATTCCGAATTCTTGACGTAGTACAATACAGGGATAGTTAAATATTTCAAAGGTCTATGCACATGTTCTATGAGTGCTAGATGACTGCTAGTAATAGTATCATGCATGTCAACATTAACAAGGATTGTGTGCATTAAGATGAAGAGAATCTGTGACAGAACTGAAAAATGGTTAATTATAACCAAAGAATGCCAAGGAATGATGGGGTTCTTATCATGTGTATAAGCTTCTATTTGAAATCACCCTTACCTTCCTGAGTCTAAACATTCAAACTATTATAGGTAAAAACAAAGCTAACTCCTCACAACATTTAGAGCAAAATGGGAAAACATTTTATAACTTTTATGATCCAGAGGATATTTAGAAAATATAAAGACTGGTGTCTTAAGTTTAGAAATGCCACAACAATATTGCCTGAATTCATGTGACTTCCTCATATCAGTTGCCTCTTCAAGCAAGTGCACTTTTATACAGCTTTAATTCTATGATCCTACATTAGATTTTCAACAGGATTTCCGCTTTATTTGGTGGAATCATGACATTTTATGTCTTCTGCATTTACTGTGTCTTTAACCATTGCAGAGAGGCATGTTTTCCTGCCTTGCTTTAAATACAAAGCTATGAACTTCATGTATATATACCCACATCCACCTTCCTCCCTCACACCCAGCTTAATGGAGTACTTTGCAGATTTATTTTCATGCTACCTTATTATTGAGACCCATAAAATGACTGGGTTTATTATCCTCATAGAGAAACAAAAAATTCATCAGAAACAGACATGAATTAGTAAGACAATCTTCACATATAACCTAGTGTGAAAAGTTTGACTATACACATAGCTTCTCAGTGTCAGCACTGAACAGTTGCAGCAGTAGTATTGAAGGCCCAATACCCCTGGAAAACTGGCCACAGGTCTTTCATATTAGTTAAAATAAGAAATTATGTAAATAAAGTAAATATCTGAATGAGCATTTGTATGTTTTGCTGTTTTCCTACAGATGTGAAAACACCCAAAAATCCTCGCGTGCCCCCTAAATATGTCTTGGCCATGTTTACATAGATAATGTCTGGATACAATTTTTTTCCTGAAATGTTTCTTGTTCCTCACAGCGTCATAAAATTTCAATAAATGCCACCTTGCCAAAACACCACCTAACCACAGGCACTGAGGTTTCTGTTACCCTCTCCACTAGCAGTGAGGAGAGACACCTGGAGTACAAATTCCCCTCTGGAGATACCTTTCTGTCAATTGTGAAGTTCAAAGCTAACATATGACGGTAACATGTCTCAGCTAAGGATACTTCAAAGGAAAGACTTCATTTCCATCTTTCTGGGGTGGTGGGGTGCATCCAGACCGACATCTCACAGGATGCTTTGCTGAAGCATGACAACCGCAGCAATCTCCCGTCTCTCTCTTTCCCCTGCTGCCACTCTTTCCAAAGGCAATATTTATCCTTCTACTCGGAAATGAAAATGAAAGCTGGTGTGTGACAAAATGTACAGTATGATGCAAAGCATGTCATGTCATAGCAAAATCAGCTTAAAGCCAGCATGCCAGTGATATCACTCATAGACAGCAGTTAATTTGGAAAGTGGAAGGGAGAAGCCAATATCTCTAGTGTGATGTGATTGTGTACTGAAAAGCCCTCACATAAATGCACACGTGCACAGGAATGGAATTGAAAGCACTTTTTTGGGGACTGAGCACTAGAAAACGTACAGTTGGGAACCACTTTCCATTGGTTGGTAGAGGAGATAATTGGCTTTATTCTTTAAAGTGTTATTAAGCATCTTTTAACACTTTCTGATTTTTGCAGTCTTAAGCAGCAAGCTTGATACTTTTTATTCCTCCTGGAATATGTATCTTTTCCAAAACATTTATCTTAGTTTGCTCTGGTTAAAAAGAAAAATCTTAAATTACTATTAAATACACCTTTGACTGAATCCAGGCAACAATGTAATAAGTAACTACGTATTCTGGATGAACTCTAAAGGCCTTCTTACAGTTACATATTCATCCCTTCATCAAGACAATCCACTGTACTTCAGGCAGTATACATATATTGCAGTCTGTGTATATAGATGCTGTATATATTACTGCTTCCTTAAAATAACAAGCAGAGTCATGAGAAAATATAAAGAATAAAGATGAAAGACATAACTGCTTAGTTTGGAAATTAAACATAAATTAAGGTGGAAGAAATTCTCATTATTTACTTAGGGCCTGATCCAAAGCTCTTTAAAGTCAGTGGAAAGAACATCAACTGCACGAGGATTTAAAATGTGACACAACAGTTGAATGCTTTGAAAAAATGTCTGGGAAAGCACCAAAAAAAGTCTACTTAGAAGTGGGGAGGGAAAGGGCTTCCTGGATTATCTTACATCATTTTTACCTGTGGGACAGTCTTGATCTCAGCTTACAAGGACATGCATTGCTTTATTCCATCTGTGCAAGAATGAAGCATGCTAAAACTTTGTGGCATTGGATCAAGTGTAAGACAGGGCTAGAGGTGGAAATAAAATACCTTAGGTGCTTTTCACACGAGCACTGCAGCTAGGGCAGGACCCCTCAGACCTGCTCTGTGACCTCTAGTGAGGTAGAGGCACAGTCTCAGCCTGGGGCAGCAATCCATGCACCACAGGTTTGGGAGCACCACTGGCACAGTGCGTGTGTCAGGAGGCTGAAACTGGAGATTGAAGAAATTAGCAACCAAAGAAAAGTCACTGCTTCTCAGGATTTCCAGCATCCTCTCCATTACTAACTTTTCCACTGATCAACAGATATTATTTTTTGAGCACAAACACCATGGAGCACCTACACAGAACACTCCTATAGACATTTTAGTATGTTGGAAGGCATAGAGTGTTCTATTTGAGTTCCAGGACAGAGAAAATCTGCATTGAATGTGTGTAACACCCTTGAATGTAAGTCTCCAAGAATGCAGAAAGTTATAGGATGGGGTTAGATTTTTCACATACTTTTTCCTATTCCACATCTATGTAAGTATGAAAATCAGTGCTGAATAGTCCTTAAAAAGATTCCCTCTAAGATTTTTTCTCATTCACTATTGTATTATTTGCTCCATGACTCTTGCAGTCCGTAGCAATCGAATTAATATAACTTACAGTTCAATGAGACCTTGTATAGCATGTAGCCCTGTTCCCTTAATTCCATCAACAGAAAGTATGATAAAAATAGTAGTAGACAGACCATTGATTAAAAAAGTCTGGTTCTGTGTAATTGTCAGAGAGTCACAGAATTAAATAATTAATAAAATTTATTATTTTTTTTATAAAATTATGATACTAAACTTTTCCTGCTCTGTTTTGGTTGTAAGTCATCCAAGGAAAGAATAAAGAAGGAATTTAGTGTTTGCTTGTAAAATCACTGGAAACAGAAACCTGAGCCAACTGAAGTTTAACAGTAAAGAAATTTACTCCTCACCACATAGCTACTGTTTAATTGTTTATTACTTTGAAAATGTACTCCCAATAGTAACATTAAAATCTGGTTCTAGGCCAATCCAGGCACATAAGGTAGAGCTGGAAAAGATCCAGTTAGTTCACAGCATCACATTTTGCAGTGTCAAAGCAGTAAAAATTTCCCTTTACATTCAAGAACATCATAATATCTTGTTTAAATTAAATGTTGAAAATATAAACAGACTTTGATAATTTTTTCTCTCTTTTTCTTTTAATTTTATTTTTAGACTCATCATAGTGAAAACAGCTTCCAAAATACGGATAATGCTAAACAGACAGAGTGATATTATTCTTGGAAAACAAACTCTTGCCTTCAAGAACCTGTGCCCACCCTGCTGAGTCAGTTGAGAAGTCCAGCTGATTAAACTTCAGCAACAAAATTTAAAGAAAAACTTCCAAAAAAATGTCAGCAATGCAAAACAGGTGTGGGGAAACCAACATTCACATAAAGACCAATTTTCACAGGAAATGTAGGCTGTTTGACTGCCAATTCTATTTATGGCATCTTCAGGTTTCTCCCTATTCCATTCATATTAGAAGTACCAAGATTAGTATTTGGTTGCCCAAATCAACTCCATGCCTTTTTGGAATGTTGTAAAGCAGTCTCCTAAGAGACAGCTGTGACATTTCCCTCAGTTCTGATCTCATAATTCTAGTTACAAACAGAGATGATATTCCTTGACTCTGGTAACAATTTCTTCCCCAAAATGCTGGTAATTAGCACCTCCACCATTTTCACTACAGTGCATCAGAGTATGGTGGCTTGTGCATTGTATGAAGAAAGCAAGCCATTCTTTGAACATCCATTTTGCTCCCAAGTTAAAAAATGTGTTAAGGAGTTCTTTGTGTAATACCATGTTCTGTAGTGTATTTCATTCAACACGTATTCTGGCAGACCTTCCCCAGTACTTTTTATCAAGCTGTAGCTTCAGTTATTTTCAAAGAGCTTCTCTATTCAGCTTCTAACCCTTCCCATCCACCCTAGAAAAGAAACCCCAGCACAATACCAAAATAAACCCAGAATCACTCTGCAGGATGATTGCTCTCTATCCCAAGCCATTGTCACACACTGGAGGCTGGCCAGTGCTCTCCTGGGAGGTGGCAGTGCCATCCCTGAGAGGTGAGTGTGCAGGAAAAGCTGGGCCAGAGGAGCTCACCCCGACTCCCGGAGCACTGCACAGGGAGGAGTGTGGGCAGTACTGCCAATATCTGTGCTCTGCCCCGCAGCAATGCTCACAGCTGGCATCACACCCAGCACCATGAGCACCTGAGGCAAACAAAGGCTCCCACCTGCTCCCTGAACAACTTATTATTCAGCCTTATCCAAAGCAGGGAGACCATTCCTGTCGTATGGCTTAAATCTGATCCTGCACTCCTCCTCTCTGTTTGTTAGCCTGTGTCTGAGCTTGCAGTCTGTGTGGAGAAAGAAACTGCATTCTTTTGTGGAGGGCTAGCACTTTTTTATAATAATTACTAAACCACAAGACAATGTTATATTTATTTTTAGGCCATATTATACTTTGTGAAAGAACCTGAGCTTTTTCTTAAGGACATTACTAGACACGTGGCACCAGCAGTACACGAACAGAATGTAAATATATGCAAGTATTTTACCCTTTTTTTTAACTATAATGTTAATGATGATGTTAATTGAATGTTAATTGAATGATCTTAAACTGCTT
The DNA here is from genome assembly GCF_049639895.1 of Pseudopodoces humilis. Taxonomy (NCBI): domain Eukaryota; kingdom Metazoa; phylum Chordata; class Aves; order Passeriformes; family Paridae; genus Pseudopodoces; species Pseudopodoces humilis. The sequence continues at coordinate 35,665,090 of NC_142205.1, forward strand.
TCAAGCTGATCTATGAATAACATGGCTTAGCTGCTAAAACCACGGAAGAAACTCCTGCACCACAGAATGGACTAGCACAGCTTTCTTTTCCTGGTAAAGTGTGTTTGTTCTGTACTATCAACAAAATATTGTATTTCACAATGCAACAATCTTAAGAATACATTAGCAAAGACACAGTCTCTATCTTCCAGACAAAAAAACCTCCAAGCTATTTAGAAGGTAGTATTGTATTTTCCCTTGCTAAATACAGTATTTAGGGAGAGTATTACTCAAAAGGTATCAAGCAGGAGCAAATGTTTCTGTCTTCAAGTCCCAGGAGATTGTAAAGGCATTAAGAGAAATTTAACATTTCAAACTGCTCCATTAAAATAAATTCCTATAAACATGTACTTAGGATTATAAGTATGGAGAAACCATTCAGAGCAGAACATGGCAAAGGACTGACAGAAGGAGTCTTCATGGCACCTGTTGACTTTACAGAAAACCAAGCTTTATTCAGTAAAAAAGAAGGGCAAAAGAATCACAGTATATGGTGGAATATCAAACATTGCAACACTTGCTGGGTGCTGGGTGTTGTTACTTTAAAGCAAAAATAATTTAGTTTTTATTTGTCTGGATAAAGCAAGTGTCTTTGCAGAGGTACACCTTTATTTTTATCCATGCTTCAAGCACACAGATTAAAAATCATAGTCATACTCTTCCTGCACAGAGTTTGGTAAAACTGCCCTAGAAGGATACACAGACTGATTAAAAAACATAACCCACAGCTGCCTTTGGCTGTTGCAAATAGCTTCTGTCCTGCTGCAAATGAAGATGTTTAAATCTGTGCTAGAGAGGACCAAGGAGTCACCCAGTACTGATGTGGAGTCCTAAAATTCTTGTTCTATTTCCTACCTTGCATAGAGGTCAGAGGCTGAATTGGCCTATAACATAGGATTTTAGGGCTTTCTTTTAGCTCACCATCAAATAATTCAGAGTAAAAAAAAAAAAAAAAAAAAAGAAAAAATAAAAGTAATAATAATCTCACTTCCTGGTTGACAGGTACTGAAAAAAATTCCCAAAAATCAGATTTCATGCTACTGCTGTGTCATACAGAATGCTCCATCCGTATCAGAATCCTGTAAAGAGCAAAGATCAAAAATAGTAACTTTCTTTGGATTCAGTGTGGAAAGCCACCATACTTGAAGCATCCCAACAAAGCAAAATGTTGAAGCAGAGTGCATACCTACATGCATGTAATGTTACAGGTCTGGTGACATGCTCAAAGGTCACTTCATGCTTGTGCCAGGCCTTTGAGTTTGTTACTCATATGATAACTGGCACAAAAGAGACTTCAAAATTGTGATGAATTTTATTTTATTTATATATGATCCCCATGTTTTCCTGTTGCTCTTATTGAGAGGATACACCTCTATTGTTTCTGTGTGCATAGTAAAGTTGCCGAATGGAGGCTGAAATGACACAACTGAGTGCTGAGACATGAAAAATTCTAATATTTAGTCCTGCAAGATTTTGTTCAATCCAACTTCATCCACAAAGCAACCAATGTCATGAATTTAGGAAGTAATTGAAGTTACATGTGAGCTCAGAGCAATTGTGGTCCAAGGGGAAATGGAATTTTTCGAGGCCACATCCCTCGTGTAGAAGTTACATTTATCGTCTGCATTCCCCTTGAGATACAGTGTGTCTTTGAAAACAGAGGAAAGTACATTTATTAATGTTGCTGTAAATAACCTCAGCCATTCTCTTTGCTGTTCTTTAGCAATGAATCCTATTTTGATACTAAATTTAAGCAAAGTCTGAAAGGGAAGAAGAGCAGAGTATAGCAGAAAAAGTAGAAAGTGCCAAGCTTTCAAGGAGGAAAACAATTTGAGATTATCTTTCTAGCTTAACTCAGAAAATCAGAAACACAGTTTAAATCTGAATTTCCTTAACAGCATTAAGCAAAGATAAAAAATTCCAAACAAAACCACAGAATATTAGAGACAGACTTTCTAAGATGCTTCCAAAGAAGCATTTGCTAAGCTCGTACACACACTTCTTGCCTAAAAGCCCTCGTGTTTACACAGATAATGACAGTGCACACTCCACACATAACAGGAGCTAATTTTTCATTTTAATCAGCCAACACACAAGATAGAACTCCAAAATGACAAGTTCATGTGGGGTTTTTGGTTGGGTTTTTTTTGTTTGTTTGTTTGTTTTTGAGTGGGTATTTTTTGGTTGAGGTTTTCTTTGTTGTTGTGTTTTGGGGTTTGGTTTTTTTTTGTTTTGGAGGGTTTTTTGGTTTGGTTTTTTTTGTACCAAGAGAAGACATATAATTGAACCAAGTATTTCTCACATGAAGAAAAGAAGACTCTAAGAAAGAGTTGGGCAGGGATGTCAATAAGGTTTCTTCATTTCATTAAAGTCAGGTGCAGTTCACCCAAGATCTTAGTTCCAAAGTGGTGTTCTAGAATAAGTATGATGAACAGGACAACAGGCAAACATATTTTCAAGGACGTAAATAGAAATTAAATCCTGAATGTGCTATTTTATGAAAGAGCTCATCATGTTATTCAAAAGTTTGGTTCATAAATTGTATTTAATATCAGAATTTACTACAGGAATTAGAATTATGATTGATGAGTTTTGAAGGAAATACACTGCAATTCTATGAGGAAACAGACATAAAATTTGCTATTTGCTTGCATGGGGGGGTCTCAGCTATTTTTCAGTAAATATGCAGTTTGACCAATTGATCAAATAATTATTTTTTTTTACTGTAAATAGAAACTTATCTCTAGTTAAGACAGTCACTCCCAGTTTTTTTTGGTCCTCCTTTAAATTCTTTATTTAGTCCCCAAAGATTAGAACTAGTTTTAGTCCAACCTTATGAGAATCCTTTCATGTTACTTCTATTAGTATGCAGTAATTACATAAAGATTTTCTTAACCCTTACCCACTGATACCTAAGAAGAATTAAGAGCAGCTTTTCCATGACAGAGTTGAGTCAGCTGTTCCTGCAGACCACTTTCTAGTGTTTTTTAACCTTGTGTCATTTGGACTTCCCTCTCCAAACAGATACATTTCAGTAAGTGGCTCATTAGCATCACACAGGAGAAGAATCCTTGCTTTTTTCCTTTTAAAACCACCATATCCTTAGCTATCTATCTCTGGTGTTTGTACTGATATTACAGCCACTTCAGTAAATTGAAGCTCTTCCACAGATCTCTACTTCAAATCAGCGCCAGCCTCAATTCTTTGGCTGAGGCAAATGCCAGACATTGTTTATACAGTGGTAATCAACATGGTAAATTTAGAATATACCAGAATAAATTATGATAAATTTGCTGCCTCAGGATAAAGATAACATATGGGTAGAGTCAGTGGTTATCTCTTAAAAAAAGGGGAAATTGATGAACAGACATTTTTTTTTTCCTTCCAGGCTATCAGAATAAATGGTTCTTTTTCCCCTCTGGGATTTGTAGAAAAAGAAGATGGGACATGTGGATCTCATGAACTCTGATGCTAAATACAGCTACAACTTTGGAAAGACTGTCTTCCCTATATTTCAAGTTGAACTCCATGTTCGTTCCCTTAGCACTAAGAGTTGCTTTATTTCTTTCTTTTTTTTCCCCCTGTCATCTCTCCAGAGGTCAGGAAATGAACTGTGTGTCATCAGGGAGCAAAGCAGTGCAGAACCCAGGGGGCCTGATAGCAATGGTGCTTTTTTTTCCCCACCTCAGCAGCTTGATTTGCTGTTCCCAGAGTGGGTTTCAGAACCACCAACTAGTGAAAAATCAGTTGTGGTGTTGATTTTGGAGGTTTTTGGTGAGAGGTATATTTTTCACCTAAGAAAATATAATAATAATGAAAAAAATCCATAACACATCACTGAGTGTGGAATTTCACTTCACTTTCCTTCTAAAACTTAGTGCTTGAGAGTATTATTTAGCAAAGTTTATTTACCTGGAGATGAGTTTCCAGAAAATATATATATATTCCAAATGCAAACTATCTTCAGAATAGACCAGCATTTTTCTTTCTCTGTCATATACTTGTCCATGGCCCAAAATTTGAAGAACCAAAACCACATTTTTGTGCCTAGCATATGTAACTTTGGCAAATCATCTGGGTAATGAAAGCAATTAGGATCTAACAAAATCTTAATCTACTTGCAAAATATGGCAATCCTATTACTGATATTAGCTGTCTGTTTCAGGACATTTGTGTAAGTAAACTATGCAGCTAGAATCCACACATAGTGAGTGTACAGTCAATCTTTTGTTCAACCTGCAGGAAGAGTTGCATTTCTTCAATTTCATTTTCCACTTCTGCCTTTCAGCTCCATCTCTGCCTTTCAGCTTCACCTAACTTTAAGTATGTGTTTAAGTCCAACAGGCTTTAATAGGATTTAAACACGAGGATTAAAACGCTTTGCCTCAGTAAGGAGGAAAGGGGTGCCTACTCACTTGCCTACCCACTTAGATTATGCACTTTGCTAGAAGGAAGATTTCATGTCCATCTACATCAGTACTGAGAGAAGATGTGATGGTGGAGGCCCAAAGTCTGATAACAATTATTTGTCCATTCCCTGGGTCATAGTGAGGATAATGAGCAGATCTCACAGCAGTGAGGCAGCAGACCTTCATCTTCCTCTTGATATATCTTTTGAGCAGGAGCTATCCCAGGCAGAACCCAAATGAACTGCAGAAAGACTGTGCTCCCCAGAACTACTTAGGAGATAAACTACACACTGCCATTTGGTAGCATGGGCTTCTTAGAAGCTGCTATAGTATTAATTTTAACTTCCAAAATGATAGAAGAGAAGCAAAATTCCATCATCCTGTCTATTTTTATTAAATAAAAAGTAGTCTTTCCTGTTTTCTAGAATATCCTAAGCCATTAAGAAAATATTTGCAGGACACAACACGGTATGGCCACAGTAGCAGCAGTGTCTGGTGAGGACCTGCAGACGACCCAGTCATACTGCTGTGCAGAGAGGCACAACTCCTGAACGTGCCTGAGCTCACCCCAGAGGGCTGTGGTGCTGAGTATCTAATACCCATTGCAACCCAGAGACTCACAAAAACCCATCATCAATCACTGAGCCTGCTGGAGAACAGCTAGAAGCACTTACTTCTCGGTATCTCAGACTTCTCAATCTTTTCCCACATGCCTCAGCCTCTTTTTTGCTCACTCGCTGCAGACGCACAAAACATCATAACGTTTCAGAAAGATATTTACAATCTCAGGCATCCAAGTGACCAGCATTTCCCTGTGACCTTCTCACCCCATCAGCGAGCTGTCGAGCTTTTCTAGGTTATGTCCTTACAGAAATTTTTCCTTAGGCTTCTGTAGCTTAAACAGAGCTGTTCTAACGCTTGTGCATGGAAAGTTTACATTTGTCTGGCGTGTGACTGCTCTGTGGGGGCAGGATGCCAGTTACCTGGCACAAGTGCCTAGCCCTCTAAAGCACAGTTTAATCTGGCAGCACAGAACACTTGGCAAACATAACACATGACTGAGCTGCAACAATAACTTCACATTTCCATTGATTCCTGTCTTTAACCAGGGGAATTTTTCAGTTGGCTACCACCACCCCTAAAATTTTTACTTTTCACAGTATTGAAGCACAACAGATGAGTTTAAAATCTTGAAAAGGGCTTTTTCTTGTGTTAATTGAGAAAAAATTCAAATAGTGTATGGAAGCTATGCTTCCTATTAAAAAAGAAAAAACTAGAACCCCTCCCCCAAAAAACAGTCAACCAACCAACTAAAAAAAAAAAAACAGAGTTTAAATTTACTCTGAAAAGTAACTGAAATATGATACAAATAAACCACTTAAAGTGTGTTTCAAAGATGGCTATTGCATTAGCATAAGCAGGACATTCAGCAGTAAAAATGCCTCTACAGTGAATAAAAAAAAAAAAAAGGAAGCGATTTGCAAAAATCTGATACTAAATTTACTTTCTTGCTAAATCATATTGGAGTGATGAACTTCAAAACACTAGGAGAAATGATGCAAGAGAACACTGAAAATTTTACCTGTGAACCGGGAATTTTGACAACCTTTTCCTGATTCAAATGTTTGTGTGGATACACATATATCTAGGTAGACAGATCAATTGTGTTTAAGTAAGAAAAGCAGAATTACAACCCACTGATGGCTCTTACTTTCCCTAGGGAATTGCTGGAGATGATCCTAGGGACATGAGCTTAGCTCCTGTCCTTCAGCTGCCGAGCAAGCATGGCTGCAGGATTGGCAGATAGCCCCGGCGTACTCACTGAAGTGTGCCGTCTCTTCCATCAGCTGTGCTCATTTTTTAGGGTAGAATGGTTGCAATTGCTCCTTCTGCAATTAGAATTCTCAGTGTGAATAAGCCACACTCGGTCTGAAGAATGACCACTCACGTTGGTTTCCTGTTCTATTTTACTGCTTGAAACGTGGCAGCAACTCAAAGCCTAAACCCAGTGCGGGGCCTCCTCGACTTAAGTGAGGTGGATCCCCTTGTGAGAGGACAGGCTGAACCTCCAAGGAGTTCCAGTCTTTCAGAGGGATTTGCAGAGACAAAAGCCAGGTAAGTGCTTTGCTCTTCCTAAATACCCTCCACGAACAAGCACAAGACAGGGGAAACAAGTGCCACAGTGGAGCAGGCTGTTTTATAGGTGGGCAGCTGGGGCAGAAGAGCATTTTAAAAGTACCTCTTAAAGTGCTTTAAAAGTGTTGAAAATCTGAGCCTAAGTGAACTGGTCAAGGTTAGAGTGGAAGGCTGTGTGAAAATTAATGCATGTCTCCAAGTTCCATGTCAGGCTCCTAGCAGTCCTGTTCCCAGCCAATTTGTGCATTAAAAATATTCAGAAAAGCCTCCATTTGTAGGAAGTCAAAGTTTCAGATGGGTAATTCTTGCGACTGAAAGGCATACCAAGTCCAGGGGAATGAATCATTCACCAGGAAAGAGAGCTAGCTGCATATTCACAGAGTAAAAATAGAATATATATCAAAGCCTTCACACTTTTTTCCATTCTGTAGTTTGCTCCATACTTTTAAAATGTGCTTAAACTGGGTGACCAAGTATGCAGAGGAAAACTTTACAAGCAGATAACTCTTCTAGGGCTGAGTGTCTGCCAAGACAAAAGTGTGTGGTTAATTTTAAAAGGAGGAGTAGTTATCACTCAGAACACACTATTTCTGTTGAAGCAGTGAAGGCAAAAATTAATCCCTACGATTTTTACTTGTCATTAAAATAGAACTTTCAAGAAATAAAATCACATTTTTTTAGTCTATACAGAAATAAAAATAAAAAATTTCAAATTTTTATAGAGGAAAGTTTTTAATACAAGAGGAAGTATATTTTGGAAAACTGTTTCATGGAAAAGTGAAAATCTGATACAAGGAGCTCTTACATACAGGTGTTACGTATTATAATCTACATTACAGTACTGTACTATCCACATGAGACCAGGTACAATGAAAAGCTTCTGGACTTTATTCAGGTTTGTGGGTTTCAATCTAATTTAATTTACAGCAAGTCTTACCTCCACAGACATGAGTACCTCCACTGGCTTCAGGGAAACCACAGACTTTATAGTGGCATAAGTACCAGGAATTAAGACTCTTACTCATTTCTATTTTAACTCTCAAATGTCAGCATGCAGGGGTGAAAGCCCATAAAATTTTTTATATTTACCATTATAAAAAAAAAATAAAAGAAAACTGAAGGCTTAATTTTTCATACAGTTTATCTCAACATACCCTGTTATGACCAACATGAAGTTCTATTTCTTTATAGAAGAGATAAAAATGTACCAGTAAAAATGCTCTAGAGATAAAAATGTATCAGTTCAACAGACATCAGGGAGACCTCCAGGAGATTAAAATTCAGGCAAGACAGAATCAAATCAAATCTATATCATCTGTTTCAAACAACAGCAACAACAGAAAGCACATTTGTATAAACTTCTCTTTTTCAAAGTAGTGTTCATTACAAAGTTACTGTTTGGGCCTTAATTTATGTCAGCTGGGGGATATCTTAGTTACTCAAAGAATTTTTTTCTTTTTTTTAGTCCATATAATGAGGAAATTCAAATTCATGCTTTTCTTTTTGTTGTGTCTAAAATGATTAAAGAGCTGCACCTCTCTGTCCTGTCTGTTAACAAAAGCATTTGTTCCTGACAGCTGAGAGGTTTTCTGGAGCCCGAGCTAGGGCTCGGGGCAGGGGAAGGGCGTGGGAGCCACTAGGTGGCAATAGAAACCCCTCAAATAAACTCCTCTCACGGATTTTATACTGGTCAGGAGCTATTAATTGCAACTAAGAAAGTGTTGAATCGAAAGGAAGCAAACAAAATTTCATACTGGTCATTAAACCCCCAATTTCAGCACGGTTTTCTGTGGGATTAATGGGAAACAAGTGATTTATCCCTGTATTATGCTAATTTCTCCTACCTACTGCGTATTTCCCCCCAAGACCATTATTTAACATATTATTCAGTCAAAGAAATATTTTCGATTATAATTTTAGCATTACTGAAAATCCCGTGATTATTTCAGTTGTGGTTAGTAAATTTTTCACTCTGCCACCACTATAGAAGTCAGATGGCCGAAATTATTATTTTCTCAGTTTGAAAAGCATTAAACTACTTAAACTACTATTGGCTTAGCTTCTGATTGTATCACATACATTTTTTCTCAAGTTCTAGAATTCTGGTGATCTTTACAGGAGAATTAAGAAGAAAATCATTCTTCAAATTAGTTCTGAAGTTACATTTCAAAAAGTATCTTAATGTATCATTGTTTCAAATTCAACACAAGTGTTTCTGTGCTGGAAAGTTCCTTGTTTGTACATGTGGACCTCACTACTATGCTAAAAATTTCACACTAGTAATTTTCAAGACTTGTCAGTTAGAAAAACTAAAAGTCACATCTTAATGCTCGTGCACATTATAACAGAATTGCAGAGTTCAGACTGCAGAAAAATGTGAGTGTATGAAATTGGTGTTTCCATTTTCAAAGCCTAGACTTTTTAATTTTAGTATCTCTTCAATGCTCCTCTTGTATGTAATTTTCAAGATTTGCTTCTGTATGGACAACAAAATCCCCTGCAGTCAGCTCCTCCTTGTCCTTATCATGGGGGTTCAACTGAGCACTGGAACTGATCCCCAAAGTGCCTGGGCTGCAGGACCAGCACTGCTTTCTGTTTGCTGATGGCCGCAATTTATTTTATGATGCTCTCAATTTAACCTGCTTTTTCCCCCTCCCTGTTTCAAGGAGGAGAGGGGGAATTTGTATATGTAGTGCCACAAGACATAAAAAGAAATTTAGAGGGGGCTGATTGGATTTCTGTCCCTCCAAACCACTTTGTTCCCCAGCTCTCTCTTGCTCCCTTCTGCAGGTTTCCCTTCCTTTGCAGGGTGGGATCTTGGGGTTTATGTTACTGTGTTAACATCCCACATGCCAGCATTTCTCCAGGGGAGAGCTGCACAGGGGAGGGAAAGTGTAATAAAACTAAAATTCAACTTGAATTAAATTCTAAAGGAAAAGTGCAGAAAAGTAACTGCTCTTTAGGTACTCTGCTGCTGGAGGGATTTCTTAAATGAGTCCTAACAGACACAACAAATTATCTCCAAAAAAATAAATGTGCTGTGGAAAATCTCAGATAGCCTGCCAGGAAACATTCTTATAATTTCTTACAGAACAAGTTCATCAGAACACAAATCCAAATGTCCCAGTCAGGGAAAATGGTGTGACAAGCTCAGGTGTCAATTGTGTCAAAATTTCATACATTAATTTAATCTCTAAGGGGATAAAGGAAAATAAATTATCAGCTTTTGAAAAAAATTGAGTCCAAATCTGGATTTTGAAAGCTCAACCTGTTTTCTGTTTACAATACCATTTACTTCACATAGAAATACATCTTTTTCACTAATATTTTTGCCTACAGCTTTGGAAATTAAAGTCTTAGTAAAATAGAAATATATTCATAGAGATGTATATAAAATAGAGATATATTCATAGATCTGCACATGAATACTGCCTGAAATCTGCAGACTTTCCCTTAAAAATATGACTAAAAATACATTTGAAGAAAATCTGGTTTAAAATTTGAAGCCATTATTTTCCTGTCTTCAAGTGGTACAGTCATACACTTTTTATTCTTTACCAGAACGGTTAATTCTAGGGAGGATCTCAAAGTGATGTAATTAAGTAAGTCATTCATTATTTAAATTACAAAAATAGGTAGAAGGATGCAGTAAACACAGACATATCAATTTGTTTCCAAATATTTTAATAAAGTCTGAAGTGTTCAGGGTGGAATTAATTTTTCTTGTAATCCTCTACATTTAACATTGATAAACAAAATGCATGAAGATCTTTTACATATCCTTCCTGTCAATTCTTTTTTTTGTTTAGTCCCCCTATTTGCTCAGATCTTGTGGTTATGAAAATACACAGCATCTAGGGATCCTGGTTCTAAGCAAGGCAAAAAATCATTTGTTAAAGTTGCCGTACAAGTGATGAATATAATAATAAATTAAATGCTAGAAATGTTGCTTTACTGATAGGTTATCGAGACAAAGAGTATCAAAACCTCTTTAAACCAATATTTTCTCAGATTTGCATCAATCAGGTTAAAAATACACATCTGACAAGTGGATGACAAGCCACACAAGGAGCTCTTGTAGACAAGAACTCACTGAAGTCTTCAAACAGGCTTGTAAATTCACTTAAAGTGTCACCTATAAACAGCCTTTGTTCAGCCTGTGATTCTCTCCTCTGTCTGTTAGCACAAAGTAACTGACCCTAAGGAAAGGAAAAAACTGAGATCGGCTAACATATTGTTAAAAATACTAAAATATTTAAAATGTCTTATAATTATACCCAATTCACTCAGCTCAAAAAAGAGAAAAAAGAGGAGCAAAGAAGTGCTGACCTTTTATACTAGCATCTCTTTTCAAAATGCTTCAAAATGTAGAGCCTATTATCTCCTTTGCTGCATTCACTTCGTTCTCTACCAGTGTTCCTGGAGAAATTGGGCTAGGGGGAAATAAATTCAAGTAGTTCTTCATTGTTTTATATTTAATCACTGTCCCAGTAGGAATTCATTCTTCCACAGACCTGGCAGGAAAATGCAATGGCAGGAAACAGAGCAAGAGACAGAGAAGCGGAAGGAGCAGCTGTTCTCCAACCACGGTGCAAAGACGTTCCCTCTCTGTGACAATCGGAGTGATCTCAGGTGAGGAAATACCTTCCTTCTGCAGGTAGGGATGGTGAATGGGTGCTTGAAGAATCCCTTGTAAACAGGAGGTTTTGTCTTAGGAAAACTGTTTGCAGATCCAGCCCATCTTCCAACATCTGATGATTTCAATTTTTAGCCAGGTTTGGGCATTTTCTGCTAGTCCAAATGGCGAGGAGCTTTCTAATTTGTGGGAGATTTCTGTATACATCTTCTTGCTGAAGAAGCAAAGCTAACAAAGCCTTTTGCTAAAGTGAAATAGCTCACGGGAGATAGGATAGAGAAGGATACTGAAAGCTGAGCTCTGACCAGCTCAGTAGGGCAAGATCCCCAGTCTATAGGTTTTGCTGCCACAAGCTAAGGCGGTTTCAGAGATGACCACCTCACCCACCTGCTTCTCTGCTTGGAAGCAAACCCTCCTTGGAGCAGAGCCCACCTTCTCCACTGCTGCAACCATCTAATTAAAACTAAGATCAAGCTGGTAGCCAGCTCCAGCACACATCTCTGGAGTTTGGCTGACAGCACGAGGGATTTCAGAGGACCCCCTGGTGTGCCCTTCTCTTTCTGACAGAAAAATGTAAATTTAGAAACCTCTTTGCTGTTAAGAGGGTTTTAAAGGTTTTGGTTTCTTTACATTAGAGCCTGAGAGTTGTCATAAAATGGAGATGTGTTCTGGAAGGAGGGGGGCTACAGGTGGTTTTCACCCAGCTCCTGCAGAGCATTTTGCTTAATCCCCTCCAACCACGCTTTTGCATCTCTTGAAGTTATTCTTGGAATAATATCCTGGCTGCTCTTAAAAGGGTTTGTTATTTTCTTCTTTGTGCTCAGGATAAAACAAAATGCACTTAACATTTTGTTCTGTTTATTTAAAAGTTTATTAATTTATTAATTTATTTCTCACCCAGAAAACATTCAGAACATTTCTCCAGATATCTGTTCAATCTTTCATTCTGTTCTTCATGGCTGGCCCAAATAAAGCATATGACTTTTCTTGAATGATATGACCTTTAGTTCCCACTTCTTCTCAAACACATTTCTCTTCTGCTTTGATTTATGTGAAAAGTAATGGAATGACAGCTTCCCAAAAAAATTATCCAAAACCTATTGTAAATAAAGATTATTTTCAGCTAAAGAGATTGAGTGCATTCTTTACACTGTCATTCCTATCTACTACAGTTCTTTAAATAGAAGAAATTAAATGGCCCAGTTGCAGTAGAAGAACAACTAAAATAGGTTGTTGGTTTTCTGTTTACACTGGAGTGAGCAAGGCTTGGTAATTTATAGAAGTTCAGATTTGACAAGAAGGTTGTTTACCTGTGGAGGAAAGGAGACATTTAGAAATAGTTCATTATCAGTTTTAGGTAACTTCTTTAGCTATTTTGGAAGAGCTAAAATCCCACATATACAGCATTCTTATAGTTTACTTTTGATGATATACCCATAAGGAATGGTTTCACATGATGGTAGACTGTATTTCCTGAAACATACCTTCAGAGAAAATGTTAAAGCACACCCTCTAATACAGATACTTCCCTTTGACCAGCTTTTCATAGTTCTGACTGGTTTTGCCCTGATTTCCCTTCAAATACAAGTCTTGCATTTTGCATCCTCACAGTCTTTGGCGCAGTCATGCTTGATTTACATCACTTGAGACCAAAGGTGGATACCTGGGTAAAATCCAGGCCATGTGGAAGCCAGCAGCAAAGCTTCCACTGACTCTGACGGGGCTAAAATTTCATCCTTTTCTGTTTAAACAAAGGCTGTCCCCTGCTCCAGCTACCCCTCATACCCGGGAGAAGCTTTAGCCCCAGATCATCAGTTTCACAACAGTTTCACAAACTGAAATAGTCTGAAATATTTAAAAAGTGTAGGGAAGGAAGATAAATTGTTTAAAGATAAACCAAGTAAGTATGGGCTGAACTTTAGAAAGGTAACGTTTATAGGCTGGCTGTAGGGAAAAACATCCTGACTATACATTAATCAATCCTCAATAGGAATATTAAACAAGGCCAATATTTTCAGGCTCAGATACCTAAAGTTCAAGTCTAAAACCACTTTTAGGAATTTGGGCTTAAGACTACCTGGCTTGAAAACTGTGGTTCTAATCTGAATTACTCTCTTCATGTTTTCTGGTGAACTTCACAAGCTAAAGGAAATTACTGATCTGACTGAACTTTTTACCTTATTATTTCAAAATAAATGCTGTAAGAGAACTTACGTGATTTAACAGAACTTTCTCAGACAATTGAATAATCACAGCTGATTCTCCAAGCAACAACAACATGCATGCATCAGACTTAGGAACGTAGATCACCACTGGGAAAACACTGCAGGGAAGTGGGAATAAAGGAGATCTATATTGTCATTAAAGTCTTACTTTTAATCTAAGCTAAATAAAGAAACACGGAACATGAAAGCATTTTGGTACTTCTCTGGAATTATGTGCCCTGATTCTTGAGGATAAATGCTATTTTATATCTCCTTTTAAAAATATATATTAAACATATTGTCATAATATACTATATTAAAGACATTTCCCATTTTAATAATAAAAATAACTCATATTATTTTGAAAGTTGCAAGATGTTAACATCAGATGGGAAGCAGTTTAAAAGACAAGTGCTAAAAATAACCCCTAAAATACTGTGTACATTGATGTTTCAAAGATGAGTGTAAGTTACACTTGGCAAGGGTGTTGGATCCTTTCATACACTGGATATGTTTAGCTTTGGTATTTTCTTAACAAATGGTTAGTATTGGGCCCTATGTCCCTGGAGGAAAGACATCACCCTACAGTGACATGTTTCTATACAAACATACTCAAACCAAGGTCATCACTCACCTTCCTAAACCCTCAGTAACTCAGGCCAACAACTTAATTTACAGAGAGAGGCTGTATGAAGTGCGGGACTAGTGGATCCCAGGGTCTGATCAAGGTCTGCCACTGAATTAAGGGAACAGATGGAGTGGCTCAAGCTAGAAGAGAATTTTTTTTCCCTACTTCACCCATATATTTTCACATGCATCCCTAACTCATGCTTAACCCTTTCTCATCTAGGGAGGTACATAAGCTGAAAGACAGGAACATCAATTGACTTTGCTTCCACACAGGTCCTGACATTGTATCTAAGTTGGTGCCCAGATACAGCAATTAATTCAAGCAATTTTATGACAGTTTGGGGCTCCGACCTCCCCATTATAATTTGCAGAATAGCTTCCTATAAGCAAACCTGCCTGCTAAGAGTCTCTTAATCAGATCTTAAAAAGAGCAACAAGATCCAAACCAGATACAGTTTAGCCGTGATTTAGATTCCTCCCTTTTTCTTATTTGTATCTGTCAGATATATATTTGAGTTTCCACCCTATGTGATACTGCATGTTGACGTCCATTGGTCACTACTTGAAAGTGAAACTATCAGTCTGAATTCTTTTAAGTTTACCAATTTTTCAAAATTATAGATACTGACAAAGCAAGACCGGAAATACATAAACTACTAAAATCATATTTCGTATGTCCAGCTGTAGCTAACACAAGTGTCTCTTCCCACAAGAAAGAAATTAAATTACTCAGTGATCAAAAACACACAAAATTGAAGTGGTTTATCCTTCTCAAATTGAGTTTTACCTTTAATACTAGATAAAACTAAATATCAAAGTTGCAGTTTGCCTGTTTGATAAGGATCAGCTATCTAGGTGGGTCTGTGAGTTTTATACCCAACATTGAACACAGCAGTCTCAGCAGTTCCATTAGATATAATTAAAATAAATTCAGATTTATACTTTGGGTTTTTTTCAGAGAAGCCATAGCTTCTCTGAAGAGGGTGATATTATTTGCTCAGCAAATATCAGTGATATATAAAAATCTCCTTTTGTCTTCTGGCAAGAGGCAGCAATCTTTCACAGCATAAAAGAGAATTCTGGAAAACAGAATTCTGTAAACAAACAGGTAAATATGGGCCAGTTGCTACCTTCTTGCATATGTGCCCTTTCACAGGAAAGCCTGGTGGTATAGACTTACAGTATCTGATTGCACAGAAAAGGAGGGGTTGCCATGTCTTTCTTTTATTCCTGTAACATCTGCTACTGGTCATTGTTACAGGCGGGGGCTGAGATCTAATCCAGAACGTCTATTCCTAGGTCCTATAACTGCTTTCATAAATGAAAGCCATAGTTTTTTCCCTTCTCATTACTGTTAATTATGAACACCATTTAGCATTTTTATATAACATACGATATAATTATCCGAGAACCATAACATACTGGTGGACATTGCTGAAAATTAATTTTGGAATATTTAGTCAGTCTGATGTGCTTTACAAAGGGACATAATTCTTCAGTCCTGTCAAATTACTAATTGTCTCAAATTAGTTTGTAGACTTACTCAGTTGTGAACATTCGTTGAGAAATCAGAACCGTGTCTATCCAGAATACATTATGAGAGATTAGTAATTAGCCTTGGCAATGGTCAGAAATTCCCCTCTTAATTTAGTCAATATTGCCACTAGTAAGGAGTTATTTACCTCTCAGGACTGTACTTCTTTGAAATGTGTTATGCACATGTAGTCCATTCTTGGACTGTACGTGCTCCCTGTGCCTGAGCTAGCCATGAGCACGCGCACAATAAAAATGGACTCCATGTGGACAATTACTCAGTGAAAAGAAAAAGTTATTTAGGTAGTAAAGTCAAGGAGCAAAAAATTAGGAAATGCCAAATTTGCTGTTGTCTGCGCAGTGGTGACCTCGGTGGAGAAATGCATTATTTACTGTCACAGTGCAAGTTCAATTCCCTTTCCCAAGTAAAGGAACAACCTCTATCTTCTAAATGTCTTCTTGCCAAGTGCTGAAAATACATGTGGCTCAGACGGTGCCAGGAGTAGCATTTTGAAATTACTATTGCAAACTCAAAGGAAATAGCTTGTATCCTGTGGGGGCAGGGCGATAAAACTCCTGGAGTAGCTTTCACTCCCTCTCTATAATTTATGTTGCCTTGATTTGCATTCTGTTGTTTTTCAAATGCATGAGATTCATTTTATATGGTTTTTTCTTCCTTGCATCCTGCTCACTAGCTTGATGATCTGGTCCATTCTCATCCACTGAAAAATAGGTTCTCTGTCAGGACAGGAACGGGGCACTCTTTATTCAGTATAACACTCTTGCTCTGCTCTACTGAGTGAAGCCCTTTTCTAGATAGGAGGCAGTTTTTCTACACATGGTGTGTTTTCTTCAGCTCTGTGTTAATAGGATTTTTCCCCCTTTAATCTTTTTTTTTGTCAAAAATTTACCCAGTTTTTACTGAATTTATATCCCCATCTCCCTTTGCTTAACTGATTCCCTCTACTGCTTGCTAGCTAAAATTTAATCTAGTTGTCTTTCCTTCTCCCTTTATTCCCATGCCTGGCTGTAGCTTATTGGAAATCTAATATTCTTTATGACAGCACCTACATAAAGAAGCTAGGGTGCATTTCTCATTTACTCCCTATTCACCATGTGATAAACACAGTGTGAAAACTGAAGTCAGTGGTAATATCTGCCTTGCTACACAGGGTTACAGTTTTCTGGCAAACTTCCTCATTTTCAATTACCTTTATCATAAATAGAACATTTACATATATATATATATATATATATATATATATATATATATATATATGAAAAGACAGAAATAACAATCAGAACAGACATTCATTCTGTGTCTTGAGTATTTAAAGAGAGAACAACGCTTAAGGCAAAATTGTGATTTATCATAAAAATACAAAAAATTCTGAACTTTTGTTTTTTTTCATAATTTATTTTCTTGCCTTGAGAAAAGTGTCTAAACAAATAGGTAGAGATTATTGTCATTCTGAGTAGACACAACAGTCCAAATTCCTTGCATGTGTTCTCTTTGTGTGGCTGGTGACATCCACTGGGACAGAAATTCACATGCACAGGCCTGTGATTCATGCTCAGTTAAGGCAGATGCTTGAAAATGCCATGCAGTGCCACCTGTACTTGAACCAAGAACATGTAAGAAAAGCTAGAGCTCAAGATTTAATAGATCATCCTGTCTAGTTAAATCACTCTTATTTTGGAAGGCACTGCATTTCACTCAGCTCCTTCTGAGTGGAGTGTAATTTGAACTAAAGCAGCTGATGCTTTTAATTAGGATATAGCCCCCCAAAAAGTTATCTACTTTTGGCTTAAGGACAGCAAGAAAATAAATAAGTACAGAAGGTACCAGTTCATTTCATAGATTTTTCTACTGGCCCCTCTTAGAAGCTGGCCTAATTTTTAATTTGAGTTTGTCTCACTTTTGCTTAAACTTTCTTAAATTAATTTTGCATTTCTCCAATATGTGAAGCATTAAAAACACTGGTTTTACCCCTCTGAAGGAGCTAGTGTCATACAATCACTTTGCCTGCCAATATTTTTGTTGGGTTTTTCTTTTACATAATACAGATCGAACATTATAAGTTTCTCATTGTGAGACATATTCTTTGTATTTTCTTTATATTTTAATTTTCAAAACTTTTTTTTTTTTTAAAGTGGAAATAAGGACTCATTTCACTCTTCCATGATCAATATTGTCTCTGCACATACAAAAAATTTAGTATCTTATTTCATCACAAGGTTGTTCTCAGAATGATCTTCTTTTGTGTACACATTTTGACTCCCAAATCTTTTTTGGGAGCCACTGCTTTTCAGTACATAATGTGCTATTTTGGAAATATGGCTAGTTGCTATACTTTTCTTTTAAATTTTGAACATTCCAGTGTATTTGTATTGTGCATGAAAAACAGCTTATAGAGAGATGCTTAACCATACTAAAATATCTCCAGCATGGATCAAGAGAAGGGATTTTTTCCCCCCTGTAATTTAGGGCCTTTACTTAATTATTTAACAACTATCTGGCCATCAACTTTTAATTGGGTAATAAAAGGCCTTTGTTGTCACCTTGTGAGACTGTCAGTAGATGAAATAAGGTTTTTAACTCTGAGATTAAAAAAAAAGAAGAAGAAAGCAGACCTAGACCATCTTATACTACTTCCTGTGACTATTGCTTTTCATGGAAAATTCACCAGAGCACACAGCTAAGCTCAACATATGCTTGATTTTTTCAAAATTGTCATATTGCCTGAGCACTCTTGGGGACAGCCAAACAACCAAAGGAGGGTCCAGCCTGGGGGCAATGTGAGTTCTCAGCTAGTACTGGAATCTAACTAACGAAGGGAGCAATGTTTTTTTCCTAGTTATGGCTTTAAAGTACATTTATCATGTAGCTTATACTCTGGCAGAGAACCCATTCCTAATCTGTTTTAAAACAAATAGATTGTGTACAGCTGTCCCTATATCCAAGGCAAAATGATGATTTAATGTTGATTAAGAGAGAAGGCCTTTGAAGTGAGTGAGGCAGGAGCCCATAGTATGTCTCTAGTGATCATTATCAGTCTTTCCCTGAAGGGTGACTTGGTGCCAAAAGTGCTTTCCCCAAACTGGCTGAGGTGGATTCAGGAGCAAATGCTTTGTAAATTTAAAAAGACCTTCTCATTTGCAGGCCTCTGATGTCTTATTCCTTTAGCTGTATTAATGTCTGAGAATAAGCAGATGCAGTCTTTTTCACCAGTTAACTACAAAAAGGGGCAAGGTCCACTGCTCCACAGCACTGTGGGCATCACAAGAAGAGCAGCCGAGCATGTATCCTGCAGTAAAATCAAAGAAAAGTTGCTGGGTTTCTCTGTTTTCCTTGACTTTTCTTTCTTTCTTTCTTTTTTTTTTTTCCATATGAACAGCTGCTTCAGCAAAAGAAAGAAAATTTGGATTTTGCTTTTTATAGATAAACTCGTTTGTGAATAATGGTAAAATTTATACATAAAACACTAAGGTTCTCTCTCTCTCTCTCTCTCACTTCTTTGTTTCACATTGCTGGCCAAACACCAGTCACAACACTGGTGTGAGTACGTGGGCCTACACAGAAACATTGTACATTATATACACATACACACACAGGCTTACCTTGCCATCTGAAATGAAACCACTGGTAGGACATTCATACTTGCTTCGTATTCATCTATCCATCTGTCTGTGATTTGGCTAAAAAATTCACAACACCAGGGGCAGATAAGAGCAATCCTGTGTTGTTTCACTCTAGCAGCTGTAAAAAATATAATTCTCATATAGCTGAAGGGATGACGGCGAGAAAAAAAGAGACAAGAGAGAAACCGTTTCCTTGGCTGACAATTACAATTTGCAATCGTTTAGAAAAATGCTGATTTTTTTCTCATTAAAAAAAAAAAAAATTGAAAAAAAGGATTAATAATTAACTTGAAAAAAAACTCTTGTCATCTCAAGTCATGAAAGTCTACAGTTTTACAAAACCAGAAAACCATCATCGCTCGTTTATTTCTTAGCATTCCATAAATAGTCATCATATATGCTCTGCATGAACTGTGCTTACCATCAAAGACTTCATAGCTACTATTTATAGCATCCCCATTACTAACATACTTTCTCAAATATCATGGTACTAGGTGAAAGCAAAAATATGATTTCAAGCATACAGTGCTCTTCTGTAAGTATAACCAAGGCACTTTTTTCCCACTGCCTAGAAAGGACATTTTGCTATTGACTTCAGGGGGAGGGTGGAGAAGGAAACCAATCCTTTGATGGAGAGTTTTGTATAATTGTCTGTAATTTAAAAATTATGTAAATGTTTTACTGTGACAGCTGCCAGATTGACAATTCTGGGAATTTAAGTTGAAAGCAATAGCATGGATTTCTCAACATTGCTCCATTATTGTGTTGCAAATCATGCCAGGAGGGAGATATGTCTTAAATATACATAACCAAGTGCAGAAAAGCACTTCTAGACCCATATTGTAAAATCTTAATTCTTCCTCAACCTCCTCCCTCCCAAATAACCAAAACCAGACAAGTCTTTGGCTGAAAATATTTTGTTTAGGCACATTTTCATGAAAAGTTGAAATGATAATCCATAGAAAAAAAATTTCTATGAAAGTTTCAGCTATTCATATTCTATTTAAAACTTTTCTATAAAATCTAGAGACATAAAGTTTAAGCTTCTTTTATCTTTTTTCTTTTTAATGTGATTGATTTTTTGCCTTTAGTTCCTAATCTGTCGCAAAAAACATCAAAACATGGAAAAACTTGCTCTTTTATATTATTTTCACATCGCCTTTCAAAGCAGATATTTTGTTAATCTCTGACTATTTCATGGCTGGGTAGAGTGAGACATGGATGATACCACATCAAAATCTGTTTTGTGACAATCTTCTGGCGAACCTACAATTGTGAATTTGACAGCTAAAAATTTCAGTGGAAGCAGAATTGCAATGAAAGGTCAGCTCATTCTCCAAGCCTGCTTAATCCTTGACCTTGTTAAAACTGATGAAGGTGGTAATTAATCCCAATTATTGAGTTTGGTTTTGTGCTGTGTACAATATAAAATTTATTTAATGAAGTTTGATTTAAAAATTAAAAAGTTAAATTAAACTTTAAAAAGTTGTCTGATAAATTTGGCCTAGATTTAGTTGTTGACTGATTAGCCAGTGTTGCTAGCAAGGTGCTATTATTAGGTTTAATAATGGGAATTATCTGGTTTAAATACATATCCTTCTGGTTATGGAATGACAGTCTGTAAACATGCCAGTCAAAATGGGTTTTTTTCCCTGAATCTTTTCTCACCAAAATATCAGTACTTTTTTAACAATTCAGTGAGAATGTTGGTTTTGACATTTTCCATTGCTTGCATGTTTCTCTTTTGTTCCAGAGGGCAATAAAAATGAATGACCTGCAGGTTTGAGGTTTGTTTCTTTTCAAAAAAATGTGACACTCTGCAAAACAGCCACAATTTTGGAATAAATAATTTAAAAATATGTAAGAACCCCCTAACAACTTAGCTTTTCTACTTTACAGCTTTCTAGTAATTAAAGACATTTAGAAAATCTGTGAAGTTATTGTTTCACCATCAAACATAATAAAGTGTCTTATGTAGGTCTAACTGGCAAAACTTAACAGAAAGACCTCAAACAAAAATGTTTCAAGACATAAAAATGGGAAACCTGCAAACTTTGTGCAGTTCTGCCAAAGGACCTGATTCTGCAAAAACTGCTTTTACCGTTTACTGCCTTGATCAGTTCTCTAGCAGTTGTGGGACTACCTGTCAGAGTACTATACACAATTCTTAGATGTTTAGTGGAATAGACCTTCGTGTCCAGACATTTTTATAAACCTACGTTCAGAATCCCATTATAACTCTTACATGTAATTCATTTATTTTAGTCTATTATTTTGTTTTCATCTGTGGCTAAGGAGCTTCTAATTCTCAAATTTCACATTTCTTAGCTTTCTTTAAAAAGTTCTTTTTTAAGGTGTCACAATTGTTTAGCATTTCAATTCTCTAAGCAAATTTTGGGCTAAAAATTGGTCCCATATTAAGCCTGCAGGGTATGCAAATTAAAAATACTTATTTACAGAGTAGATCCTCACAACAGTAAGAACAATCATAGAAAGTAAAAAACCATTTACCTTATTTAAAAACAGCTTAAAAAGAAGATTTGTTCATTCTTGAACTAAGAACTGGCAACTTTGGTCTCTAAGAAAAATGCCTGAACTGTAAATGGCATGAGCAGCAGCAGCAGCTCTGTGCTTTAAGCCTTCTGTTACTGCACTGTCCCCTCTGATGATAAACTGAGTTGATCTAATTTTTGTGATCCAAAAAAATATGATAGTGTCTTTCCATGCACAACTGAAAGAGAAGCTCACTTTTCTAAACAGCACGGTTTGAAGATCCCAATAACCAACATTTGAAGGAATAAGACTAATTAGATCTACTTATGGAAAAAAATACACGATCCACTTTTTAGTAAATCATTGGCCAACATAATAAGGCTGACAACAGGGTCCCTCATAGCCAGACAACCAACTACTAGCAAATGAATTAAGAATTAGTAGAGTATGGAAAACTGTGACCTTCACCAAAGACTTCAGTTTCTTTCAGGGAAGAATGACACTGAGGATATAAGGCATGCATGTAAATAGCACCAATAGAAATAGTTATGAATCCTAAACAATTAGAATGAATGTGGAACCACCATCTACAGAAAACCCAAAAGCTTATATGACTGTACTCTGACTTGCAGAAGTCACATGGAGCATTCACAAATTAAGTGCCAGAGGATTGTTTGAGTCTCCTGAGAAAGGTGGAGTGTAGAATTTCATGCAGGATGGTCCTTGTCCCATTCTTTAAGTGATTTTTATCTCCATATTCTCTTTTTCTCCCTTTTACTATTTATAGTATCTTTTACTATTTTTACTATTTATAGTGTCCCAAGGATACTTATTAACAGAATTATTAACATATTAAATATTAAAGATCTTATTAACAGAATTTTAGCAATGACTTTGCTGCTAAGGAGAAAACCACCTAAAATATCTTGAGATATTATTCTATTAACTTCTTTCACTATATCTGTGGTATTCAGAATACTACTAATAAATCTGGAAAACTAGGCTGAAGTATATTGGTTACGAACCAGTTAAAAAAAATGAGCCAAAAATAACATCTGCACCAGCAAATCTGGGCTGCTTAGCATACGGTTTTAATTTTAAAATATTTACTCCTAAATTTTGAGAGCTGTGAGAGCTTTTAGATGTGTGCTTCTCATGAAAAAGATGCTGGCAGATAGTGTAGGCCAAATATTGGCTCTGGAGGAAGAAAGGTTTAGAAGAGACCTAATATTAGACCACATTTAGCCATTGATGTTTTTTAGACAGAAGTCTTCCCTGAGTCCTATCAGAACTCACTTCAAGACATTTATGTTAATAACTGAAGCTCTCTCTTGAATTTCTGTCAGGTAAATGTTTAACTACGGTATTAGCTGGCATTTGAATATCATGTGGTAGTTAACTAGAGCTAGACCAGTTTAGGGTCTAGTTTAATCTATTGTTTGATGTAAAAGAAAAATGTCCTTTAAATGAAGCATTAAATATTTGAGTTTTTAGTTACTAATGCTGGCAGATAAGACTGACTCTTAATTTCCTTGACTGTGCCCAGCCTTTCTAGAGAGGTAGTTATTTCTAGAGGTCCCAGATGTAAGAAGCAACACAGTTCACTGTGAAGGGGAACAGAGGAGTGAGACAAAGTGTCCACCCCAGGAGAAGGACAGGGGCATCACGTGTGGATGTGCAACTGCACAGCCATTTGCATCTCTTAGTCCAAAACAAGGATCCTTTCTTGTAGATCACAAGGACCATCTTTGAAAGTGTCACTCATGCCATCAGTATCTTGACAAGGATACATCCATTTGCTGTCTGTTGCACCTCTTTCAATATCAGGGAATCTGGGGCCTTGTTCATATGTGTATTTTCACAGTGGCCTCAGTCTCTTCATGACACTAATGAAAGTCATACAGGACACTCCTTAATTGTCCAAGAGTTTCAGCCTAGCAGGCAATCCTGAAATATTTCCTATTATATTTTGCCCTTGACTTAAATGGCCGCATTAATGGCATGTTTACTTTAAAAATTCCTTTGAAATACCTAACATTTGTGTGCTGGGTTGCCGCCTCCCTGATCACTATCCTATTACTTTAAAACATCTTTTTCACTAAAACAAAATACAAGAGAAGTAAAAGTAAATTGACAACACTATAAAAAGATTTTATGTGATTGTCTAAATTTAAATATTTATGCAGTTAAACATTCCTAACTTTTTCGGTGATTTTGTTTCCTTTTTGTTGTATCTAGTTTTTCCACAAACTGCATTAAAAAAAAATTATTTTTGATTGTCCAATGATAGAAGCTGTCCAGCAACAGAAAAGACTACATCTGCTTCAACAGCAGACATATGAAACCTGTGTGACAAACACAATCATTAAACAATCTGATTTTCTTGTTGGGAGGGTTTAATGCTGTTGGGTGTAGTATCAAAATGTAGAATTTGATAGTGTGTCTTAAAATTTTAATGATGTGTTCATGAATATAAAACATACTTCCATCAGTGACTTTATGACTTCTCCTCTGCATAATTAGTGGTATCTGTTTTATGAGCTTACTGTTGTTGCCTTGATCCCATGAAAATGTGAAACCACTGTAATAATTTACACCATTCCAGAGCTTTAAAGATACAAGATGGAATTTCTTCCTCTTTTCTCCTTGCATATACCCTTGCATTTATCAAAATAGAATATTAAGTGGCCTTCTTGAAAGCTGGGCAAGGAAAGAAAATTCAAGGACAACGATTAGTTTTAAACGTTTGTCAAAACTTTGTATTTGTTGCTTCATTTAAATCTGTGTTGTCATCTTCTGTTAGAGAGTAAGAAGAACTTCTTACTGCAAAGTCAGTAAACTTAGGTGAATTCAATCATTGAGGAATGTGCAAAATAAAATCTGACTACCAGTGAAAAAAGTAACTATTCAGATGATAATTATTGTATGATCATAATCAGCTAACCTCTGAAGTATCATTTATTGTACAGTCTCTCTCCATTCCTCCTCCTCCAGACTTCAGCAAGCACTGGACCCATATAAATAAAGTGTCTTTGATTTGTGAAAAGGAACACGGCATTATGTTTAGACACTTAGACCAAATATTAGGCAAGAAAGGCAGCAGTTTCTTCTTTGGTTTCACATCTGTAAATCAAGGCTGATGCTGCTTGAAACAATGATGGGTTATTGTGGCATTTAACAGGGATGACTAATTAATCTTCCTCTACTCAAAGAAGATAGTGAGGCCATATTTGCAGACTCATATTCTAAATGAACACATATGCTCCTGGAGAATACTGAGAACCAGAAATAAGTCACTGTGTTTTGTGCAAGGACCATCCACAGTCTGATTCTGAGTTGTTTCCCTTCCCTTCAGAATTAAACAAAAACAGAATTTCAACTTTCAGTCCAAAAAGTCAAGTTTCTATGGAGTTTTGTAAATGCCATTCACAAAAACAAGCAAAGAAACAAGGAGGTAAAAAAGAATGCTGAAAATAGACAAAGCCCCTAATGATGTTTTGGTAACACTATTGACTATAGCCCTAGAAGCTAGCTGAGTCTCTCATCATTTAAACAGCATCAGTTTGCTATTTGTCTAGGGAGGAGAAACAATCAGCATTCCAGTGAAAATTGTGTAAAGAATAAAAAAAATATTTTGATTGCCTGCTAATTGAATTTCCTTCCAAAGAATACTGATTTGGTTGCTTGAATCAAGGGAGGTTATCATCTTTCTCTGGAGGTTACGTCATTGTCATACTCTCACGGGAGTACCACTCCTTGATACACTTTCTAATATTCTCTTAACTCTTTGATCTAGATATGGTACAGCAGGGTTTGAAAAGAAAAGTCATCCCACCAGAAAACCTGGACATAAGAAAAATTTAGGCACAAGGCATAAGGATTACCACTCAAGAGGCAATGTAGCCTGATAAGCAAACGGAGTCAAAACAATCCACACTTTTATAATCATGTTTGTTAGGAATTGTTTGTTCAAAAAAAAGACAAAAAAGCCCCAACAAACCACAAAACACAATGTTCCAAATTTCTTTATGATCTGGGATAGAAATAAATATAATTTTATCAGAATACCTCAAGGGACCAAAGCTTCACTTCTCACTCAGTTATAATGCAAACAAGGATTCAGGTCCTGCTTATCTCAGCTCTTCCCTTTTGACAAACTTCAAGCAGTCCTGGCTGAAAAATCCTCTCTTCTCGCTGCCTTTCAAAGTGTCTGCTACAGAAGGGCTTATCTCACCCTGCTTTTGCTCCCTACAGCATGGCTGGGGAGGTGGAACTCTGATATAAATCAGCCCCTTTGTTATGGGACTAACTAGTTAAAGAGTTAAATTAATCTCAGTATTATAATTCTCTAAACCAGTTCCAGTTTTGCACTCCTTATTTGAATTTTACTGAACTTTCTTCTGAAGAACATTTCTCGTATCTTGCTTCAGTGGGAGGTTATCTCTTTCCTTTGAAGGTTATATTGTGATTGGCAGAAGGTCAGGAAACTTCAGTCACATTGGCCTGTTACGGAAATACTTTGAAAAATAAATGTGAAAGACAAATGTTAAGTAAAGAGACTCTTTAATCAGCAACAGTTCCATAAGACTTCAGACCCAGTGAGGTACCCACAAAAGTTTTGTTTACACAGTTTATTAATACAGATATTTGGGATCAACGGGAGGTTCTCTGTTGACTTTGATAGTCGAGCTTGAGATATAAGCGAGGTTCACGCTCTGTTGGCAGGATGTTCACAGGCTAAAACACAAACACACTCTTTGGCCACTGTCTAGATTTCATATACATTAGACGACTTTTGTTATTAGACAGTGCTGTAAGATTGTCCTACGTTTTTTCTTGCCTCCACTAAGCTTGCTAAAAGTAGTATTCTATCACTGCATGATAGAATCAGCAAGCTCAACACAGTACTGCTTGAAATATGCTCTCACAATACAGAAGGGCTAGGATTTAAGTTTCTAATTTTACTCTCAGTTTTTATCAATACATACTAAAAGGAAGTGAGACAGAAATTTAAGAATAAATTCAGTATGCATGATATGATATACAATCCAAGTACATATAATTTGGTTTTGAAATATCTGAGTGGACTTTGCACTTTCTAATATATAACTCCAAATGCACTTAGAAGTGGATAACTACTAGAAATATTATAAATAGTATCAAAGCTGGCTAGGAGCCTATTGTTTCTGGATAAATCCATTTTATTCTCACCAGTAGCAAAGGGAGATGTGTGCAATCTGCAGAAGGGCATATATCCCTTGGATTTAAAGCTTGAGCTCTTTATTTGATTCAGTTGACCCTAATAGTCATGTTTGCAGGGAGTCCAATTAGCAGCTGGTTGTAACATATTGTACCATATGTGCTGGATGTCTAAGGCTCAAGTAGGAGCTTAAAGATGGAGGGTCAGGCCTAGCTGTCATTTTTATAAAAATTCATTTTTTCTAGGTATTTTAAAAGAAAAAATAGTAGCAAACACATTAGCATTGTGCTGCCTTTATGGGAAATGGCAATTTAAGCAAGAGTCTGTGTGTTTCAGTAGGTCAAAAAGCTGTATGGCACTTCATAGATTTTCTTCACAGTGTTCTGCCCTGTATCCCCACTGTCCCCCACTGCTATAGGGTACAGTCAGTCCAAGTGCCATTCCCAGGGAATGTTCTGTTGAATTGGTGCTTTCAAATCCACACAAATCTAGAACAGGAAGTTAAGCCCCTGTAAAGCACAGATTTGGACTCAATTAATTAATTCAACAGCAAAATGTGTAAAAGATGTTTGTATTCTTCCTGGTTTCATTTATTTACTCTCTCAACCCCAGTTTCAATTTATTGCTTGGTCAGCTGTGCCAATGCAACTGTTTATATGGTTCTGCTCTATGTCAGATCAGTGAGCTGGTATAAAATGATATGAAAGACCTCAAAAAAAAAAAAGCAACAATAATTTCCCTTTTAACTGACTTCTACTTTGTTTTGTTTTGTTTTGTTTTTTGGTACATGGTAACTGAACAATCATTTTGGAAAATTATCTCTTTTGAATTATTTCCTTTTGTTGTAACTACGTTTCCATTTCACATTTTTACTTAGTGCTATGACTTATTTTTCTCATTTCTCCACCATTTGGGGATTCTAATGAGAGGAATAACACACTGGTGAAATTTCAGCACTATCTATGTGCAAAGTCACCAAGGTTTGTTTGCTTTAGATATATTTTTAATCACAGACAATTGAGGGAGACTTCCTGTCCCACAGCTTCCATTCAAAGAGCTGAGATCTCACCCTGAGGCAGGCAAAAGAGGAAAATTGCTGTAGTCAGGTCAGTTGTCTGCCCAGCTCTAGCCTCTGGCACCTCTGAGTGCTCAGCAGCAGGCTTAGATTTAATCCTGAATTTACTAGGGAAACATCCTATTTACAGGATTTACAGACTTTCATTTTTTCCATAAGGGATGAATGGAATTTATTTATGCCAGACAAGATTTTATCATTTCCAAAAAGAAAAGTTTAGTACTAGGATAGGGATAACCTTTTTATGGTTAAAAGCACCGAAGTGCTCATTCTGGTTGTGGTTCCCTTATCCTTTCTCCCTACCATCTCAGAAGGTCATTAAGGTTCATAAATGCACATCACACAGCAACAGGGGACTGGAGTGAATGTAACTCCACACCTGCAAGGCTCTTATCCTGGGTGTGAACTGCCCCACACACCTGCATGGTGGATGAGGGAAAGAAATGCAACTTCTCATCCAAAACTTACTAAATTGGTTGTATTTGTAAACAATTTTCCTGGTAAACTGAGCTTTTCAGCACATAGTCAGGCCTTCCAGAGGTGGGTGAGGAAATCAAAGATTCTGGTAGCGCATGGAAGTTTACTCAAGGCATGAAGGAGTCATGTCACAGCATTGGGGTCCAAAACCAAAAAAGGAGCCCTGGACAGCCTGAATAAAGCCTGGCCTGCCAGCTGAAGATTTTTCTTGTGTCTGAAGACAGGAGACATGGGAAGAAGGTAAATAAAACTTTCAACTGTAGTATGTGATCCATCACCTTAAAAAAATGCAATTGTCTTCTAGAGGAAGTTCTACTGGGCAAAAAAAAAGTAACATAATTTAGAAGTCCAGTTCTGCATGAAATTAGCAGAATGAGATGTACCCCTGCCTTCTTCCTGAATGATAGGTTGGTTCCAGGTTGTGAGCAGGAGTATGTAACAGGAGGAAAGCAGCAGAATTTTGTTTGTAATGGAACTGTCTGAGAAAAACATAGCACACATATATGTTCCTCTTCTGTGTGGTGCACCATGAATAAATAGGGATAATGGGACCTTGACAGCAATTCCTAAAAACAGCACAGAGACAAGTCTCACTGTAAAACTTTTTCCCTTCTGATAATGAGTTTGGGGGTTTTTTAATCATTGCTGCTGGGTTTCATGAAGTGGGAAATATCTCAACAAATGATTGAAAATAATTTGACTCAAGATTAATCAAGAGAGACTTGGAGTTATTTGTGACATTATTGCAAAAAACAACTGTCTATACACACAACCATATCCCTTTCAGACTCTGTCTCTTAATAAAGAGTCTGAATATCACTAAGCCATTTGAATTCTGTGAAGCTCAGACATAGAAATCTGCTGATTTACATGCTGTAAAGAGAAACTGAGGCACAGGGCAAGACTTACTCTTTTTACAATGTTTTTCATCCTGCTTTCTTAATAATTGCTAATAAAGAAGGCATTAATAGCAGCATCTACAGTCCTATTATCAGAATATGTGAGCCTTTAGAAACTTAAAAACCTTTGTTTCTGTGTAGCAAAAAAGAAATCTTAATACTGTCTTGGAAGATCCAGGCAGGATTGAGACCAGCATTTTCCAGATCTTCATATCTTCTATGAGTAAACCTGATTCCAGGGCTTCAAACTGTGGTTAGGATTCTACTTTCTGGTAGTTGCATCAATGAAGTTTTGAATCTTCCTGTTTCCCAAATAGTCTCAAGTGATTTAATTTTGCTCATGTTTATTTTCTCCTCCTTTTAAGCAGCTATCAATTCAGCAGTTTTTCACAGAATAAACTCCTTCGAACAAGTGGTGACAAAGCCAGTCTGGAGATGAGGCTGGATAAAAGGGAAGATCAGTCAACACTGGCAGCCAAGTAACATTATATTCAAGTCAGTTTTGGTTTTAAGTGCATTTAATTTGTAGTTGCAACAAATTCTGTGGTGTTTGCAAGGTGGTCAATGCTGGCTTTGCAGACCTAAATTCCAAGATGTCCAAGAAAACATAGATCTGATTTTAAACAGTACTTAAAAACATAGAGAAGCCATCAGTGCCAAAACAGATGTTAAAGCATGTGAGTCACAGCACAAGACAATTAGCAATCTCTATTGATTCCCTGACTTTAGCATGTGTGGATATACACATTCATGATCGATCTGGCATAAAGGTCTTTCAGTGCCAGGACATTCAGGCCTTCTCAATAAACAAGTAGCTGACATTTGTCTGAGGCATCCTTTAAAAACCTTCACAACAACCTGAGCTCACCTCATTGTTGTAAGAAACCAGATGAGTTTCCTCACTTGCAGTCAAAGAGAAAATATAGTCACTGCCTGAACTCTTACAATCTCCAGATGTCTATTGACATACTACCCAATCTTTTTCTTGACATTTAATCTCTGTGCCTGAAAAAGCTAGGAAATACAATAGAACATACAGGAAAATCTAAGGCTGTATTTTGTTGTTTGTTCAAACAGCGTAATGTATATACATTATATAATAATATATACACATATGAAATAATTTATATATACACTATACTTGCATGTATACAT
Source organism: Pseudopodoces humilis (assembly GCF_049639895.1). NCBI lineage: Eukaryota > Metazoa > Chordata > Aves > Passeriformes > Paridae > Pseudopodoces > Pseudopodoces humilis. The sequence continues at coordinate 35,695,618 of NC_142205.1, forward strand.
ACACACAATCATATATATACATTACTTTCATGGAAGTGGCTGTTTAACTAAAGCAGACTGTACTTCTCTGCTTTATTCTAGTTTTTTCCACATCATTAAAATAAGCAGTTTAAATCATTGTCACTAACATTTTTAAACAAAATGTTGTGAATAGGATTATGAGGAATGACTCCAGCACTTACTGATGAACATTAAACATCGTCACCTCCTGTTCCACAATATGGTTAGAAAATATGTGGAGAAAACAATTCATCTGTTTCTCAGGTTTCTCAGTGTATGATGCTCAGGAGACAAATTGTTATAGGACTTGATTTCATGTATTCTTCACAAAACTCTATTTTTTCATTCATATGAATAGATTAAAGTGGACTAGCATTTCTTGACTTGTACAGAAAGAAATAATAAGCTGATTTAGGCAACAACTGTACTTAGCTGTCTTAACATTATGGGGCAAATTCTTCATCAGTTACATACACATGCAACTTTTATCAGTTTCTGAGGAAGCATATGGCTCTAAGCGCCGCTCTCATATTTTAATTGCTGCCAAACACACATACACACACGCATACAGGCTCAGTCCTGTCCCTTCTCCTTAGTTCAAAGCTAGGAAGGAGATTGTTTTGAGATTTCAAACACTTTCCCTGTCTGACTTAGAGCAAAAAGTTGAAATCTCATAATTTCTTTTCAATGTGCATTCAAAACAAAAGCTTGGTTGAGTTAATGAAAATACTTTTGTAGGATTTTTATTATTCTATATACTGACATTTGTCCTATAATGGGACAGAATAAAAAAAAAGAAAATTCAAAATATTGAATTTTTCCAGAGGTTTGTTTGTTTGCTTGTTTGTTATAAAAGACACAAACGGAACCAGATCATTTCTGTGGTTCTTATTTTAATACCTTAGCACTTCCATCTAAAGGAGCTTAGTAGAAAAGTCCTCTGGTCAGCTGTTACTCCTGTGTTACATCAAAGCTCAGAATGGTCATTTTTGGCATGGCAAGGATTAAAGCTGGTTTGTCTGCCGGTGCTGGGATGATGGAGAGGGCAGGGAAGTGGTGCAATGCCATGAGAAGGCTGTAGCATCCATTCTCTTCCATATCCTGCTGCCATCTGGGTCCTCAGCAGGTTTAATGCCTAGAGGTTAGCTCTGGATGCTGCCAGTGTTTTGCTGGAAAAATGACTCCTATTGCCCTTTGTCGATGTAATGCATTACAGACCTCCACAGCTGAGGAGTGTAGTTCCCAGGGGTTGTACTTTTCTGTCCTCTGAAAAAATTACCTGGGCAGAAATCTGAGCTCCAGGTAGAAGTTTCCTGTCTTTTCAAGCACGACAGGAGCGAGAACTTGGAAAAGTGTTTGCACATTGTTGTATCTGTGCTCCTGCACAATTACTGGCATGTTTCTCAGCAGCAGCTCAGTACAAGTGGCTGACTTCCCAAAGTGACGACCAGCTCCTCTTGGCTGTGATGAGAAGTGGCTGAGCAGCTCTTCGGGAAAGCAGGCTGCTCAAATGACAGCATGGTACAGCAGCTAGGTTGCCTTCAGTTCGCATGGACCTCTGATAAAATCCTGTCAGACTGAAGGTGAAGACGGTGGGGATGGCTCCCTGGCCTTTTGTCATGTTAGTAAGACCTGAGGATCAGTTACACTTTTTACGTGGTTGTGTTGGTTCTTAATTTTTTGAGGAAATATAGGTTTGAGCAAAAGAATCTGGGCTCCTCCTCACCTCTTAAAATACAGCATTTAGAGAAGTTTCCAGTAAAGGAATGAGTGTTGTCAGCTAGTTAGCACAAGCCATTGGAAAAACCCCTCAACTCTGTATAGGCAGAATAATTACACACAAATGCATTCGGAAATCCTATGGAAAATGTAGTCCAGTGACCTGGCATGGTTACAGCACAATTTAGCAAGTATGTTAGAACAAATTACTCCTTTTAACCATAAGCCATTCTGCTTCACGCTTTTAATGAAGGCCTGTGCCACACACTAGAATACTTCTCACCTCATTACTACCCATAAAAAGCAATGATCCATTCAAAGGCTCCTCATATCTCCCAAATGAGATGTAAAAGAGCCCACTCTTTCTCAGTCTGGCACAAAAGAGAACGGCTTCTTACTTCAGCCTTTGATGTTGATCATTAGGATGTTTACTAGATAAAAGAACTGAAAAATTTATCTGTGTAGCTTCACTGATGTTGTGTGTTAGCGTTCTGTCTGCTGGCTCCTGGCTCCCTATTTATAAATGTGAATCCCTTGTTGCTGTTTAGGAAAGGAAAAGGGCTTCAAGATTTCTCCAGAGCAATTTCTTCCTCTCTCTGTATATGTATGTGTGTATTTATATATAAAAAGCATACAACAAAAGGGAAGAAAAGGGTGGAGAGAGAAATATCCATTGAATTTACAGAATATTACGAGGCAGTAAAAGAGAAACTATGAACTGAATAAAAATTAAATGTGACATGCTGTCTGATAAGAAAGCTTAAAAAAAAATCATGCGTAAATTGAATCTAGTTATTGCCCAAACACATGTACACATACCACACACACACTGCATGTAGTTGTGTGTATTTAAAAATGTAAACTGCTGCCAAAGAGATGTAAAATTTAAAAAAAAAAAATCAAAATTTAAAAATACACGGTGCTATAAATAGCATTTCTCAAGGAATGTTCTTATTCCTTAGTAAGCCCATATATATTTGGCTTACAAAAATGGATAGGCAATGGTTAGAGGAGAGTTATTCTTCTTCTGTCAGTGGGGATGACCCCACCCCAAGTCTGTCACCAGAATTGCTTATTTACTTACTTTCTGATTCTGTCAAAACAACTGGTCTTGCTTTGAGAGTTTTCAGACAGTAAGGCTTGGAAGTAAGGCTTATTGGAATTATGTCCACTGAACCAAATCAGAACCACAAGCTTTTAAATTCTGTAAGAAAAAAAATGAAAAACTGAATTACCTAAGGGCTTGGCAGGGTGGGATGTGCCTTTGCCATGTGATGTAGCCATGGACAGATGTGTTGTGCATCAGTAAGATGTACCCACAAGCTAAAGGGTTCATCTCCACCAGGCAGTGAGGATCTAGAAACACACAAGAGCGAGACCTGCCATCCTTGTTGAGGCCAGCAGTTTGTTTAAACAAGTATCTTGTTCCAGCCATTGCAGTGTGATATTTCAAAGTAACATGCAAACTACCCCACAACCACCAAAAGTAATACCCTAAGTAATAACCTGCCTGTAGGGAAAAAAGTTTCCCTTTTAATCTCAAGCAGTTAGTTATGCCAGGGAGCTTGAGTATTTTAAATCCCTTCTATCTTATCGTAGGTAAGTATGAATGTTTTATTATCTGTATAAATGTCTAATCATATTTAAGTTCTGGAAAGCGTATCTTTAAAGTGTTATAGCAGCATTAACTGATCATCCCTTAAAAGGGGAGGTGGGTAAGTATACTCTTGCCATCTCTCCCTTTTCTAAAATATACAAAAACTAAAGTATGGAGTGCCTCAACTCTCTGCTCAAGCCAAACAATGACTGAATATAAAAGCTGGAGTTAAAATACTGCAGTTCATGATTCACAGCTCTCCATGCATGCAATAGGTTTCAAAGTTCAGGTGCATATTGCTCACATTTATCTAGGAAATTTGAAGGCAATATTTTCTTGATTATTTTCTGCTTATCAACAGATTTATAGCAACTTATTAAAAATATCATTTGGTAGTGGTAAGACCATTGCACCTTGGCATCTTTTTTTTGAGGCAGCCTAGATAAATTCAATTAAATCTGTGGTGATTCTTCATAGTTTTGGGGCAGGGAGCATTAAAAAAGTAAAAAGAGGCAGTAAGTCATTACAAGGTGCATTGAATTGGTACTGCCTTTTGTTGTGTATTTCTCCAGGGACTTTTTTTGTTGTATATCTCTCCAGGACAGTCTCCAGGACTCCAGGGACACAACAGCACTTCTATGAGCTCAGAAACTCTGTAAATTACAATAATAGAAAAGTAGCATGAAAAATAAAAGGCACCCACTTAAATTTTTAACAGGTATGCTCAACTCATATTTCTTCAGTGCTTTTTCCAAATACAGTATTCAATCACCTATGGCAAAATCATAGGTAATGATATATTAAGCTAAAACTTAAGCTAAACACCGCTTCTAAATTAAATTGAAGAATCTGTCAGAAACATGAACCTGACTTTAAATATTTTGTATCTTGTTCAGCTGCATTAAAGAAATGACAATACTCTAGGAAGATCAGAAACTTAAAAAGAAAAGTTCTTTTACAAGTGTGAAGCCTTTGGATAACAGATGCAGTGCTCTGTTTTATTTGGAAGATTAATATTACTCAATATTAATTGTATACCCGGTTAGAGATTTATCTATCCTGAAAATAAAATGCTACCAGTGGACAGTAAGTGGGAGGAGGAAGACTGTAGGTGTGACCACAGTGTTATTCAAACTTCTCTGTATCTTCCTTGCATGCATAAATTTGACTGTTGCTTATAAATACCTTTCAGAAACAGTTCACAGCTCTTGTTAACTTAACCTGTTGATTGTAAAATCTATCCAAAAACATAGGAGAACAATTTGGTATGCCATAAATTCTTATTGATACCAAACCCTCATGGCATTTACATCTGCACTTGAAAATCTACATTTATTTCATAATCTGGTGGTAAGAATGAAAAAGGCACAAAGCATTTTCAATCACAATTGTCAGTCACTGATAAAATTTTAAAAATCCTCCAAAGCCAGTACAAGTAACTGCCAGTGCTCCTCTCTGCTTTAGCTATCAGACTGCAATAAATTCTTAGATCAAGGTAAGCTGATGAAAAATGTTTAGGGGGAAAAAAAACAACAAAAAAATTCCTATTGTACTTTGCCATGGCTCAGCTGTATAGGTTCCCAAGCACAAGAACTTTTCATACTTGTTTCAAAACCAGTACATTTAGGTCTCAGCCTATCTTTTTTACAGCTGACGTGTGTATTATTTCGTAACAAAGAGACCTGTCAGCTGTATTGGACTGTTTATTGCTTTGACAACTTGATTTTGACTTTTTCTACATGATTTGCCAAGATTAGCTTTTATTTACAGGGGTTTATGTTCTAAGATGAGGTGAAAGTAAGAACAGCAAATATATCTTTTTCCCTGACATCTCCAATAATTTTACCTGGTCAAATGTTTGGATACATAGAGCTGCAGTAAAAATGCATGATTAGTACACTCCCCTGTGGATTATGAACAGAAAGCATGTGTTGGGCTTACACACAGACGGTGATTTACTCACAGTCACATATGAAGGTATTTGCTCTGTCTCTCCTGTGTCTTTAGTGCCCTTTTCTCATTAAAGAAGACAGATACCAACAGATAATGAAATGAGTCTGTTCTGCAAAATACAGATCTGGCTTTTGAAATAAACATAACGATTGAAGTACTAGAAGAAAATGTTCAAAGATGATCCTGCAAGAGAAAAATATGCTGTTTATTTGTGACCATTGCTATATGAAATACCACAGTGATGGATTTTGTAGTATCAGATAAAAGTATTAGCAGAAATAATTCTGTAATCTATTTTCAGATAATGGTTTTGAAGTCCCACACAGGCCATAAAATTATAATAGATGCATAACTATCAGCATGAAGTCGATTTTAACAAAGACTTAATAGAAAATCCAATCCCATAAAAATACACAGTTTAAATTCAGAGTTAATAACAGAAATGACTACACAGTTACCATTCAATTTATCCCATACTCTAGCAGTGTAAATAGCCAGTTCTCGTGATTTTAAAACACATGTGCCAAAATTATCTTTTGCATCATGTCCCTGTTCATCATAAAGCTGCTCACTCTCACTTAGGACACAGCAAAAGGAATAACATTATAATTTGAACTAACGCAGCTCTTCCTGAAACGTCTTTTAATGAGTTTAATCAAATTCATGGATTTACTTTGGTCTTATGAGCTTTTCAGTTTGGCACACAGCTGAGAGGTTTCCGTGAAAAGCCTGTGGGATGCAGGAAGGGATGTCAGTGCCTCAGTAGATGGCACCCTTCTCTCTGTCTCGGTCTCTCTGCTGCTGCCCATCAGCTCCAGCAAGGAAGAAAAGCCAGAAAAGCACAGAAACAAGGATATTCTGACTTCTCAGCAAAAGGGGTTGTTGCTGGGGCTGGTGCCGAAGGCATGTCCTGCACTTGATGTGCAAGCACTGTGAGAAATCCCAACAAGACCCGTGAAGAGCCAGTGGAGATCAATCACTGACTGCTCACAGCACGGGAAGTTAATCACAAGCATCAGCACTTTTTAGAGGCATCTTTGGGGCAGAAGGTGGTCTAATTATGGCTATAAAGCATGCAGCACATAGCTTAGATTGAAACCAGGATTTAGTCCTTACTCAGGGATACATCTCTGCTCTGGAAAGCAGAGATTGTACCACAGATTGAAGATGGCAACACAGCAGTTGTTTACTGCCTCTCACTAAACTATTGAGAGCTAAAATTTACCAATGTTCAATGAAAGTCTTCTACCAATAACTGGATTACTGAATATTTGAAACTGGAATCTCTTTAAGCAAAGACATATTAAGAAATAAAATAGATGTACAATATGTTATCATTTGTTTCTGTTAGTTTTATTGCAGTCTTCATGTACCAGTCACAGTATTTTTATCTGAGGCACTATATAGCTAATGCCTTCCTGACAAAGGTATATAAAGTAATCAATAGTTTGTGATCATCTGGTTTTAGTAATAAGTGCCACAACAGTTTATATGTAAGGCAAGCATATTTTCAAACTAAAAAAGAAGCACTTTTGGGGCAGTATTTTCTACAGTCATGAAATGTCTCAAGTGCTCTGTATTCTGGCTTCTTTCTTTGATCTGTCTGCCTGGGTCAGAAAAGCTTCAGCTACAGCAGATCAAAGAAAGCCTGAGCAATGCCTCTTCCTCCTGAACTTCTCCCTCCTTCATTTCCCTCTGCTCTATGGAACTGGAAATCACATTAAAAATAAAAAGGGGCAATATAAAGTATCCCTCTCCCGCAGGCCACATCTCCTCCAACCTCAATCACAGAATTTTATGTCTTCAGTCAGGCAGGATCATCAGACCACCAGGCTCACTCACACTGCAGGGCTGGCACCCAAGAGATTATGTTGAGCTTTGGACAGTGAGTGTCCAGGAACACACGGACTTCCTGCACTCAATTCTGCGTCATTGGCAGGGCAAAGCAACTGAGTTAGGCAGGATCACTCACAGGCAGAAAATCAGCTATGTACTGGGGTCAACGTGAAACAGGAATACAGCAAATATATAAAGTCTGTTCAAAGATCCACCTGACGAGAACACTGGCCAAAATGAAGTGATGGGGGAGGGGTGTGTGCCATCAGCAAGAAAAACAACCCACAAAGAAGAATATATTTTGTGAATGAAAATGTGGAACTTGACATTTTAAGCAATTGACAGAGCTCAAATATCAGAACAACTTAAAAACTCAGCTCTGTATCTATGAAATAGACTGAGATATCTGGTTATTTTAGGAAAAAAATGATTATAAAGTACTTTGAATTTTTCCAGTGAAACATCCTAAGCAACAGTAAAGGTTTTCTCATGTAAACATTCTAGCAGAAATCAAATCAAATATGTTTTGGAAAGGATAGGGGAACCTTTAAAAAATCTTTAGGCAAAATAAATTATTTTAAATTATTATTACAAATAAAAGGGATAGAAGATAACAGACTTGCTGAAAAACATACTTTCTAGAAAATATTTTAACTAATATTTTCAAATACAACAAGAAGAGCCATGCTGACATATTTTTATATTTTCTATTCTTACTGCTAAATAAAATAATAGTGTATTTAAATGAAAAAAAAAAAATGCAGTACTGTCAGGGTGCTTCAGATCTTGGAAAACCACAGAAAATTTTTGTAATATAACTTTTAAATGGCTTTGCTCCAGTCAGTCTGATAGCTTGACTGCTGGTGATAGATACCAGGTATCTCTTGCTGGCAATTCCCCAGCTTCAAGGGAGCACCAATGTGATATGGCAACACAGGGCAGATGTGACAGCTGGGCCAGCAGTGAAGCAGTTAACCATGAGAGGGGAATTGCCTGCAGGAATGGGAACTGTTGAAAGGTTTGCCACTACTTTAGAGAGGAGAATGCAAAGAAATTGACGTTTCTTTAGCTCTGCCAGTGTTGAAGGCAGGCTTTCTTTACATTAGCAATTGACTTCATTTCTGTGCATTGCTTTCAAAGCATCTTTCAATAGCAATGTAAAGAGAATTTATAAAAAATTATAAAAATTACATTTTCTTATGTATAACTCATAAAAAAAACTGATTTAAAATTACTTTTTCTTTTACATTAAATTTCAAATTTCAGAATGCATACACATTTTAGGACTCCTCCTGGTGTTACGCCTGTGTGAAGTCACTGGGTCAAACTTTGCTTCTCTTTGTACTGGAGTAAATGCTGGGAAGTTCCATTGTAGTCAAAACCACAGTTTGGTACATCCTACCTCAGCCATTTGCTCTAAATGGATATTGTGAGATTAAACCTCATTAAGCTTGTAGCTTTGAAATAACTGTCAGGAAGACACAAATTGCAAGTATAGGAATGAAATTGCGTGCTCCATAGTGATATAGAAGCCATTCCCAGATGTTTCCTTTCTGAAAATGTTGTGGGCACCTCTGGCCTGGGAGGCTTAGACTTATTTGGATCTGGTCAGCAGACCAGATGGGTGGGGCTTGGGCTGCTATTGTTAATTTTTGTTAAACTGATAATTATCTTTCTTTTTTACTAAACAGTTTGATGCTGGTTCCAACTTCCCTTTGTCTGCAAGGGATGGAGGAGGTAGAGTGTTTCCATGTCTGATCTGAAATACATTGAAATGCAAATTCTGTACTTGAGTCTATCTAAAAGATGAGGTAGGTGAAATACTTGAAAATACTGAGAACTCTATCTACATAAGGGAATCCAGGCTCACTTCTACTGCACAAATTGCTGGTTTATAGTGGCTTTTTTCTCTAAGAGTTCTTCCTTTTCTCTAGGAGTTATTTCAAAGGACATAAACTTCAGTGTTTCTTAGAATAAATTTAACAAACAACATTGTGACATCTATGGAAAGTGTACCACTGATGTGAAATTTCATTTCCATGTAAGAAATAATATTTAAATCAAGATATGATTATTTTGGCTCTGAGTAAAACCTAGTAAGAGAGAGAGGAAAAGAATGCTCTATAATGATCACCTAGAAAAGTTTCCACTGAAATAATTTAGTTACAAGTGTCTTTTTCACTTATTTCAAATCCTGAAAAGAAAGCTTACTGCTCCACTTGATCCTTAAAGAATTATTTCTTCTGTTCTGATGATACCATTTAAAGGCCCCAAGAAAAATTTTGCTTACCATCAGCATTAATGGCCTTTTCCCAAGCATGATAGAGAGATAGCAGAAGACCCTTATACTGGATTGCAAACGTAATAGTAGGGAATATTCCTTCCATACATTTATGGAATTCAGATTTATATGTACATAATTTTTGAAATTGGGAGATAAGTCATGATTTTGTTGTTATCTCAGGTCTTTAAAGTTCCACAAATTTCTGTTACAGAAATACTGTGCTTATTTCACCAAGCAGCCAGCACATAAAATACTTGAACATTACAGAGAACAACAATATGATCCAGAACACCTCATTCTGACCCATAGCTGGGCTCCTTCTTGCTCTTGTTTGATTTCATCACTTCTGCAATTCTAGATCTCTGGTGGCCAAAGCTCACCTGGAAATTATCAAGCTGCTCTCCAGACAAATGAGATGGGGACTTGAATCTTCTTAGGTTTGGGATGTATGGCAATGCAGTTCTGCCCCTCTGTAAGAGCTCTAACTACTCAGCTGAAGCTAACAAGGGGGTTTGGGTACCTTCCTCTGAGTGATCCTGTTTTCTAAACTTAAAAAAAGCATGAAATAACTTCCAGAAGCCGAATTTCAAGCCGCATTTTGGGGATATCCCATTGTCTGGCTCCAACACTGCTTTAGCTGCATACTTTGAGCCATTATGACTATAAAGAGATCTTTTCATGAATTTGGAATAAGGAACCTGCTTCTTGCACCTCTAAGCAGCTCAAGTTTTATATACAGCATGGTGACACTGCTCCTTCAGAAGTGCACTCATGAGCTCTTTTCCAGATACAGACCAGCTAAAGCTGCAGGGGACATCTGTGCCACTTCAGAGAATGAGTCCTTAGATGAGAGGACCTGAGAGTGCACTTGTGAAGTCTGCATTTGTTTTTTGAGAAGGAAACCTCAGAGATGATTTTTGCAGTTTCTCTGGGCTGGCGACTGGTGTGTCACCAGGCAATTAAAGTCTTTTATTCTCACATGTTAAAGTAATTAGTACAGTTCAACAGTACCAAAACAATTCAGACACTTAGATCCCAGTGTGCGGAGTCTGAGAAACCTCAGCTCAGGCTGCTTCACTTTAGACTTTTGTCCTCTGACTGGTGGAAAGAGGCAGGCAGGATCCTGCATCCTTTCCAGCCCTAGCTAGTCATGAATGCAGAGAGAACCTTTGATTCCCAATGTGGGTCTACTGCTGCCATTGTGTATTATACAATAAACTGTTTACATAACAGCCTTTTGTTACTGGTTTTAAATCTCAGGCTGCCAGTCACAGTGAGGCAGAGGCTGCCAGCTGGCAGACACAGAGGTGCTTGTGCTCCAACTGTTGGAGGTAATTAACAGCCCAAACTGTCAGAAGGTGACAGCCGGCAGAAAGTTCCTGCCCTGGGGTCACAGCTGTATTCCGGCGACTTGCTTCTTGATTTACCAGTAAAACTAATAACCTAAATAATATTGGTATTAAATTATCAAACGAGGAGGACTGAGCCCAAGTTGTATTTTCTACCCTCAAATTAACTGACAAAGAAAATTAGCATCAATATCTGGAAGCACATAAATGAGATGAATTACTTTGAGGGGAAAAAATTAGAAAAACTGGTCTACTGAAATCTAGTAGATATAAGTACTAGGACAGTTACAGACTGTAATGCTGTTGGGTTCATGTTTTCCTGCAATTGTAAAAAATTAAACTAATATTTAGTATCAGTAATCTGGACAATGATTATCAGCCACAAACTTTTAATCAGTATGCCTTTTGTTTTTATGATATCCTACAGCTACCTTCATCTACTGTAAGGTGGTATAAATTGGCTTGTGGGAAACTATAGTGGTTCATGCTAGCTGAACATTTGGTGAAGATGTTAATTTGTAAATACAAGAAATACAAATCCTTCAGCAGTAAATTGACTCTTACAGTGGTTTATTTTGTGATCCCAAGAACTTTTTATTTTCCTGTATCCTTGAATCATTGCCAGCAAAGTGACACAGTGATATTTTATACACATACATTAGAGAAGTAAGTTCCAGTTGTGCTGTTGCTTTCTACCCAAACTTTGACATGTGAATAGAAATGAATAGGGTTCTTCCTGTTTATAAAGTGCTATGATATGCAAGAAAAATAACACTAATAAGCAAACTTTCCAAAATCATAATCGTTATAAGTAGTAACAGTAAATCAGAAACAAGTAGAAACTTCAAAAGCAAACAAAAATGCTCAGAGACAGTGCCCATTAGAATAGGCAAAAGAAGAAGCTAAAGCCCTGCTTTAGTTTGCCATTATATATCTCTCTAAAGTGTGAGTCTCTCATGCTTTGGAGTCTTGCCTCCTTCACTGTACAGATGGGAAGGCACAGCAGTTCCCTCTTTCCTCCTGTGGATATCCTGAACTCTCTGAGGTTCAGGCCATTGCCAGTGCTCACATCTCAGCCCAGCGATGGGCATGGGCATCCAGACACCGTCATTCAAGGTGTCTGTAGAAACCTCATGAACATGTGCTGCCCTCTACCAAACACCATGGACTGGTATCCATCCTGAAAGCAAAAGTTTCCTGAGAAAAATTCCACACTTCTCTTAACTTTCAAGACAATTTTGTGACATTTCCTGAAAATAATATAAGCATTCTAAATATCTGATATTTATCACATTTATGTTGTTCACCTTCATCCCTCCTTTTCCCTCCATTCTCAAGCATCCTTTGGTAACGTCACACAACTTTATAGGCAGAAGATTTCACTGAATCTTATAGAACCTCACAGAATCTAATTCCTTGATACTACCCATATCCTAAATTTGCTGCTGTTATATACTGCAGTCATGACTCTTTTTCCAGTGCTGTCCTGTGCCTTGGACAGATGACTTCAGAATTGGCCCTCACTTATAGATGTTGCCCAGAGGTCCTGAACAGGTGGATCCTTTCCTCAAAAAATAAATTTTCTAAGCAATAAATTACCTTGGTAGTCAACAGGAGATGAAAAGCCAACAGTACCCACAGTTAACAGTGCTAGATAATGCCAAGATGGAAAAAATGTTTAATGATCTTTTCATTCATGGTTAAAAAAAAAAATAGTGATCTGAGATTACAAATTGTGTGATTAGCATTGAAAGCAACAAGGTTAAACTCCAGTCTTCAGTGAGTTACACAGGACTTCACTAAGATATCTAAAGGGGAACCAAACTTAAAAAAATATCATTAGAATCATTAGAAATTAGAGAATCTGCAGAGGTCAAGGTTCTGGAGCACCAAAGAAACCCGAGAGAAATATACTGCTTATTTCTAAAAGTGGGGAAAGGTAGAGCCAAGGAACCATGTCAACTAGACTGACTTCAGACAGTTGAGAAGCTAACAAAGCATCTATTTCTAAGTACTTAAAAGATTAACCAATGAAAAGTAACAGCCAAAAATAATGTACTGCAATCTGCACTTATTAAATAGTCAATGCTGCTTTGCATAAATATTAATGCTTTGCATAAATTACGGCTTGCATAAACCCAACCAAACAGGAAACTAACTTCTTTCCTTACACCTCTGTAACGTGGGTGCGAAAGAGACTGGAAAACAATATGTGGAAAGGCAGTATCAACTAGAGTTCTACTGGAATCTGTCTGGAGTCTGGTACTGTGCAGTCATTTCATTAATGCTCTGGGCAGCACAACAGGCAGTAAGTTTATTAAATTCTTATATGATAGCAAGCTGGGAGGAGTGTAAGCATTTTTGAGGACAAGGTTAGAATTCAAAATAAGGAAGACAAATAGGAGAAAGAAGCTATAATAAATAGAAAGCAATTCAATCAAGGCAAATAAAATATTTAAGTAGGAACAATCAGCTTCACAAATACTCTCTGAGAAATGTCTTGCCCAGATAGCAGTCCTACAGAAAAGGATCTGGATGTTATAGTGTATCACATGAGTCACAGGTGTCTTAACCAGTACCACAGTGGGAAGTATAAACACAAGAGCTGTACGAACAATGCCAAGTTCTGCAATTGCTCTGTCAAAATTGGACAAGGCTCAGAACAGAACAAAACAGATGATCAGACATTAAGTAAATGTGAATTTCAAGTAACGAGGGTTAAAAATTAATAATTTTAGAGAGAAAAAAAAGACTAAGAAGAAACATGACCTATTAATGTAGAAGATTATTACAAATAATTAATTACTCCCCATGTCTACTATAGGAAGGAAAATAATTGGATTAATTTGCAGCAGCAAAAGTATTTTGTTTTGAACTTTCCTACTATTATATTTCTGAAAGAGTACTGGAGTAGATTGTGGAATAGATTACATGAAAATGTTGTGGGATCTCTGTTTCTGGAATTTTTAAAGAATAGACTAGGCCAGTTTCTGTCAGGAATGTTTTTGTTCTAGTTTATTTTTAGAAATACTTTGGAGACCAGACTACATGACCTCTAAGCATCTCTCCTAGACTCACTCTTTATGAAGATGCATCTGTTAACTAAAGAGCTCAATACATATAGTAAATATGTGAGATGCACAATTTACTATGTATATTTCCAATCAAAACGAGCAGTCATGTGAATTCCCACTGGAATTGCAAGAACTGTGTAAAAGTAAATTATGCTCAGTTCTGGATTATGAAAAGGGATTGCTCATCCAAAAATCTTGAATTCTGTACAAGGTGAAAAAGGCATCCAGAACAAATTTATAGGGCCAAGTCTTGATCCCATCACAGTCAGCAGCAAAGCTCTCACTGATTTCAGAGGGACCAAGACTTGGATAGCTTTTTTTTTTTCCCTAAGATCTAGCATTATATAATGCCATATGCCCATTGTTGTTGAATAGATATATTTATGTGCAAACATTTGATATTGATATTTTGTTGTCAGATAGTCACTTGGTGGAATTCAGTGTGGTCAGTTTAACAAACCAAAATGCTACTAGTCAAGTAAATCTGTCTGCAAGAAATATCTATGAAGAAGACTGAATCTGAATTCCCTGTTATAAATGAGGAAATAGCACCAAAGATCTATTAGTAATAGTTATTTCCTAATTGCAGTGGGAAGCATCCTGCATGTTTAAATAAATATTGTTAACTCTGACCTCTTGGTTCAGCAGGACTGATAAGACAATTGTTTGACCTATATGAACACATACAGTATGCATGGACTGAAAGCAGCAGGAAAACAGGAAACAATAAATCAGAAATTAGAGCACTGATTGTTATAGCTAATTACATCAGACTTCTGCTTAATTTCTCACTCTGTCATTCTAACCTGATTTTCTTGCCAACAGACTTTGCAAATTGCTGGTGTCACGTACATGCAGCATATAATAATCTTTAGTTACAGTGATTGACAAATGAATGAGAAGAAGAACATAGTTTATTATGGAAGAATGAGCAGTGACACACACCAGATACCTGCTCAGATGTTTTTTTAATTCACTTACCTAGATATGCTGCATGATACACTTTGCCAGGACCACAGGTTTGGCATCATAACATCATAATTGAATTTGTGTCATAGTTTGATAATGCTGGACAAAGAAGGAAAAATAAAGCTATAAAAGGAGAAAAATTGCATAGATTGATCTCCACAGCAAGAGAGATAAAGTGGTAACCAGAAAAGTTAAATCAATTCCGAAAATAATAGGCTTAGAATTAGGTATATTAATCAGCATGTTTATTCTTGATGTTATTTTCCTCATACTGCACATCAGATAACTTGGTGTCCTTATTATTGTGTCTTTCTACATTACTTCACTTTCAAACTATATCTTTCTTTGTCCTTCTTCATCACTGCCATCAGGATCTTCAGATGCCTTAAATGAGCACAGACTAATTTTACTGTAGCTAGAAATATTTGGTAGAATATAAACAATTAATTTGTAGGTATTTTGTAGGTATTGAAATTACAATTTTGCCCTTCTCATCCTAGCAAAAAGTCATTATCATGCTTGTTAAGGCACTGTCCTTCTGTTAGATGCTTTCCTTTGGACCAGCAGCTTGCTGACATTGTTTTGAGAGCTCAGGCCACACTATGTCACAGGTAGTTTTTGATGGGGAGAGATGCAGCTTTCACTTTCCTCAATGTCTCTTTGACTACCATCAGTGTGAGCTCAAGGCAAGTAGAGCCAAACAGACACACTGGAGAAGTACCAGAAGGATTAATATCATATCATCGTTGCCTTTAACAGTCTGTGCCTTGTGTATTATGTATTCTGAAAGTACCCATATGATTTAGCAAGCAACATCTGGTAAAAAAAAGGAAAGAACTCCAGGCCAATGTAATGTTTTATTCATGCAGTACACCCATATATCATATTCCTTAATGCTATTTTGAGTATTGCAAATTATTTTCTTCACAACTCTTGTCATGTCTGCTTCATCCTATTCCTTTGGGATTTTTATTTGTAACTTTGTAAGGGTCAAGGCCTAGAAATCAAGCAAAAAAAGAACATACTGATGTTTTTAGCTACACATCTGCATATCTCTTCCATTCTCTTCCCAGAGGGCCATCACATCACCTCAACTGACTGCCATGGTGCAAGTAGTTAATATTGGTCTGCAGTGCTTGTCAGGTTGTGGGACTTTCTAAGTGTTCTCCTCTCCCCTGACTAGGAATTGTGAAATTGTCCTTCCTCACGAATTTCCTATGCACCAGCAATGGTACCATGGTCCCTCAATGCTCTTCTTAGGGGTCAGATTCTGGATAAATGTACATTCATAAGTCATTACAGACATAATGTGTTTCTATGGGCAATTAAAGATTTAAGTATCCAAGTTGGGGTTTGAGTTTGCTAAGTTATAATATTTTACAATCCACAAATCTTTATTCTTCCAAAGCATAACACATTTGTTTAGCCATTTCTGACTAGCCACAGATTGACAGTGGAGATTAATGTTTTGTAGAACTGCTCCATCCCTTTGCCTCATTTCTACTTTTCGTATTAATATTGTATTTTGTATTAGTATTAGGCTGATGGGCTTATTGGAAACTAAAAACAAGAAGCGAATCTTATGTCTTAATTACTCAAAGAGAAGTAGGTCTTCCAATGTCAGAGTAAATATAATATTTAATAGGCATTAAAACTTTCTGGAAAAGCTTTTGCTTTACCTATCACGATAAGGCAACTGTCTTCCTGCAGCAGCAAGACTGGGGCTTTATCACTACAGATAAAGCAAGAACACTACATGACAACACAGCTTTCTGTTAATTGTGGTGGGCCACATTAAAACATTTTGTATTGTTGAGGGAGCCAGCTGGGCCAGAGATACCCCCTGGTCTCTCAGCAATGTAAGCACCAAGCCAGGAAGCTGCTCCAGCTAGCAGAACAAAAACCTTAGGAGATACTAACAGTGTAGAAGAAGCCCTGTAAAAATTCCAGTTACTTTCTGATTTCCCTCATGTTATCTTGTTGAATTCCTGTCCTTGTTTCGGAGAAAGCCAGTTCATCCATCTCCATATAGAAGACAAGCACAGTTGTGTTTGCAGCATTGTTATCAAAGAGTAATGCATGGATAGAGCAAACAAACAAACCCTAATCCAAAGCTATTTTAACTGCAGCATTAGAGCTAGGAAACCTGCTGATCACCTCTTGTTATGCATGGCAGCTAATGGGACTAATGATATATTTGAAGCATATTCTTAAAACTATGCGATACAGCCAAACTTCTTTTTGCAAATGAGTGGGTCCATATCCCCTCTCCAATGGTTCTGTTGTGACCTAGTTGAAGAAGATTCAAGTACAGCAAAATCCTGCTCCATATTTTGACATGAAAGGAAGATAGAGAGCAAGCAAACTTTGAGAAAATAGAAAAATTTCTTGCAATGAAGTGTCTGCGCAGAGTAGCCTAAGAGATAAACAGGGGAAAAGCCTTTAAAGTAATTCCACAGAAATACAAACATCACACTTGTTCCATTATCTTTCTCTAGAATGAAATAATCTTGAAGCATAGAACAGGAATACAGTTGACTATTTTTCCTCACAACCAACGAATATAATTTTCTCTTGGAACTTGATTTAATAGCATCTCAGTTACCCATCAAAACTAAAAAAATAATGGAAACTGAGGAATTCATACATTTGCTGTATTTTTTCTGGTTTTTTTGAGTGGTAACTCCCACCTGTTTGCCTCTTACTATAGATTTTGACCTTTAACACTCAGAAATCTGCAATCTGCCCCACTGCATCAGACTCAGTACAGAAGTCCTGTAAGTAGACCACCCCTTCACAGGTAAGGAAAGCCATTAAACCCCGTGAATTTTCACAGTGGATAAGCCTAGATTAATTTGACCCAGGTGTTTGTCTATTACTGTGCATGGGAACACTTGCAGTGTCCCCTAGCTCTTTCTCCTGCGGTGGTCCAGCCTCAGTACTCTCTGGACTCTAATCTAAACCATGTAAGAGCCCCAGCTGGCGCAGGACTTTGTAGACAGGCTCTTGTTATGCTGCTTGTGTCACTTTGATGTATTCTTTTGCTTTACATACGAATACTTGTAGAAGTAGGAGGAAAACATAGAGAGCCATGTGCTGGAGTTAAGTTACAAATGTCAATCCCTTATTCAGCATTACAAAAACGAGTCCTTGATTTTATGCTGCACATGCGAAGGGAAGTGTCATTATGAGCAATGCAAAAATGTAGAGGTAAATCTGTCCACATTTGCACCTCTGTAGCCCTTGCTGAAGAGAGGCTGTTTGAGCAGAAGTAAGAGAGATCTGAATCTCTCCCATTAGTATTTATTTGCATGTAAGACATTTAGTTTAATTTATACTTTATTTTAACACCAAAAAATTAATTGAGCATTAATGGCTAAGTAATTGCATGCTAAGTCAATATGTGAACGGATGTGAGAAGGCCAAGATTCACATAATATAAGATGAGGTATTTTAATTATAAAATTCCATTATTTCATCTCACTTTTCGTGACTGAAATAGAGAGAATAAGAACTTTTGCTAATTAATGCTAAATTTTGCTAAGTTAATTAATGGGTAAAAATGTGAACTGCCCCGCATACCCCAAACCCGTGCAACTGAAAACATTTCTAAAATGAATCATGGCTGAAGTATAGTACATGACTAAAAGGTGTTCTCATATGACTGGCCCACAGGAGACATAATTATATATTGGCAAGATTGGAAATAATGTGCATAGCAAAATTTTTCATAAGGGTAAGATGAATCTGCAAGGTCTGATTATCTGCTCACAGCACTACAGATTGGCAGCTAATAGAATTAGGCTTGTTTTAAACATGTATAACTGAATTGGGCCCTGGATAATCAGAAAGTTGGCATATCACAGACTAATTTTTCATTATGAATAACCCTGTGAAAATCCAGGGATACATCTGGAAACCCATATTGTAAGTGAGATGAGAATCAGGCCATGCCTGAAAATTGTAATTAGACATAAACCAAAAAGAAAAGACAACATTTTGACTTGAGTAAGCTGAGCTTGCTACATCTGTCAGATGCATAACGAAAAGACTGCTTATATCCCTTGGCATAGTAACATATAACAACTCTGTAGTAGTACTTGTCTTAAGGCTGTTTATGAAGATGTAATGCATACCATCAAGACTCACATTTTGAGCTAAGTTTGAGACCATGCTAACATTAATATTAATGGCACAGAACAGAATTACTCAAAACCACAAAAAGAAATGTCTCAGTTATCACAAACTCAACCTGAGACTGTCGGAACAGTAAAACTTAACCACTATTATTTAAACACAAAGCTAATAATCAAGCAGTCAGTTACATTTCACCTAGACCAATCAATGATGAAAGCTGCAATTACCTCTAGACTGCTACATCTTTAGTCATCAAATTTAAACATACAAAATTATTTATAAACAATGGAGATGTTGAATGCAAATGGATTTCAGGTACTGCACAGATCAGCCTCTGAGTGCAAAGATTGGATTAGTCCCATTTTATTCTGAGGAGCCATTTTTTCAGAAAATGTTTAAGGAAATTAATGGTTTTATTTATATATTCTTGATTTTCCTTTAATTCAATCTATTGCAAAGGAAAAAGCAATCTTTTCTACCTGATCTGAAATGCTAGTACCCAAAGAGATTTGTATTCCAAATTTATACCATCCCTTAAGTGAGATGCCTCATCCTGCCTTGAAGATAAGATTCCAGGCATTGCTCAGATACTTGGGTATAATTTATTGTAGCCACACAAAAGTCAGATCTAAATCCTTTTGGATCATGATGCCACAAAACAGCAGTTCAAAGTTCAAAGAGGGAGGCCGACAGATGCAATTAAGTTATCACTGTTGGGATAACTGTAACCCTTCCTGTGCTTTTAGAGCTTCTGGGATCCTGAAGATTGTGAAAAGTTTTTATATATATATATATATATATATATATATATATATATATATATATATATATATATATATATATATATATATATATATAAAAGAGCATATTCCTCAACCCTACCTACATTTTCATTGCAAAAATCACAGCAGTTGGGATAAAATACATCCAGTGAATGACTTCCTGCCACTAAGGAAAAAAAAATCCAAAATCTTGTTTCCTGATGACTACAAACTTCTCTTGACAAACCTCCAGTGCCAAATGTGGTTTCCATTTACTGTTTTGGGATTTATTTGTCTATGCCAAAGTTCAGGTGTGCCAGCTCTTTGTAATAAGCCATTTGGATGAAAGCTTGGCTAGCTCAAAGGATTCTGATGTATTTTATTGCTGCCTTTTAAGATTATTGTTCAGAAATACCAACTCTAATTTTGAAATCAATTAGCCATGCAGTCTGATGAGGTGTTGGCCCAGCTCAGGTTCACACCCGCTGTCCGCAGATTATTGTTAAGTTGAGTCAGGTCCTTAGAGCTGCTCTGTGTTGCCAGCATCTGGTGTACACATGTTTGATGTCCTCACAAAATGACGCTGATAGCTTAAATGGCAAGGCTCTAATGAAGAAAGCCTAGCAAGTTTGCTGCCGTTTGCCAGCAAAACATGATTTTTACAGGGCAGCGTGAAAGTCTTTTTTTCCCTTGTTTAACTCTTCAATATCAAAAGAATATAAATCTTTCCTGGAGAGAGGAGATTCAGCAAAGGTGACAGGAACGGGACCTGAGGGTCCACTATAGGTAAACAGAAGGAAAATCCCCCTGGGATCTTGCACCTGTATGGCCTGCTACCTTCAGAGGGAAGGGTGTCTGCTTTTGCTGGCCAGTGAGTTCCATGGAGGGAAAAATGTGGCACAGACAAAAAGAGAGGCACCCAAGCTTCTCCAGGGAAAGCAAAGTGAATCACAGAATATTAGAATGTCTTGGGTTGGAATAGACCTTAAAGATCATCTAGGTCTTCTGCCATGGGCAGGAGTGACTTGCACTAGTCCAGGTGGCTGAAGTCAACCGAAATGGTTCACAATTGTTGTGCCATGACAAAATGTCTCAGGATAATCCAAACAAAAGATGAGTGTATAAGTTTATTTTCCATTACATCTTTGCAGCCTAGGAAGTTTTTCTGTAGTTTCTCCAGTTTCATTCATGAAACTCCATGCTTATATAAAAGAATATAACCTCAGAGGAAGAGGCAGAAATGCAAACTAAAAACACCCAACAAAAATAAAACCCATCAGACTGTGTTCTTTAACACATATAAGAGAATTAAGTACTTATTCCCTGAGATTTACTTCATCAAATTCATCTGTAGGAGCTGAATAACAGCAATATGAACCATACTGTACAAAGAGCTGTAGAAGCGATGTGTGATGAGTTATTTGCAATCATTATTATGCTAGTCTATCTTGAATGATAGATGCTAAACTGCCAGTCTAATCAACTCAAAGGAATTTAGAAGTATTACATCATGGCTTCAGAGCTGGAAGAGCCTTCTATTCAAACTGCAACATTTTGGAGAAGTACGTGCAGACTGAATTTTATCTTCCTTTCTTTGTTTTTCAAAACTGTAAGCATTTTGGTTTTTGCTTGCATTAACTGTCATGGTCATGTGGTTGTTTAGAACCATTATACTCTATGCTGAATAGAACCAAAAGTTACATACAAACAATCAGTCTATCTCAGAACAATCAGGTATGAAAAATCTAGTTCCTATCTGGTCAATAAAATTGACATGGCAGCAATATAATCATTCTCAATAGTTACGTTAAAGGAAAAATTACTCTAGAGTCCAGGCATGGCTGTACAAAGTATCAATACTCAATAGATTAATTAGGTTACTTCCATCTGCAATGTCCTTCTAATAAGAATGCTAAAAGGTGTGTATGTGATAAGAAGAAAATGGAGAAAAGGAAGGAAGCCCAGAAAAGTAAGGAGAGCTGTTCTGAAGGACAGTTTAGGGGAATGAGGTAATAATCAGTAATAACCAAGGAGGATTTTTCTATCCTTAAATCCTTGAAAATTAAGCATGACAAAAGTGTCATGGACACAATGGTTTGTATAGCCCAGTATCCCACCCCCAACGGTGCTCATGTAGGGAAATAAAAAACAAGTACAGAAAAATCTGATACAATCTCTCCACTTTTAGCAGTCATGGAGCAACTTCCCACATGTTTAAAAGTCACTGATGTATCTGTCTTCCAGGAATTAGTTTAGTACTGTTTGATTCCAAATACTTTCATATTTTACTTTCCATTAGCAGTGTGTGGCTAACAACTCTGTACCACAGTACTCCATGACCACCATTTAGTCATGTGGGGAGAGAAAAAAGGCCTTCTCTTGAAACTGTTTTAATGTGCTGAGTTCTTGTGTGAAGAAAAAGTAAATAAAGATCTCATATTCACTTCTTCCACATACTTCTTGTTTTTGTCATACCTCCTCTATATAGACCATTGTCCTTTAGGTCCCTGTTCTTGCAGTCATTGTTCCATACTTTCAATCCAGCCTTATCAATCTTTTTATCTGGTTCTGTTTTATAATTGTGGCAATGCAATGAACAGACTCTGTACACCAGATTCCTTTTTAGCATGAATCTCAACATTCTGGAAACCAGAGCCTGCAGATCAAAAGCCTGAAAAATCTTGCCTCCAGACTAGCCAGATCTGGCATCGCTCCGTATACCGTAAACAAATAGCTTTTCTTTAACATCCTGGAAGGTATATTAAGGGAAGTTCTGTTATCTAAAATCTCATAAATTTATAGATGACTGAAGGGAAATGTGAAGTTCTGCCAAAATGCCACTTCTTTTAAATAATTAAATAACTTCCATTTTCATTGAGGCCAAAAAGAAAGGTGTATAAATGGAAGCAGTTTGGCTGCTCCTGAGTCAACAGTGAAATAGTTTAGTCAGTCTAACCAGTTTCTTCTAGGTCTATCAAAAACTGGCCTTTTTAATTAAGTTTATTAAGACTCTTTGATATTTTACTACAAATATATCCTATTTTACAGTAAATCCATTTATCTTTCTGTTAGCCAGGCATGTGATAGGTAACACCTATCTGCCTATGACTGGAAGACCTATTGACACCTTGCAATAATATTAATGCCAGCAGAGCAGGCCAAATTGGCTGTTTAGCACAATAGGTATTAGCCAAGACTTGAGGGTAAATGTTGGTAAAATTAAGGAGACCCATTATGATATCTCCTTACAAGCATTTCTATACAATCTGACATCTGAAAACAATACTTAGCCTCCAACACATACCGGGGAGATGACCACCTGACTGTCTCTGTCATGAGTTACTGTTTGTATCATTAAAGTCTGGAGCTTGGACTGAGCACTAAAATATATGATGTACTGGGAAGGTATAATAATTATGGGAATAAATATTTATGTGTTTCAATACATTTCAGTGAGGAAAAAATAAAATTCTTTGTCATAGGAAGATTCCTTTTATCAATTAAAATAGTTCTTTTATAGTGAGTGGCTAAGTTTACTAGCTCCACATCACACAGCAGCACTGATCATGTCATTAAGAAAGACAGAAGCTCTGAGCTTTACCTATCTATTAGTTGTTGATATTTGAATGGAAATATAGAAGCTCTGAGCTTTACCTATCTGTTAGTTGTTGATATTTGAATGGAAATATGCTGGGGGGGATGAAAGACAATCTCTGTTCATCCCACTCTTAGTGATAATCCAGTTTCTGAATTGCCTGCAAGATAAATATAACAAAGTAAATAAGAAGACTAGAGTTACTCTTCCACCAGGCCCTTGTTAATTCTGCTAGTCTGTAAAACAGAGTCTGCCATTTAGGCCAGGTCTCAGGGAAATCCTACTCTTGGCCATATAATTCTCATATTGTTGGGGGGGGGTTTCTTCTGAGAATTCTGTTATAATGGGCCATTGGTTCCTTGGTTTCTACCTGACCTTTTTGTCTACCTTCTTATTCATTCCTTACCTTTATCTGGGATGTCTCAGGCACTACATACTCAGGTTTGATTTCTCAGCTTGTTACATCACCACCAATTTTTTTTTTCATGAGACAAATTATATTTTCAATCAGAATATGATTTTATTGATTTAGGGCTTGGTTTGGTCTTTTTTTAGTTTGTTTTTTTGTCAGTTGGTTGGTTAGTTGGCTGGTTTTGGTTCTTTTTTGAAACACTGAATGAACCGAGCTACACAGAAACCATCAGCATGCATCATGAAATCTTCCTTAAATGTTCTTATTGCTCTCTCTCATAACAGCTATTGCCATCGCCATTACTGTACTCTCAATGAGTAACACGGTAGAGGATAGTAAATGGTTTAATCTGCAAATCATTACCTTTCTTGAACTTTAGAACTGCTTTGTAAAGAACTGATAGGAATCCAGTGAAATTCTACCTGACTTTGGCTAGTTTGTGCAGCTTTTCAAGACTTGTGTGGCCCAAGAGACAGGTTACTTCTATCTGAATAAAATAATAAGATAAATACTAGGCAGTAAGCATTAAAAAGAGAAAAGTATGTGAAAAATTAAAATGAAAATTTATTTAAGGCACACCTTATATAAGCTTGACCTTGCTCACATTGTAATCATTTCCAATCCTTCAATGACGTCAACCTATACAAAGTTAAGCCTCGTAAAAATAGAAAACGTGAAGGTTATGTGGCAATACACTGACAAGTTTTAATACCACCTCTTTCATAGCAAATGGCCAGCATAGGTGCAGAACTGCCTGCTAGTGGTGTGTACTTATGGAATTGAGGGAAAGAAAAGGCAAAACTCAACAGGTATAGAACATAGGTCATGACACACACATTGAGAAGTCATGACCTTCAATATTAAGGCAACAATTCTGTCCTTAACTCTCTATATGTTATGAACAACAGCAGCTAGACTAAGGGACACTGTCACCATAAATTGAGAAGTCAGAGAGTTCTGTTGCTTTGCTGCAACCATAATGTTACGTAAATGCTGTTTTGTTGGGCCTTTAATACAATAAAGGACTAATTCCTCAGAAATCAAGGGTATAAGTCATGTAAATGAAAACTTGTAAATTATGTCAGTAATCCATAACTCATACAACTGATTTGGAAACCAGAGCCTTATGGTTCAGAAAGAAGTAATTGCTTTATTAACTCCCATTTATCAGTATAAAACTGGCTAATTTAACTGACTGACTGATTTATATATTGATACTTTAAATTTAGCTCAACATCCTAATTTAATAAGGAGATCACATATGGATGTTTAAGAATATATTACTTTCTTGTTGGTTGATACTCTAAGCATGCCCTTATTAAGACAGATTATCTCCTTTCCCTTGTTCTTTTAAGAGAAGGACAAAACAAATTATATATATCATTTATTCTACCTGACAGAAAGGCCATGTTTCCATACAACCCCCTCTCTAGTAATATATTGAATGCATGACTAACCACATCATTCATTCTCTTTTTAACATCCATGATGTCATAATCTTTTGCAACAAAACAGTAAGAGTATATTCCTGTGTGCAGACTTTTGGAAATCACCACAGGGAGTCAGACTACTGAAGCACAGTCAAGCAATAAATCTACCAGGTACACTTGAAACAAAAGTTGGAAAGAAAAACTAATATGTATTTATACACCTCTGATTCTCCAATAAGTGAGGTCTTGTGCTGATCCTAAATTATATGTTAAGAACTCAAGTGTTCTCAGTAACTACCTTTAAATCATAAAATCGAGGCAGAGCTGTATTACTTACTCGAAGTAAAATTATTGATATTGCCAACTATTATAATATGCTTTTCAGGGAGAGACACGGGTTAGGAGCCTAATGAGCACAGCTTTTAGGTATTGGTATTAAATAACTTGCAGCTGTAACCATCATAAGCAATACATAACAATCCTTGTAAGCAAGGTTACAGAAAGTATATGATGTACAGCCCTGACTACAATACACATGCCAGAAGTAGAAGTGTGACCATTCAGTGTGATTAACTTTCAACATTAACACTCCTATGAAATGTGGCACTATTAGGACAAGGCTGTGTGTGGATCAAGGTAGTTAGGTCGGAGCCAGCTTTCATTCAGATAATTTGTCCAGATTTCTATTGATAGCAAATCAGAGAGCTGCCCAGCCAAATGCACATTTCACTATTAATATGTAGTCTGAAAACTTCAGTGTTATGTGGGATTTTGATCACAGAATCTGCCAAACTCCAAATAATAGGTCTAATATCAGATAAAAATTTGTGCTAAATTATGGCTTGAAATGTCCCTTTTATATCTCATGCTATCATCCAACAAGCATTTTATTTTCCAAAACACACTTTTAAAATTGTGGATATTGGTTAGGAAATCAAAACATTTTTATTTTGGCTCTTCATTCTAGGGATTTGTGCTGAGGATTCTTACAGACTTCAAACCTTAATAGCAGATGATTAGAGCAATGTGAAAATTCACTTCCTGAAGTCCAACCAAGTTCTAAAAGGAATGTTTATTTTGGAGCCTACATTTTTTTAGCATAAGCCAGAGTATGCGGTCTTGCTACTTAGAAATTACCAGAATGTTGTTTTGCAATACAGAAAACATACCCCAATGCCCACACATCCCAGGCCTGTCTCCATGGTGATTCCAGTTCCACATATTTGGACTTAATGCGCTTCACCTCAAATGAAACTGGAGTTAAACAGTACAATTCCATCCAAGAATTAAGCCTTCCTTCTTTGTCATTTTATGTCTATAGAGACATCTGATCAAGATGAGGGAAAAGAAATTTGAGTTTGGAATACTGAAAGTGAAAATCGCTGGGGTTTAAAGTCCATGTGTGCTCGTTCATCTTTGCAACGTCACAATGCTAAAATCATATCATGTAGCTGAATTCATTACCTATTATATTACATTACTCTTCCTCTTTCACTCTCCCCATTTCATACAGCATTTATTCTTCTTAGCCATATGGTACACACACAGCTCCCTTAACATATGCTGGGCAACCTTGTTTGGGGAATGTGAAAAATAAATGTCTGATTAGAACCAGAAAGCCACTAATGAAACAAAATGGTCATTATTCCATAGAAAATAATCACTGAAATGACGTCCCTAATGTGCTTTTTGAAGGGTATTTCCTCAGTAACAATAGGCTGATTGCTGAGATAGATGGGTAATTGAGAAAGCTGAAAAATGTTCAAATAACTTAACGGTCAAGAAAAATGATGAAATTTTTGTTTTGCTCTGAAGACAACAGGAAGTGTTTGAGAGAAGGCTATAGTTTATCAGAAATACATTTTCTTTCTGTTTGCTGCAATTTTTGTTTTCTCCATGAGAAAATGTACAGTGAAAGTAGAGTGCCGTTCAACCAGAGGAAAGTCTGCAACAGTACTGGCTTCAGATGATACTGAAGGCTTATAAGGAAAATAATAGTTCTGTCTGATCCCATCTCATCAGAAAAATGTCTCACTCACATTCAAGTGTTTTTCAATTCAAAGCTGGTTCTTCAGTCTCCCAGCACTATTGCACTCACAGTACGATGGACTCGTATTTATCAGGAGTGAACTGCTGCCAGCAGCAGAAAGGTTTGTGGTTTTAGTGAGTGCACTTCAATGTAGCCCATCGTGTATTCACTCTCCAGAGTGGTGAACGTTTTCTTCCCTTCTCTAGAAAAATTGTTTAAGGTCAAAACAAAACACTTTGTGTCAAATCTGCTTTCCTGTATTACAGTTTACAGTAAATAAATTTTGAAAAAACAGATATTTTAAATTTAAATCCCTGAAGATTGTGATGAAGTTGAAATGGTAGTTATAATTTTTCTTTTCACTTAAAAATTCTTTTTCAAAGACAACACATTTTAACAGATTTAAAAAAAAGAAAAATGGAAATAACCACCTCTGAAAGGTGGGATTTTTAAAAAATTAAACTATCCTGTTAATAATAACAAGACATTGACAAATGGTGGAGTTTATTCATACCTCTATTACTTTAAAGAACATGGGGTTTTCCTCCATTTTTGTTCTAAAATCAGTCCAAAAACTGACCCATGAAAACTTTCTAATTGTTGAAGCATTCTGTTTAATTAACAGGACACACTGTTGCTACAATTAGTGGCAAATCTGTCCAGGGGACTTCCAAATGTTTTTGACTGTGTGTGCTTAACAGATTATTCAGTTTGCTGTAGCTTTGTTAAACATGAAAACAATTCTTAAAAATGAATGTGATACCATTGGGAGGGACCTGGACAAACTTGAGGATCACAAAATATCCTGAGCTGGAAGGGACTCACGAGGATCACTGATTCCAGCTTTTAAGTGAGTGTTCCCTATGGGGATCAAACCATAACCTTGGCACTATTAGCACCATGCACCATTCAACTGAGCTCATCTCAGGGGAACCTCAAGGTTCAACAAGGCCAAGTGCAAGGTGCTGCACCGGGGTTGGGACAGCCCCTGGTGTCAACACAGGCTGGGCGATGAAGGGCTTAAGGCCAGTCCTGCCCAGAGGCACTTGGGGGTGCTGGTGGATGAGGGACTGGACATCACCTGGCCATGTGCATTCACAGCCCAGAAACACAACTCTGTCCTCGGCTGCATCCAAAGGAGCGTGGGCAGCAGGGCCAGAGAGGAGATTCTGCCCCTCTGCTCCATCCTCATGAGACCCCACCTGGAGTATGCATCCAGCCTTCTGGGATCCAGCACTAGAAGAATGTGGACCTATCAGACCAAACTCAGAGGTCACAAAAATAATCAAAGGAGTGCCTTGCTTCTGAGGACAGGGTAAGAGAATAAGGACTTCCTAGCCTGGAGAACAGAAGGCTCCAGGAAGACCTTATTATGGCTTTTCAGTAATTAAAAAATCTTTAGCAAGGTCTGTTGAAATAGGACAAGGGATAATGGTCTTAAATTAAAAGAGGGTAGATTCAGACAAAAAAAAAGTGGAACTGATTTTTGACTGTGAGTGTGATTAAACACTGGAAAATGTTGTCCAGAGAGGTGATGGGTGATCCATCCCTGCAAACTTTCAAGGTCTGGTTGAATGGGGCTCTGAGCAGCCTGATCTGGTTGAAAATGTCCCTGCTTATTTCGGGGAGATTGGATTAGGAGACCATGAAATGTGTCTTTCAACCCAAATTATCCTATGATTCCACAAATAGCAGATCTTGGACAAATTAAAACATTGCTATGTTAAGCAAAACTCAGCCTGTTATTTTAATTTTATTTATAATAAATCTATTTTAAATATATCTAAATCTATTTTAAATAGAGAGATATACTTTCTCTCCAGTTTTTCTGAATTCAAGATAGAAGGAAATTCAGTGAAAAAATCTGTTTTCTCAGAGAAGATGTTGAAGTTTTGTATGCTGAAGTTTTGTTCAGGTACTGCTTCAGACTATACTGTACACTTTAGAAAGTGTGAAACAGCCATTTCTGTTAAGTCCATGATCCCATATGCTCTCATTATTTCTACAACCAAACAGCATCCTATACTTTCAAGGATGCCTGCATTAATTCTCAGTGCAGAAGCAGGACCACATTTTCTCCTTCAATCCACATCCTGATTCATATTCCATTGAAATTAAACAAAGATGTCATTGGCTTCAGTGAGCTTTGGACGAGTCTTCAAAGGCATTTTAAACATAGGAATCCTATATATACCAATTGGTTTACTGCATGAAAAACTGTACCTACTTAACTTGCAGAACTAAAGACATACATATGTTGCAGTAAAGCAGCCTAGGAGAAACGAAAATCACAATTTTACAATGTTTGCTAGAGAAATATCAAGCACATGCAGAGAAGAAAGAGGATCCATTTGTTTAGGGCCTGCCTTAGGGCTTAGAAACAAAAATTCAAGACTGCAATACTAGAGTCTTCCTATGTGATCACAAACTAGTTTATTCACTTCTTCTGTAGGAAAGAACAGTACTTCTGTATTTACAAACCAAATGGATAAGTATTTTAAAAAACTGTGGCATGTTCTAATGTTGTGCTACAAGAAGCACTTAGGGTGGGGCCCAAACATAGGCAAAGAAGGTCTCTACTTACATCAGTCAGCTGGTACCTACCTACATCATCTTCTGGTACCAAAAAAATCACAGTCCCACCATCTGCTTTGCCCATGCCAAAGCTCTGGAAGCCTTGTGTGGTTCTGTCTTCAGGGATCAGGAAACAGCTGTGGTGAGGAAAAGGGGATCTCCCCATCTCCTCTGAGAAGCAATAGGGCTGGCACCAGCTGTGACACCTAACTCCAGTTCTCTTCTCCTCTGTCCCTGGTCTTGGTCCTGAACATTCATTGCTGCTCTGAGACAAGAGCATCACAGAGTTTCCTTAGCCAGGACAGGCCCTTTTCTGTGGGGAAGTCACACAAGTTTAGGGAGAAATTAAATGTAGAAGAACACTCTACCCACTAGGCAATAATAAAAAAATGTACACCTAAACCATATATGCCAGCACTATATCTACTTTGAAAAAAAATTTGCTATGGCTGAAAGCAGTATAATGGGTGTGAGTTAAATGCATTCAAAAGATACCTACCTCATCAAGCTTCCCAGAGAATTCAGTCACAGAGACATTTGGGTTGCCTATAAATAGTTCACTAACAGCTATAGGCATGAAGTGAAAGACAAATTGCACACTGCAGACAACAGAGGGGCAAATCCTACCACAGTCTTATACACCCAAGTAGCATCACTTCAGAAAACTTGAGGTTTCTCTTCTCCACTGTGATTGGAGAGTCTTAAAAGTGTATTTTCATCTTCTGTTTAATGAATAGTCAGAGTTAATTTAGTCTTAAAACTTACATTTTCATTCCACTCTCAGTGTACAAGTTGTTCAAACATATATCTCCTTGTAACATCTTTACAGTGAATTATCTAAATCTCTAGCTACTGTAATTTTTTGTGTTAAAATATTTAATGATAATTTTATAGAAGTATTCATAAATTGTATTGTATACATTAATGCTGGATTCTTAATTTTAACCATTTTTGTTTTAGCATATGTTGATAACATATAGATGTTTGCGCTAATTACAACAACCTAGCCTAATGAGATTTTCACAAATGCACACGGAGCGTTAATCAGTATTTACCAGAAAACAATGACTCACTAAAGGAAAGAATCAGCCAAGTGTACAGCATGTCCAGATGGTAGAGATTGCCCAAGTTGTTTTCTTTCAATGCCAGTGTAATCAAAATTGGTTTATTTCTCATTTGGTCAATATCAACATAATTTAATAGCCTTGAAATGCACCAGCAAAGAACCAAATCACTCTCCAGAGAAGCACTGGACAAGGAACGCAACATAAAAGTAAATATCTAAAATAAATAATTCCAAATAATTGGAGAAAGACCTCAAGTACGATCTTATTTTTCCCATGTTTTCCTTTTTTTTTATATGGCAACTCTGACGTGTATCAGGCTGGCACTTTTTTTTACTTGTAAATATGAAGAGGTCACTATCTTTTACATATGAGTCAACATTTCTGGTTATGGAACTGTCTTTGATGTACTTGTTGATGGCCAAACTTCTGTCTTTAAGTCTTCAAGTCTGACTCCATTCCTCCATGAAGACCCAGTAGCCCTGGTGGAAGTCTCCTGTGCTGTTGATGCTCCCCCTGCTGACAGCGTCCAATCAGGAAAATGAAATGCCAGGGTTTCAGGGAACAATGGGAAGAACAAACCACTTGGGTGGGGTTAATACAAGAAATATAAACAGTAGAAGAAATCACAGAGAGAAGGAGATGGGCAAAATCAGAAACAAAGGAAGGGGTAAAATTTTCTTTGGGCAAAAGATACAAAATCACCAAATCACCTACATGCTCCAAGGAATCTGCCATCAAAACATGAATTTTCTAATCAGCAGAGTGGGAAAGCTGCAAAATCTGTGATGGGTTTGAAAGAATTTACAAGAAAAGCAAGAATTTCTTTGCAGCAGGCAAGCTCACATGGGATATGGGACATCAGGATTACAGGCCATGCATGCACCAGGCAGATAAGTGACAAAGAGGATGACACCTCCCCTTCGTCAGCTATCATTAGTTCAAAGGATTGCTAAAGAAGTCCAGTAGTATTGATGAATTTCTAAAGGATCAGGCTTTCATTTTCCATGATCTTTCAAAATCTCAAGAAATTATACATTACCACTTCCCCAATGGCATTCCACCCACACCAAAGAAACAGTGCATTTGACCTCCATGGCTGTATTTGTCATGGCATAGTCCTCAACTGCAGGGATGCTTTGTGCTCCTGTCTCAAACACTGAGTAATTCATTTGCCTCCCAACAGAGAACTGCATCTGTATGACAGATAAAGCCTGGTGTTGTTGTAATAAAATTGTCAACAGAAAGTGCAACACAATGTTTACTCCAATTAAGCAAATCTACCCTGGAGATTTGGGTCTTATTCCCATCTTTGACATGAAGGACTGTGGGCAAGTAAGCACCCGAAATTGTTCACAGCTGATCACTGTTCTTTTCTCATTTGATGGGAAAAATCAAAGGCAGGATTTGTCAAGTAATTAATATTTATTTTGGGGGGTAAATGATACCTTATTTCTCTCCACTGACAGTAAAGTAAATGTAAACACTCTTAATTCAGATGCAGACATTCATTTCTGTTGTGCTTTTAGCTGTAGGATCTGAATTTCAGAGGTGAACACTCCCAAACACAACTGAAGCCACTCTCAAACACAACCAAATCCAAAGCCTCTATATTTCCCAGGCACAAGGCAGCAGCATTCCACTATCCCAAGGATTCTGAGGGCAAGTGTTACTACTATAGAAGTGCAGGAGAAGACTCAGCTTAGTTGACAGTGTGGTTATTGGTAATTTTGTCATAAATGTTAAGGATGAACAGAATTGTTGCTGTCTGTAATATCAACATATTTTACTTTGCATGTGGTCCACTGGTGCATTTTTATCAACAGCGTGCCTGTGTTCTGCAAGTAGTGTGATGCAGGACACCAAATGCCTGCATTTGGCAAATTAATCCCTTTCAACAAAGATATCTACCTTCATTTTGCTTTTTCATAACTACTGATAGCCTTGTTGCCTTTCTTTTTTTATTATTTTCATGTATAGCTAGCTGTATTAGCTGCTGCTGAAAACTTTACAGGAGGAGATATTCTCAGTGAAAGTTTATGTACATCATGACAAGAGGTCAGTTTTTAATGAAGCTTCTTTAAAGATGGTTAAAATATAAGAGCTCTCACCAAAACAGCACTGGTCCAGCCACAAGAGTAGTCAGTTCAGACTTAGAAGATCCTTTTTCAATGCCTTGCTCTGAAACAGGGTAGGAGAGAACAGTAATTTGAAGCTGAGCCCTTCACATTCCAGCTAAATGCCCAAAAATTTCCTGCCAGCCCTAATCTAGAGAACAAAGAGATGAAGAGAGAGCACATTAACTATATGTGGTTGCAACGAACAGTTTTATATATAGCAGTAAAACTGTGAGAGTCTTAGTTTAGGCATTCTTGACACAAACAGTCTAGTTTTGCAAAATATGACTTTAAGAAAAGGGAGAAAATATGGAGCTGTGCTGTTTTTACAGACCATTCCACAAATTTAGCCTTAAAAACCTTTGGTGAAAAAAGGTAAAATCTGTCTTTTGCTGTCACAATACTCTGCTACCATCAATGAATTTTGTTTAGAATAATATGGCCTTAATGCCCCCATCTCCTGTAGAATTGCTCAGACTGGTAGTTGATTAGAGTGGAGAGAGGTGCCAGTATTATCTGTGTTAGTGCTCCAGAGGTCATCCTACACTAACAAGACCGCCCCAGTCAGGGATGACAGAATCCAGCTGTTGCGCCTTCAGCTGAATGAGAGGAATCCACTTAATGCCAGAGATGCATCTCAAAAGATTAACTATTGTAACTAGTTACTTTCCACCTCTGAAAAAGTGTCTGGCTCATCATTATTGTCCTCTTTTTAGCAGAGGCCTATGGTATACATGAAACCATTTACCTTTTTAACCTCCTGAACTGTAAGGCACCAAATACACATTATTTTAAATGGATAAAACAAAGTTTTAACTTCACTGATATCTGATTAGAGGTGAGCTCATGTAACAGGGGGTATCACTCCATTTCAAAGAAATATGCATATGCACATTTTAGACTTTTAAGCAGTGTACTAGATGTGCCACGCTCCCTCTGTTTAACAGCACTGAGTCCTGATCTGAATGACAAGAGGAACACAACACAAAGCATGCTTGCAGTCATTATACAGCACTGCTACAATATACTCTGAAAATCTAACATCCTTAGGTAGAGGCTTAATATTTTTAAAATACTTTAATAAAAACCTAGTGTTAAATATCTTAGTTAGATTTTTTTTTATAGCACTCTCTTGGTAGCTTGAAACTTCTTCCTGACTAGCACTTTCTCACATGTTATTTCACGGGTTTTTTTGTTTTGCTCTTTAAGAGGATTCAAGTCAGCTCGGCTCTTGCTTCCAAGCTGCTCACGTGCTCGCATGTCAGCATCCGTGGGAATGTCATCTTGGCTCCGGGGCTACAGATTTATTGCTTGGCCACCAGAGGGTACCAGAGTTTTCTAATGACTTCGCAGGCCCGAAGGGAAAAACAGTCCTGAGGTCAAAGCATACCTATTGTTTCCTTCCATTTCCCACCGAAGCTGATTGCTCCGGGATGTTTTTTGGTAAGGTGGTGGGAGTTTTTTGGTTCTTGAATCCTACATTAGACAGGACTCATCTCCAGTTTTCTTTCATTCAAGTGATCTTGCCCAACAGAAAAGACATTTAAAACTCTTTATAGTTGAGCGTGGTTTAACATGCAGAGGTTTTCTTGACATTAGAGTTCTTCAGAAGTTTCAACACACTTGGACTCTTTCAAATACTTGGCTTCTATAGTGCTGAAAATGAGAAGATATTTTCCACACTCAAAAGAGAATTCCATCATAACTGAACCTGAGAATAAGAGAAAGGTCTCTGTTTTTCAGTACACATTACCATTTGTAGATTCATAGAAGTTCTATTCCAGAAACAGATTCTATTTCTTTTTATCAGCATTTTGATTCTTCTGATAAAGCTGATGCTTAAAAAACCAGCCCAGCATAAATCCCCTGCTTTATTGCCTGGTGATTACAGCATTAGAGTGAATGCAAAAACACAGATATGCATTCCCTTCAGCTCAATGCTGAAGTGGAATAAGCACATTGAAGACAGTGGAAATTTCACAGGAAGGTTTTCCCAAAGTTCTGAGGGTTTTCCTTGTTTTTTACATTAAAAATACAAATCTTGCCTACATAGTTTCCCCAGAACTTGCTGCAATGGCTGGAGATGGAGCGAAATTATGACAACACAAGAACCCAGGAAGTGAAATTTGAGCAAATCAGATGTGATTTCATCTTCAGTTATTTGGAGATTTTAGTGACATAAGGGACTGTGCCATCGTGTAGCCTGACTTCTTACATAACAGAAACCATGGAACTTCACCCTGTAATTCCTGTACTGTGTCCAATAAAAATATGGTTGAATTGCAGCATAGTGTTTAGAAAGGCATCTGGTCTTGATTTTAGGAGTCTGGGTAAAATGTTTGCTCCTGATGCTCAGGTCATTCTAAAATGAGATGGGCACCTAATTCACTTAGACTTTTAATATTTTAGTTCTCTCTTTGAAAAATGCCTGCCATGATTAGTATAGAGCCATACCAACATACAACTAACTTATTGCCTAATGTTGTTTACAATGATTTTTGTAGAGAAGGAAAACAACATGGACCTACTAAGAGCTTACTGCTTCTTTAGCTATTGTAAGGATCTTCACCTCTCATTTATCCTTTCCAAATGCAATTTTTATTAGATGATATTAACAATAATTTCTTCCAGTGTAATACGAAAAATAAAAGAAGTCTGAGTCAGAAAAACAGTAAAATACATCCTTAACATTTATATATTAAAAATAATAATAAAAAACCAGATTAATAGAAGACTCTAAGCTTTGTCACTGTGGTACTCTGGATACTCTGGAAAACCTGAATACCAAAGCTTTTCTGCTATGTACCAAGCCAGGCAATTTTGAGAACAGTATCTACATCCTCAATGAGAAATTCATATGCTGTGATTTCTCTTTCTTTATGCAGTTTCTAATGATGCTTCTGTAGAAAATTCTCAAAGCACTTTCCAGAGCTGTAGTTGACCATGCATATGGGATCAACAAACAATATCTATGAAAACAGTACCTGAAAACTGAGGCTGGGAAAGCACAAAGTGATATGTGAAAAGATCTAATACCCTTTCTTATCTGCATCATCCAGTTGGAGGATTTCATGTTGAGAAGTACACGTGCTACACAGTAATCTTTAAATTCCACTCAGGTAGGGGAAAACCTATCCTTCTTCTTACCATCCTGTCAGGGCAGTCATCAAGGTACTGTCATTATCAAGTGCTCTTGTCTGTAGGTACAAAGAACAGGATAGAAGATGAGAGGCACTGCCATCAACTTAAACATTCAACTTGCACTTGGTCAAAAGTGCAATAGAAGAACACATCTTAAACAACAAAAATGTGTAGCAACATACACTTGAAAGAAAAAAAAAAGAAAAGGTGAAGTGTTTTTTTTTTCCATTCCTGTAGTAGCTGCAGTTGAGTAGAGGTCACTGCTGGTGGGCTAACAGCAGCATCGAGGGAGGAATGGCATCTGCTTGCAGGGATATCAGCTGGGGTGTGCTGCCACTTATTGCCTGCACCTAACCCTCACCTTCCAGATATTATCTCAAGGTGCCACTGAAGACTTTGAACTAAGAGAGGTCAAATGTAACGTTTCTAGTGGAGCACATGGGTCTCACAGAAGGATAGCAGATACACCTGTGTAGAGTCAGGGAGGTAGCAATGCCCAAAACACTGTCAGATTATTTGTTTGCCGAGTCAGAACCCTCAACCAGTTTGTGCTGTAATTCTCCATCTATGATTGCCCACATCTAGGATATTCAGTTATGAGAATAACCATGCCAAAGTGGGAGAGATCCTTACAGCAAGCAGTACAAGAAACTTTAATTTCTTACTTAGTTAGAAAGTGGCATGAAAAGAAATTAAAAAATGGTTGTAGAGGAGAGATGCAGAGGAAGCACAAATGAGATTGAAATAGAAATTTTCAATATGTAAAATAAGTTACTAAAATATTCCTACTCAGAAACAAATATATTGTATCTATTCTAACTATGCTTCAAAGTGAGATAAGAACTGAACTGTTTTTCATTGGTGGTTTTGAGGATATAGCCAGTTATTTTCATGGAGAATTGCTATGTCACCTTTTAATCACAAGAAATAATAGACCACAGAATAGGCAACTTTTGTTGTTTATTTCCTTAAGACCAGTAAGAATGCAACATGATAAATTGTAAAATTAGACAGCTTAAAATGTTAGCTCAATAAAAGACATCAGGTATTGTTTATGGATTGCAGTGAGGTTTTGCTATTATTTTTTTAATTGTTCCCGCATTACTTGTGGGCATGTGACATAATTTATGCTGTTATGTTGTCAGGCTTCTGATCATGGGAAGGACTATTTGTTTAGACTGTGTAGCTCTTCACTTTAATTCACTCTGGCTCCAGTGTGACATGTTAAAACTACTATCAGTGCAAAATCCAAATTTCCCAGAAAGACTTAAAACAGCACCCTCAGTGAACTGAAATTATCTCCTCTTAAAGCTAATTACCTTAGTATACTTAAGAAAGTAGCACTATAGGAAATCTGTTTCTTTAGACTTTCTTCTATTTCTTTAAATGCCTCAGGTCAGCATGAATAATTATTGTTTGCTTTTATTGCTATTTTTTTCATTATTCATCTACATGCCTCTGAAAGGACATAAAACTAAAATAATCCAACAAATTAAGAGTAATTTTTTAAGGCACACATTCATTATTAAAAAACAAACAGAAAATATTTTCACCTTTCAGTTTATTTTATTAGAAAGAAAGTACTGTGAGGTTTCTATTTAATAGGAAGCTTTAAAGCATTAATGAGTCTCACAGGGCAGTTATTGCAAGTAAATATGGAATGTGTCCAAAATTAAATACATTCTACAATTATCTGTTACCTAAGGGGTGGATGTAGGAGAAATATGCATCAAAGGCTGCTTGCTGATGAAAACAACACATGATTCTGCATTCTATGTCAACTTCTTTCAAAGCACTCCACCCCACACCATGAGCAGCGAAGCAAGTTTCCAGGTCCACAAGAGTGGGTTTGGAGCAGTTTCTTTATTTTATCTGACCCAAACGTAACTTTGGCAATTGTTTTAAAGCCCCATATCCCCAGGATTTTATGACCTCACAGGAGTTGCCTTTTATAAGGGCCAGCCTGGGAGACAAATCAGGAAGCTGTCATACTCCAAAGCCTTCAGTGTACTGGGACATAAGGGGCTGGCTTACATGCTACCCAGGTGAGAAGGGTTTGAGAGGAGAGACTTCAACACAGCTCACTCTCACCTATATCCCACTTCCATTCCTATTTATATCAATTTTATACCAATTAGGCACTCCTTTCTTATTCTTATTATTGATTTTTTTCCCTATTAGTGCTTTATGATTCAGCTCATCCTTTGTGCAACTCAGTCATGAACACACGGACTCCCCTACACCTAGTCAGACTGCAGCTGTGTTCATCCCTCTCTAGATATGTATTATTGAGACACTGCCAAATGCACTTTGTCTCAAACACCTTGTACTGATTTCACTTTTTATTAAATGTAACAAACCACTGAGACATGAAAATAAATAAGGAATTATACAGAAAAGTTAATTTATTTGAAATAAATGATAGATCAGTATTCCTACACCTCTTCTAATCCTGGATTATCCACATGGAAAATAACCATTACTCTCTTTCATTGCCTATTTAGAACAAGCTAATAAATAATAATGAAATTTTTTTAAAGCAAGTTTTTAGATACTATCTTCTGTTTTATTGTCATGGAAATAAAGAAAAACACCACCACAATAAATAAAAAATCAAAGCACCTTCTGCAAGCAACCATAAGTGCTCACATATCTGCTTGTCTGTTCATCACCCCAGTATCACTTGCCAAGCTCTTTGGACAAAGATTAATTTTTGGCCCAAAAGCAGCAAAATGAAACCTCTAAATATCATGATAATTTTAGTAATCCTCCCAGTAATATTACTCCTTATCCTAGACTTTGCTTATGTAGTCTTCCCTTTTTCTACACAAAGCCATTGATCATATTGTAAGGAGCTTGTCATGTTGAATCTCTCTCCCCTAGATTAGCTAGTTTAGAAATACTTTCCTTTTAAAAGTCAGTATTGAATTTCTGGAAGAAAGAGGAAAAAAAAATGATTTTGATTCTACAGCAGAAACCCTGCTGTGGAATAAGACATGTAGAAGAAAAGGGATTTTTAATTCTATGTTATTTTTCAGAAGTAAGCTAAAGATCAGCAAAGAGATGTGAATCTCTTGTTATTTTAGCCCTGACTACACAGGATGTTTTATATAACCAAAAAATCTCTTAGGGAAAAACTCCTCATGAACTCATGGCTACAAAGTCATCTTGCAAAAGGGAATAACACTGCTAATTGCACAGGAAAATAATTCCCCTTATCAGTATCCCCTTTTGGTTCTATTCTTGTCTTTTTGGTTTAGGGATGAGAATGACACTTCCTAATAAGCTGCATTTAGTATGCTTCTCAGTAGCATGATAATGGAGAAATTGATTGATTTTCTGTGCCTTCCATAATGAAGGCTACCTAGTTTTTATCTTTATGCAACAATGATAATGATAATAATTTTCTTTAAACCCTTGTGGCAATCCCTCCATTTTATCCAATAGCATATAAT
This sequence comes from Pseudopodoces humilis, assembly GCF_049639895.1. Lineage (NCBI taxonomy): Eukaryota > Metazoa > Chordata > Aves > Passeriformes > Paridae > Pseudopodoces > Pseudopodoces humilis. The sequence continues at coordinate 35,735,114 of NC_142205.1, forward strand.
GATGAGCTTAGCAGATTATGAAATATTTTCTTTTCAGATGTATAACAGTCATCTTTCTGAACAGAAATCAGAATCAGAAAAGTAACTTACATGAATGAGAATCAAAACAACTTGAACCATAAGAAAAGTTTAGGAAACAAGAAAATTTAGACAGTTTCTTGAAAGGCATAGTCCAGAAGTGGACTATTTAGTTTTACAAGCTAAAATGCTCCCTGCTGCAGACAAGTCTAAAATCTAGTGTGTAACCGGTGCACATTAATGTTTCCAGGAACCAGTTTGGGGTTTGGGGTTTTGGTTTGGGTTGCATTAAGGTTTTTTGCTATTTTGTATTTATTAGCTAAATCCTGAGCTCTTGTAAAAAAAAAAAAAAATTAAAAATCCTGCAGCAAAAGCAGATTTCTTACCATAAAAAGGCAACTTTAAAAAGCTTGACTAAGGTAGACTAGGGAGTAGGGCAAGTTATTGATTTAAATACAGTTTGGGTTTAGCAGTTTAATTTTTTATCCTTTTTTTTTTATTTTGTGGGTACACACATAAGCAATCTACATGTACATATTTGAGCAACATAACATGTGTTCTAGTGATTAACATAAAGGTAAGCTCAACATGTAATAGTGTAAAATGAACTGGGATATTAACTTACTAACTGTTATCGGAAATTAGAATCCAGTGGAGTTCTGTGTACTAGTGCTGAGGTTAAAGACATGAGGAATCAAATATATACAGACATACAAATTTTCAACAGGACTCTGAAGGTTTATTCCTTTTTCTTTCTTTTTAAACAAAATCTGAAGTATCTTGCGTGCATTTTTGGGTCTTTTGAAAATGCTTTCCCAAGTATTTAGACACCATGGTGGTGTCTTTTTTCAAACCAAAAAAGAGCAAAGAGTAGATGGAACTTCAAACCTGAAGTAAAGCAGCAGCAAGAGATAGCTGATGACATCTGAAAATGACAGGACTGCTGATTGTCATCAAGCAAGTTGCCTAAATTTTAAAGAAGTCAGAAAACCTGTTCATTCTTTTATTTTGGGGGGGTTTGTGATTTATTAAAATGTGGTGGTTTGCATATTTTGATATCCTGATTTTCCTCTAGCTTGGACATGCATGTGCTAAAGACCTTAGTAACTTTGCAAAAGACCTTTACACACAATTCTATCAGGGCTAGTTCACAAAAATGTTGGTGTCATGCTTTGAAGTAATGAATTCATGTCTGACTTTGTGATTCTAAAGGTCCTTAGATGGGAGTGAAAAAATAACAGAGACATTCTGGGGTAATCTTTGGTTAGTCTTTGACTGACCTCTTGGAGAATGACTGGATTTCTACTGTGTGGACATTTGTGGTTGGAGCTGAAGGAGGGGCAGACTTCCAGAAATGGGAAAGTCTGAGAACAGCTGGAATATGGTTCCACAGATACTGTGACAGTATCCAGAAATATCTGTGGTATGACAGAAATGGTGGAGGAGTCAGGAGATTATATTATGCACATTTATTACAGCTCTTTTTTTCTGCACCTCACCTTAATTTCTTGATGAAACAGAGAGTAGGGATCCATTGTTTAACAGTATTTCAAAAAATAAAATACAGAATTAAACCTCAAGTTTACCATAAAGAAATCTCTGAAAAAAAGATCTTGCAGTCAACACAGGAAACATTTAAAATATAAAGTTAGTAAGTCTTATTTAAAATAACTTTAATTAGAACATTCTGGAGACTAGATTTACTAGAGTCAATTCTTCAAAATGTTGTACTGATGTTCAATTATTTAAATTTAAATGCATAGTTGAGCACAACAAATACATTCCCCTATGCTTAATTGACATCATCCTGTCCAATCAATTCAGGTTTCTCGTTCTCCAGTCTCATGGGCAATCACAGCATGCGTCATCTGGTTCCCTCCAAGCTTGGAAAAAACCCAGCAGCTTCTCAGTCCTTTACAAATCCTTCTGATCCCATTCAACAAGGAAGTGCTGAGACCACCAAAGCCAGCAGTATTTCATGGCACAGCTAATAGCTGTGTCAGTGACCAGTGAGAGCAGACCTTTGTAGCCCCAGCAATATCAGTGCTACCAGTGCTACAAGATACCTCTTTAAGCCTTGCTCCTGGTACAGTGATCGGTGAGAAAGGCCAACTGATTGTTCTGCCCACCTATATTTGTACGCATGCTGTCCTTACTGTAATTAACTCACGTGCCCAAAATAATGAGGTTTCTCCTGCTGAGCAAATGTCCTTTACTGAGGTCTCTAATAACCTTTTACACCGTGTTCTGCAATCATTCTATCCAACTTCTGTGTGCTTTTCAGCCAGCTTGAGCTACACAGTCCTTCACTGCCACACTATAGAAACTCAGAATTTCTACTCTACATCTGAAATTCTCATTCTCTACTTTTTCTATCTCAGGGTTGAACAAATTCAGGATAAAGCCTGTGAATTACAGGATCAATCTCAGTTCATCAGCCTTACCTTCTCCTCAATTTTTACTGCATTTTCATTATCTCACTTAAGATGATGATTTAACAATTATTAAAATTCCTCAGAAGCTGTGTTGACAATCATGGAAATCTTCATTGTTTACGAAAGAATAGACCAACATTTCAGTCTATTCAGACTATTCAGTCAGATTTGGAGGTTTCTGCTAAAATGGAGAAGCTTTACTTTTGGCTGGGTCCTTCCTCTAGGCTTGTGTCAAATTTATATTTGATCTTTGACACTGGGATGCTATTCTGAAGTTATTTAGTTATTTCTAATGCCTATAAAAATCTAATGATTTACAGAACTTCTGTTCTATTAGTGGAAAAAAAGTTAATTACCCATTCAAAGAAAAAGAAAAAATAAAAAATAAAAGGTGTGCTGCTGAAGTGTGTAAATACCACATCTTGATGGAAATTTACTTTGGTAGGTGTTATGCAAACCTCCCAACAAGTCAATTGTGTTGCTCTAAGACACTGCCTAAGTTCTCATTAAGAGATTTGGCCTTGGTCTCCAAGGTCAGGTCCCAAGAGGCTATTTGATTCCAGATGCAGACGTAGTCTAACCTGCAGCTACTCACTACTTATACCCCTTTCCAGGAAAAGAAATCTGATTTCAGAATTTTCAGCATTTAAAAAGAATCTATCCACGAATACAGCAAAGAGGGGGATGGGTGCGATGCACAGTATTAGGAGCAGTGCCTTTGTTAAGGAGACAGCTTTATACCTTGGCAACCCTTATATCTGCTGACATCATTGTCCAAACTCAAGTCACATGCTATCATACAGCTGACCAACCCAAGATTTAGGAAAACTCCATAGTACAGAAGTGAGTTGAGAGGTGTCAAGGTACTGAGACCCAAGGAAATGATTGGAAATTGTTTGGAAGAGGCAGCTGTGTAGTACAGGCTTTGAACATGAACAGTTTGATGCCCAAGTAAAAGCGATTAAAGACAACATATAAACAACCAGCTTGAAAACAGGGAAATTATTTTTGTTAGTGCAGACTCTGCAAACTTACACTTCTGGCACATTTTTTCCTAGTCACTAGGCTATACAACTTCACTTGTGGAACTATTCCTGGTTAATCCTATGCTATGACACAGCCACTCCTTGATGTCTGGAAATGAAAGAACATTTCCATGAGCTGCAGATGCCAAAACAAGAGGTTGCTTTAAGGAAAGGGTTCCTTTAAAAATGGATGAGCACACTCTTGGCTTAGATTAAGCCTACTAGAAGTAGGCAGAGGATTTTCCTAAATCTCACAGACAACTTTTATCCCTGGCCATTTATCCTCTGAAGACACCTTGTTGAAAGTTCAGCCTTGCCCTTCTAAAAGCAGTACTGGCTTGGTCCTCTACGACTGAGCTCTGTAAGGCACAACTCCCACAAAAGCATAAAGATTTTGGGCAGGTTGAGAAAGAGAAGGACTATGAGTCAGGTTGGGTATCCATAGGAATGCACTGCATTTTTCATTGGAAAAAAATTAATAAATCCTTCCTTAGAGGGTTTCTGCTTCTCTGAAGCAAGAAGTGTAGCAGTGCTGCTCTGTCTTGTGAACATAAGTGTCCTGCCTTACACTCAGATGCTGGTGGTTGGCTGGACCATGTCCTGTTTTCAGAATCTGGCCAAGTGTAAATATTTCCTGGAATTTTTGTTATGGTTTTAAAACAAAGGTCAGCATAAGAGAACAGACTATGTATCAGTCCTTTTTCCTTCAGAATTAAAGCTCCTTTGTGAGATTGCAAGAACCTGACTGCGTAGGATTTACTTTCCCTATCTTCAAAGCATGGCTATTTGGCACATAGGAATGGCTCTGCGAGTTCTCCAGCTGACTAATCTCAAAGAAACTCTGTTAACTTACTCAAGGCCTGTGTCTGACCAAACCACAACAAACTGTGCCCCACATACCTTATGAAAGAGATGCTGTAATAAAGGAGAGGGAATGATATTTTGTCATCTGTAAGCATCAACAGAAGACTCTTCATTGATACTGGAGATTTCAGTCACCATTATATCAGCAGCTGGAACTAACTCCTCTCAGAATGCTGATCTCAAATTGCAACTGCATCGAAACAAACACTAGAAATCAGGAAGAGACTGTTAGGGAAATTACCTCCCCTTACCTGCCAGCTGTATAAGAGCACATGTTGTACCTGCACCATCTGTGGATACAGCTTCACTGTAATTTAAAGTGTAAAAGCCATCATATTTTTCTGTCAAGATTCAGGACTCCCTAGTGTACACTAATATGTAAAACACTTTGTTGGTATAAGGTCCAATTGCATGTGCACATATGTCAGCCTTTACTGAGGCTCACTAAGTCATTGTCAGGCAGATGTTGTTTTGCCAGGTGTGCTTTTGTAGAACTGACATCTGGATAACTTTCCCAGAGAGGATTTTTAAATTGGAGATGGGCAAAGTCAAAAGGTTTAGAGGTTCAATTAAATAAGCATCTAAAAATCTGGATGATTATCTGAACCAAATCAAGATCTCCAAAATAAGGGTATAAGCCTTATTGAATATCCAAATATTATATTATTTCCCTGCCATGATGACTATTTTAAACTTGTAGATTATTTTAAGTCAGATTTTTGCAAACTACAAAGTTTTGTTTAAGTTTTGCATAAGGCTTCAGGTCAGTTTTATTTTAGCCAAATGGTTTTCCTAGTCTCTAGTTTAAAGCCTGGTGAACCATATTGCATTCCATTTAACCTAGGTGGAAAATTTCCCATTATTTTGGATAAAAAAAGGGAAGCTTTGAGCTATGCATCTTACAAAATATATCTAATGCAAAAAGCAGAAACTCTGTATAGGAATAAGGCTTTAACTTGCCCATATGTTTTGATGGGAGAAATGGGATATTCCTACCAGTACCAGTGGTTCAAAAGTAATTTTTTCGTTTCTTTGTGAAAGCGCATTACATTTGTAATTTGGGAGAATTCAATAAAATGCCTCCGTTTTCTGCTGTAGAAAACTAACTAACATAAAATGAGAAGTATTTGATAGACTTGGACAATTTGGAAGGTCGGATGCTTTTTGCTGCAGAAATGTTTCAGTGTTGGCGTTACCCCCAACAAAATAAACATAATTCTTGTTATTGTCATTTTAAAGCTCTTGACAGGCAATAATAAAAGTTTTACCTAAAGACTGAATTTGAGGGAATAATTAGTAATAGCTAATTAATTATATAGGTATGGCTAAATTAAATAGGTATGGCTAAATTAAATAGGTATGGCTTATTTCTTTACCTAAAAATATTCCTCTGGAGGAAGGAAAAATAGGTGATGAAATTTTCTACCAAGGCTAATAGAAAATTCTTCTCAACTCAATGAAATTCCTCAAAGTAATTCTCTCCACTTATTCATTATTTATAATTCTGTGGTGGCAATGTCAGATGATACTGCTTTATTCAGTTATTCAGTAACTTACTGTAAAAGTCCAGCATTTTTTCTGTGACTTGTTTTTCTTGTAAGTAAAGAAAGGTTTGTCTGACAGAAGATATGTTTGTTAAAAATATGTGAGAATTTTATGGAAAAATATTCTAATTCATAGAATTACTTATTGTGATATGTTACCAAATGCTTCCAGAATATTTTTGTAGAATGGAAGTAATAAAACTGGAACCATTGCCAATGAATCAATTGGCTTGCTTGGGACATGAAAAATACAATTATTTCTACTGATATAAAGAGCCATTACAAGAAAACAACCTGGAAACAATATAAATGTGCAAATAGGAATTCCACAGTTTTCTGTACTTTTGACTACATTCGTACCTTTACAGTAGGGCATAAAGACACATTGTAGAAGAACCTTTATTTTGCTACACAAGTTCTCAAAGTTCTCAGTGCTACCACCTTTCAGACTATGTATAGATCACCAAGAACTCTGTAGACTCTACTCATTTGACAGATATACTATATCATGTATTTCATTATTCCGTACATTAATGCCAAAAAAATGTGAAATATGATGGAATCATAGAATCATTAAGGTTGGAAAAGACCTCCAGGATCATTGTGTCCAACCTCTAACTGATCTAATTGATCACCACCCTGTTATCTAGACCAATGTAATTTTTAGTCATTTTTTGAACAGGGATGCCTCTACCATCTCCCTGGAAAGTTTGTTCCAATGCTCAACAACCTTTTCCATGAAGAAATTCTACTTATGTCCAACCTGAACCTCTTCTGGTGCATCTTGAGGCTATATCCTCTCATCCTGTCACTTGTCACCTGGGAGAAGAATCCAACACCCACCTCACTACAGCCTCCTTTCAGGTGAGTGTAGAGAGTGATAAGGCTCCTCTGAGTCTCCTTTTCTCAGAACTAAACAATCCCAGCTCCCTCAGCTGCTCCTCATAAGACCTATCACCAGCTTCACTGCCCTTCTCTGGATTCACTGCAGCACCTCAATGTCCTTCTTGCACTGAGGGGCCCAGAACAGGATGCAGGATTCAAGGTGTGGCCTCTCCAGTGGCACACACTGGCTCATGTTCACCTGCTGATAGTCAGCACCCCCAAATCCTCTTCCATTGGGAAACCTTCCAGCTACTCTGCAGTCCTCCTTGGGGTTGTTGTGACAGAATAGATGAGGTTAAATCAGAAAAGACTGAAGGGCTGTTAGAACAGGCATTCAAATGCCAAGAACCACCTTGCTTTCAGATGAGGATATATGTTAAAAAGCAAGTAAGGTACCGTGTTGTCTTGAGATATATCAGAGATGAGTCCTATTGGTCAGTCTTTATCTAGCAAGGTGTTTTTTAGGGGTTCTGTTTGCACAATAATTGACTTACATTTATTCATGTATTGTTTATCCTAAGGGCAGACTTCTGTTAAGCAGCCTAGGTAGATCTCCTCAAGCTTTTTAAAGGAGATTACTATTAATGCCCCATGCAGGAGGTTAACAGAAATTCCTTTCCCTCTCCTGAATGTCACGCTTCTGGTCATTCTGCCAGGACTCCAATTCCTCTCTTGCAGAACTTCTGTGAAATGAAGACCATAAGGAGGTGAAGAGGAGGTTTCAGCCGCTAGTACACAAACATCTAATGACAGCTCTGCAGCCAATAAATACCCTGAATAAATAAAAAAAATATAAGATTTTTTTATACAGCAAGCTAAAATGCTTTAAGATAGCTTAATAACAATAAACCTATGATAAAAAAATTGTAATAGATCATTTTCTCAGTCATGATCTTATTAGTTCTGATTTATTAAAACTTCCTCTTCTCCAGGATAATTTCTGAATCCTGTGATGCAAAGGCTTGTCTGTAGAGAAGTCTATCCTGAAACTTCAGATCTAGTTCTCTTTTATTAACAACATTTTCATCACACAAAAGTAAGTCTATTCATAGGACAAAATAAATATTTTTTAAAAAATATATATGCATATATCAGTATATATATATATATATATATATTTATATATAAAAACCATAGTTGTTATGGTAGGTGCAGGACTGACAATTATAGAAAAAAAAAATGCTTGTATTCTACTGAAAAAAGGCACCAATTGTATTTGCTTCCTTTACAAAATAAAATATTGTTTGTTCTTTTCAGAGTTGGCCTTATTTTTACATGAAAAGTGAACTTTAAGATAAGACTTTATTTTCAAACATAAAAGGATTTTCTTTATCTCACTTCCTGACACTCTGCTTTAGCTGCTTTTTCTTTAAAATAATCATTTGACCTTTTAAATTACTAGAACTGGAGATAAAACATCACAGAGCCTTTGGAGATGACAGACAACTGATCAAATAATTTTCAGTTGCTCTATCTGTATCTTAATGTAGTGGGTTGCAAAATCTAGCCACATTTGAACAGCGTCAATCTGGTTTTCTGTCATTTATGTACAGAACTTTTTCACAGAAATCCTTGGTAAAACTGACCTGTAAAAGAGTATCTTTTTCCAGACTGTTGTGAGAAAAAACCAAACAAAACAGGGGAACTTATCTCATTACATTGGAAATTAGCTCAACCACAAATCAGTGTGCACCTGCTAAAATAATTGTCTCTTTCTAGTCTTTTCCATATAATGCTCTCTCACTGTGCCACGCATTGTAGGTAAATTAGCTATCTTTTAAGTAGACCTGATGGCAATTAAACTTGATGAATAATTGCTGTGATTCCAAGGTATTAGTCTTTTCTTCTTTCAACCTTGTTATTTATATTAATTTTCAGCCCAAGCATAATTTTGTGAAATGTAGAGAAATCTGAAGACAGCCAGAAGATGTTTAAGACAAAATGAGATTAGAGGTCATAGATAGCTTTTTAAAAAGTTGAATAAAAATTAATTGAGGTCCAGGAAGATCAGACAGAACAGCTCCATCTCCTCTTTTACCAGACCTGGGACTGAGTCTGTGTCATGCAGTGATAAATTTGATTAGATATGCTGGTAGCGTGGCCAAGATGATTCAGGTCTTCTTCTTGTGACAGATCCCTATGATTTATGCTACACACAAAATTTTGGTACAGATTAATTTCATTAAAAAACACAGCCCTACAGTTTAATCATGCCAGATATGTGCAATGTGCGCTAAAAAGCACTGCAAAAAAGAGCATGGACCACTAGAGGTCTGAGCATGAAGTCAGATGTGTGTTATTGTCTATCGACACAACCTCCAAAGAAGTTTAAAGGAAACACCTTGAGACTTGTGTGGATTTTTATTAACCCTGCACTGTGAATTGATGGGGTGCTGGGGAAAAACAAACACAGGCAGAGAAAACATGAGGCCTGCCCTGCACAAGAGCTCTTTATTGACAGTTTATGACATAGGCTTGGAGTGGCCCAATATTGTTCCTATGACCTTTGCCTCCCAAAACTTACAGGCGTTTTGAGACTTTGTTCACCCCGTGAGGGCCTGCTGGCCTTGTCATTGCAACTTTCTTCTCAGTGTTGTTCTGAGGATTAATCCTGAGAACTGGAGACAATTACAAGTGCTTTTTGCCATCCCTTGACCTAAATTTCTGCCTGCTTCACTTTCCTAATCGACACACAGACCTAGTTCAGGGTTGTGACAAATTCCATGGGACAGATTAGTAACAGGGCCTACAGTTAACAAAACTTTGAGCTCACACCCAAATTCCACGCCCATATTAGCCCAAATTCAAGATGTTGAAGGTTGCAAGGTTGCAAGACAGGAAAGGACACATGCAGCCTTTACTTTTTTCTTTTTGGTCTTCCCCAGGTGTAAGAAAAAGTATTGCAAGAAATAAAGCTGTCTTGAATCCATTTGATTTTGTGTCCTATGTTAGCAAGCCTATAGATACATGTCTTTTAGTAAAGAAAAAATTAGTGCAGTTGGGTTTGTTACCTTTATGAGTATTAAATTTTAGGTTAGGAAAGGTATCTCCCTTGATCCCAGTATACCTTTCTGTATTATGCTCTGTTATTTTTTTTGTTTGTTTGTTTTCGTTTCTGCAGCAGCTTTCTTTTCAATATTCTACATATCTTAAAAAAAAACTGCTACAAAAGTGGACACAAATAAATGTTTTGGCTAAATACTCTAAAACCAAGAGCAGGCATAATGTAAAAGATCAGGATGAAAATTAAACTTGCTTCAAAAGAAATCCAGCATTGCTACCAGACTTCATGTTATCTAGCAGGACTCATTAAAACAAAATTGAACAGAGCAGTAAAATAGATAATAAGTATTCACTAAGTTCTAGGGCCAATTTTTCTGAGTGATTGAGTTCTTCAAGAGCTTGCAGAGATTAAAAGACTGCAATCTATTTTCCTTACCAGAGTCCCAGTGTTGTGTCTTGCCAAATCTGTCTTGAGAACTAGAACAGGAAATACTCTCCCAGCAGTTGTATCTGTAGATTTCTCAGCTTAGGCTTTTACTCACAAACAGTATTCTGCATTTCTGGGGCACAGTCATATTTTTTTGCTTCTATCCGAAAAGTTCTCAAATAGCAATGGATGTTAAATATATATCATTCAAAAGAGACAATAAAATGGAGAATTTCAACCAAGCTGTTAAAATAAAACAGCTAAGAAAGGACAGTCAGTAGAAAACAAGACCATCTGAAGTATCAATTTAAGCATACTAATAAATCTGTAAAAACTGTGGTGATCTTTTTCCCTATTTTTTTCTTGCCTTCAGTTTCCACTTTACAATGGTTGTAATATAATATATTTTTTTTAATTGGTAAGTAGATATATGGGTTGTTAGAACAAGTAAAAATCACCTGTCAGACAATTCTGTGGAGTGACAAATTACAGTAAAATAGTAAGTACTACATACACTACTTATAGTCCATATAGGACACCTGGTCTCCAAGAGTGGAACACCTTAAAATCATCTTCTGAAAATGAAGATAAATTCAGAATATTTTTGGGTTTTTTGGGTTCTTTTTTTTTTTAAGGATTAGCTAAAAACTATTTTTGTATGTATAGTCACAGCAATTAGTTGCTTCATGTATATGCCAAACTTCTTCACAAACCACAAACATTTTTAGTATTTGTTACACACTTGGGTAAAGAGCTCCCACATGATCTATCCATCTGCTCTAAGAACCTTTTCTGTTTGCTTTGATGATCCTTAGTTGCAATATTTAGAGAAATAACAAACAATTGATGTCTTTTTAACGTCTCCATGCTAGTCTCAAGTTTATTGGTGTCTTTCATGTTCTGCCTCTCCCATTCTATATCTCTTCCAAAATGTTGGGTTTTTTTTCAAACCAAGCCTTTCTTTGCTCTGATGCAATCCTGTCCCCCCTCTCTGAATATTTTCCAGATCTACTTTATTTGGTTTTGAGATTCAGGGTGTCAGCTGGATTTAAACAGTTGTATAATGAAGTAGAGGTTGAGATGATCTGTGCTTAACTCTTTATTCATGGTGCCATCTGAAATATGGGAAGACCATACTGAAATGTCAAGATATTCCAAAGAACTACAAATAGTAATGTTGAAAACAAAAGTTACGTCCAGGTTTTCGCTTTGGGCTTTGTTGCTGGGGTTTTTTTAAAACATTTATTTGCATGGTTCTTTCTTTTGGAGGTTAAAAGTACAAAATTTTAGCAAAGAACTTTGAAATATCAGTAAGTGACTATGAACCATTCTGATTTGGAGTTTGAGAAACTTCATGTTTTAATGGAATCTGTACATATCAGTAAAAATCTGCAAAAAACCCCTCCACTGCTCATATAAGAAAATTATACAACATTCAAGAAACTTCCACAAAATGTCCATAGCAGTTTATTTTTTTTCTCCCTCCCTGGTCATGTCATTAGCTTCTGAGTAGCACGGTAAAGCAAAATCCAACACCAGCCCCAGTTGCTCCTTTCATAAGATGACCATCAGGAAGTGGTTCAGCTGATAAGTGCCAAAGTGTCCCAGAAACCCATAGACACAGACGCAGTTCAAAACTCAAGAAAAACCTTGCTTGGGGAACAGCCATGCTCTCCAGACTGTTTAATTCTACTATTGCTACTTTCTACCGCCTGCATACCTCAAAGGCAGCAAATTAATCTTATGTGTGAGCAGATAATGGCTGAGAGTCTACCGAAGAAATAAAAGGAGCTTTCCAGAGCAGCCTGTGGGAAGAAACAAAAGCTTCAATACAGGAAGACAGAAACAGCAGGCAACAAAGCAACAGCAGATGTGGGGTAAAGAGGAAGCAATGAAAAAGTGGATTTGGAAACATGAAATAAAGGCAAGAACCCAGAGAACAGAGCAGGAAGACTCAATGAAAAACAGGAAAAATTTTATAAGTAAAGGGATCCAGAGTCAAGATGTCAGAAGGACTAGCAACTTGGCCACCAGAATAAAAAATGGGGGAAATTAACATCCTACTTCTGTAAAAGATGGAAGCTGGAGTGTCATTGATCCATGGGATTCTTGGCATATGTGCAGGAGTTACTGAAAGGAAGAGCTGGTGAAGGGCACTGTGCACAGAGATGTGAACTCTGATGAATGGCAGGAAACCTGGGCAAGGTTGGTTTCTCAGGCTGCAGAATAAATGCACAGTTCCTGTGCCATCCCTGTCTCATGAAGTCCTGAAAGGTTCTCCTAATCCCTACAGAGGTGAATATGCAAATTGTTTTGGGAGGGGTGGAAGGTGACACAGAGCCCAATGATCTCCATAAGTCCTTCTGTGTCATGTCTTCTTGACATTAGGAACAAGAGGAAACTATACAATTAATAAGGTGATTTTATAGTAAATGTTTTAGATTGTTAAATAATGTTGTGGGTGAGCAAGGAATAAAGTCCCACACAACATACAAATTTGTGATCCTTGTCAGCAGCTGTGATAAAGTTACTTAGGAAGGTCGAACCTCTGCCAGCCTGTGTATGAAGAGTAGATGCCTAATATTGCCCAACCTCTCAGTACTTACTGTGAAGTGAGACACCAAAGAGCACAGAAGATGCTGACAGGGCCAGCACCACATTCCATGTTCCACATGCAGCAGAGCTGATAACTACACATGCTAATAAACTATTCTAGTGCTAATGATTGAGAAGATGAATGAGATTACTTCACCATAAAAATTGCACTGTACCTCGTGTCATTGTTTGTTTTTGGCCCAGCTGGTCTTTATTCAGTCACCTGCATGTATAAATGCCAGTTATCTCCTTGAAGCTCCTGAGATCTAAGGTGCCAGACAGTAGCCTTCTGCTCCACACTAATAAAATTACCCCATTTTTGTGTCTGGAAGTTATTGAAAAGTATAGAAATCAAAAATCCCTACCAGCATGAAAACACTACTTTCACATTATATAATTGATTTTCACTTTTCAAATCTTCAAGAAGTTCCGTCTTGAGGTCAAGCAGCCTACTGAACTTCAAGACAACTTGACTTTCATGACTCAGAAGCACTGTGGAAATGCAACTAAAAAATTTAGACATCATAGTTCCAAGTAGCTGGACATCTTGGACAACTGGACAGCACTTATGCACTGCCAAAAGTCTTTATTGAGTCACAAGACAAAATTTTAGGGGTGAATATCACACAAGCTGTTAAACAAAGTTGGTTATGGACAGTTCAGTTTTCCAAGCATTGCTTTTAGTGACCTACAAATGAATGTTTACAGCCTATCATCAGATGCATACATTATGTTGGCTTATAAAAGTTCTGGAAGAGTCTACTAGAGCTAAGCAGAATTTAATCATTAGGAAAGTATTTCAAGTCATTAAAAAGAGCATATGTGTCTTGGAAAAGTTGATATGTAGAATTCTAGTGGAGAAAGGGGGAGAAACAACAATATTTTACTCATTAAATAACTTCTCTCATGTCGTCTTCTAAACTGTGCATGGATATACAGCAGTTCACAGAAAACACATTTGCATCAGATTCCTGGAATTGGATTCTTTTTAGTATTCTTTGATGGAAAATGAAGGCTTGGCTGCTTACCAGATTATTTACTCTATGATAAATGTACAAGTTTTACAAGCTCTGAAGGATTGTGGACAATCATTCCTGAGAAATTTGATCATCACTGAGGCTGTTGCAAAAACTGAAAATACGCTACCAGCTCACTAAATCCTATTACTGAGATATGAATGTAGAAATTACACGAGAAGGCTAATGTAAAGCATATTTATTAATTGTGAATAAGAAATTCAATTACATACCTCCATAACAAACAAGGTCTCTTGGAAATAGCATGACAGTGGCACATAACACACTTTCAGGAGATCAGTTATCTTCCACCTGAGCTCAGTTGCCTCGCTTGAAGTTCACTAAACTGCGAATCTCTACAGTCAACACTACTTCCAAACTTGTATTTGCACCCCTCTTTCTGTCTCTGATATCCTAATCTTTTGCAACAAGCTTAAATACCTTCTCTTGGCATTAAAATAGAGCGGGATGTTACTTTAGCATCACTAGTTTCATATTTAAGGTCACTGAATGGTACCAGTGTTTCCAGGTTTCTGAAATGTTACATAAATCTGGGCAGTTCATTCCAGTATCAGAATTATTTCATTCTTCTTTTATACTGATTTCTGTCAACATGCTCTCATAGACATTCACAAAACAGCAGACTTACTACTTTGGGATGGAAATCTATGCACAGTGCTGGGAATATAGTGGGTATATGTGTTGCAGAATCTTCATCGCAATATTTTCATCAGTGGATATTCTGAATATCCATACAAATCATTCATGCTGATTTTTTTTTTTTTATCAGTGGGTCTGATAAAAGACTTTGTTTCCCTATCCAGCCACATATTTTGACAAAACTGGGGGATATTTTTATATTTTCTCCCTCTACAAAATTTTGGCTGAAATGGAAGTTGTTGGAGAAGTAAGAGAGAATGACAGTTTTTTTCTGACAGAGATAGGGACATAAAACATAAGTTAATAAGACATTTCCTTAGGAAAATTCCAGCCCCTTTATCTCTCACTGAGTGAGTCACTTTTGCCCAAGAATGTTTGTGTTTTCTCTGCAAGCATTTAGGCCCTGTTATCCTCGTATCTCTCCTGTAAAGATTTACTGTCACAGTGGAAATTCATAGAGGAAATAGGCACCCTAGAAGAGAGTTTTTCAGTGGAGACTGTGTGGCTTCAGAGGAATGGTTTGCAATGTGTTGGTTGAGCCTAGAAACACACAAAGTGACTAATTCCTCTGCTGAGTCATGATAATAATGCATGCTAGAGCCCTGCACAGAGAAGGCAGCAACCTGGGGGTTCCAGTGAGATTGTTGAGGGGTTATTTTAAGTAAACTTAATAGATAGATCCTAGGTCCAACCAGAGTTCAAGTGGGTGTGACATGTTTCACTCTGGGTCTGACAGGAAATAAAAAAACATAGACCTGTTGAATTGAAGGAGCAATTATATATTGACACTTATTTTAGAATTCTTGAAATTCATGTGCTCCATTTTTCTCACCACACCTGCAATGAATTCTAGCTACCCCCAGTGTTTCTGACACAGTTTCAATCTAGCCAAAGAAGGTAATAGTATGCCTGGCATCCATGCAGCTTGGATTATCATCTTATGGCAGCATAGCTGACATAACTAAATTAATTTGACTTAAGAAATCAGAGAAGTCTTGAACTGTTGTCTTGTAGATGACAAACCAGTGCCTTATCAGCTGAGCTACTCAGATCCAGTCTGCAGTACTCTTAAGTGTGATTTCATCTAAGTAATGTGTTGCTGAGTCTAACGTCAAATGGATCTATCACATTACAACCTTTTCTAATTAAAGGAAAAGAAGATTAAATGTGTATGATCAGCCATTTAAAAGGCTGTAGCAGATTAATAGCCAGCATTTTTCCAGCAGTTTTGAAGTGATTTTATCATTATTCCTTTGAGCAGAAACAAATACCTTTTATTAAATTTTTGCAAACTATGTGAAGATAAGGCAGACTCTACTACATTTTCTTGCAAAAATAAACTGCAGCTCAGTGTATAAGTCTATCCATTAATTTCATTTGTTTTATTGAAGAATTAATGTTCATATAGCAACAATTTAATCCCCCATTAAATCTTGGCATTTACTATTGGCTGGCCACAAGCCAAATGATACAGAATTTAGACCATTAAAGATTTTGAATATGGGTGAGTAACTCATACCAAGAATATTTCAGTATTTCTTAGAAATAGGCTCTATTTTTCTTCAGGTATATTTGTACAAGAAAGAATAAGACTCATCTGAGCAATTTGACTTGAAGCCATATCCTTTGTTTTTTTCCCTTTTTGAATTTGCATCACTTGATGGTGTTTTTAAGAAAAAGTGCCATGCAAATGCAGTACACCTCCTGAAGTGCTGATTTTGGTCATCTAGACAAAGTCAGTGCCCAGATACTATGGGTCAGACCATCATTTAATATTATAATCTATACATTTATAAATCTATAATCTATAAATTAAAGACTTCCATCACCTAAAAGTGCTTGTTAAAACTATATGTAACCTACTGAAGAGTGTTACCTCTTTCCAGTGTCAAACCCTTAATTCCTCTCTTTGCCCTAAATCCTTTTCCCAAGATGATCTAGGCACAAGGAATCATACTTCCCACTAAAACTTTTTTGGTTTATGCTTCCCTGTCACCCCTGACAATGTAAGTGTTCCTAAACCACTTGAGCATCAAGTAGGAGAAGGTAATACTTCAAGCACTTTGGAGGTCTTTGTTGCGGATCTGAGTCCCATACCAGTCTAAGATGAGTCTTAGCCCCACAGCACTTCAAAGTATAACAGATATATCAAGCATTAAGGCATCTGTGCAATGGAAACAACCTACCATATTCTAATTTTAAAAGGAAAAATTGAACAATATTAGTAGAAGTCCCTTATTCATAACCAAAATTGGAGCACAGAGCAAAAACAGACTTAAGAAATGTAATTACTAAAAAAAATGATTTCATCATTCCATTCATTCCATCATAAAGAAAATTATTTTATGATATTTTTTCAGGCTAATCCTTATGCTTTCAAAAAACAGCAGGCTGTTTTCCAGATTACTAGATTAAGTGGTAATCTTTGTGGATTTCAAAAGCCAAAACAGAAATAGTGGAACTTATCCCACCTTAGCCAGACATTGCAAATTATTTTTCACTGTACCTGTTGAAAACTATCTTTTCCTGAGGAAACAAGAATACCTCAAACCTTCTATTTTTTTTATTAAAAGAGAAATTTAGATGCTAAAAAAAGGTTAATTGTTTATTTACATGTACAAGCCAGAAATATATTCACATGCTACACAGATATTTAATGAATTGGTTTCTGCAAATATGTGATTAACTTCATTTCTTAGCTAATTTTTCTTTTTTCAGTTCTTCTCCATATTTGCATTTCCTCACACAGAAAGGGTATCTCTATGTTTTGCTGAACCGATTACATCTCTCTTTGGAGTTCAGCACATCGTTAATTACTACCAGATCTTCAAATATTTTCAGAAGATTCCCATTAGAAAGACCTTCAGCCATTTCTATCCTCATTCTCCGAAGGAAAGTTTGAGCAGAAGCTCTCCCCCAGTAGTAACATTGACACATTAACTTTCCTCAGCCACCTCACTCAGACTACTTAGTCTGGCTCCACCACGGCTGGGAGCCTTAATCAGATATCATACTAAGGAAAGCTATGTCAGTAATGATGTCAGATGAATGGTGGTCACATGGCAACAGTCTCATTTGAAGCAAACAGTGCCACACTTGTTTTTAGGCTACTTTATGACTTGGCTGAAAAATGACTTTGTTCACAACAAAACACCACTAACGTATGAGCTGTTACCATAGGATTTTAGCACGTCTACTATTTTCTCAACATTCTTTTAATATACCTAACTGGACAAACAGTGTAAATATCATTAAACTACACATATTATCAAAGTCATCAATCAGCATGTAAGCTAACCAGATGAAACATTGGCAATCCCTCCCGGCATTTTGAATCCTCAAAGAACTTGTATTACAGAAAACACATAAAGGAGAAAATATTTTAATTATGCGCTTTGATTTGGCTTATACCAGATTCACACATACAGGAGAATAGGGAGCTCTCCTGCTAGGCCCCAGAAGTGTGTTTTTCCCTTCCCTGCTCTGGATGTCAGTGGGTTGGTGGGATATACAGAGGGCAGAATAATGAGACTGAGCAGGAGGGAAGAATTTGCCCTCTGGCTCTGTTCACACTGCAACAAAACAGAAGCCCCAAAGTCTCCTGTCGCTTAAACTCCTTTTCTTTCATTGGCTTCTGAGGTAAAAATGCCCCTTGCTATTTCTCATATGCACTTCAGTTAGTGCTCTTAGTCCCAGCATGGGATTACAGGCAAGCATGACTTTTTCATTGGGAAGTACTGGAAAGCCCACTGATTTCCCAGGAATTCCGATGATGCTTGGAAGCAGGCCACACCAACAAAGCAGTGCAGCTTGGTTAAAAATTAAAGTTTAAATGGCTGGTCACGGACACTTGCCTAGAGAAGATAAATATCAAAGCCAGCTACCAGAAATTGCTGCAACAGAGAAAGATTGCGAGTAGCCACATCCTAAATCTGCTCCCTGCCCCGTAGCACAGGTGTGGGGAATGGGCTGCAGGACAGGCTGGAGCGGCGTGGCACAGCTTGTGAACGCATGTGCTGCTGGACCAGACACGGGGACAGCGGGTGGGCCTCGCTGGAGAAACAGGGAGAGCTGCAGTGCCTCTCACTGGCATCCTGGGCTCGTGTGGCTCAAATCCCCCTGAAGCTGTGGTACTGGCTTGCACTGAGAGCCTGAAATCCAGATGGGGTCACAGATCTCTCTGTTTGGTCTGTAGCGCTTATTCCATTAAAACTACTTGAAAGAAAATTTTTATGTTTAGCCAGACGGGGAGCACGAATAACAGCAAAGACAGCAAAGAGAAGTTAACAAAACCCTGAATTTAGGGCAGTGATTGGTCATAAAAATTTGAAAAAAATATTTCAGTAAAAGTCTGTCATGGATGATTGTGTGGAAATCAAGAATCCTCAAACAGAAAGGAAGAAAAATTATTCAGATATTTTCAGAGAATAACAGAGTTATTCCTGCCTACTAATATGAGAACAGCAACTACAAATGCATGCATATTCTACCCATAAAGGAGAATTTTAATTTTAACTAGTGACCCTGGAACCTTGTTGGCATAGACTTTGGATTAACAGAAATTCTGAAAAATCTGTCTTTTAAACCCTGAAGTCCCAACAAATTATAACAGACTCTGGGCATAAACTGCGTATCATTCATACAGCTAAGCTATTATTTTCTGCTGCCTTCTGGCACCATTTAGTAAGTTCCAAATGAATGAATTCTCTATCCATTGATATATAGTGGGGGGATAAAATGCAGACTCTCTGCACTGAAAAGCAACATGCATGCTTCTCTTACCTTCCCCTCTCAGTTCCTCTGCAACATAAATAGCCCTCAGAAAGATGCACTGATTTCACATTGCTAACCAAAACAAAACAAAACAAAACAAGAAAATTGTTATATTTCTATGGGGCATTTTATTTTCAATCCCTTTTTTTTTCCTACAGAACATGCAAAAATATTTGGACCCAGAAAGGATCAGTCTCTCCCACTAGGCCAGCACAGATCCTACTTTAACTAGACATGTTGGTCCTCCTGGGCTGCACAAAGTCCCAGAAGGCAAGCTGAGCATGCATGGGCAGAGGAAAGTACTGTGGAAATCAAGAAAGAAAATACTTGAGCAATACTTAGAAGAGTTTAAAGAAGGCATAAGATGAGATGGAGCAAGTGTCTTCCAAAAACTGCCCACAAGAGGTGAGGTCTCATCAACATCGTCAAAACATTATTGTGAATCCGTATGGACTTTGAAAGGTTATGATCCATCTCTGAGAGAAGGAAGATCACTCACAATTCCAGTAAGGTTTGTTTGTTGGGTATTCTCACAGATGACTACAAGGAAGAGAGCTGCAGTGGCTTTGGTGTTTTTGCTTTCTTTTTTTTTTAAGCTGAACCACCAGCACTTTCTCTTAAATAAAGTGACATTCATTTTTGATCCTATATTTTGGGGCTTCATATATTTGTATATTATATATATATATATTATTATATTATACATATATTATTAACTATTATTATTGATATTAATTAATTATTATACATATACTATTATTATATTTGGGTCTTTATATATTTATATGTCCTATTATTTGGGACTTCATATATATGGAACTTTCCAGGTTCCATCCTGCAAAGTTAGTGGAAGTAGCTGCTTTGAAACAAAACAAAACAAAACAAAACAAAACAAAACAAAACAAAACAAAACAAAACAAAACAAAACAAAAACCAAACAACCAAAAAAGTCAGGAATAAGCCCATGAGCAGCAAGGATAACCACATCAGGGCATACCAGAGGTTTACACTAGCACAGGATGCTGTCTTTGACAGCAGACGGTGGCAAATGCTTAGTAAAGGAGATAAGAACAGGCGTGCACATGATGATGTCTCCCCAAAATAATTTTCCACCTTGCATTAAAAAGATTTGTACATGTGGTAGATGCAAGATGGCAAAACTTCACTGAACTGATGCAGATGGCAGAGGAAAAGGGATAAGTCCATCTTGCATTCATTGCTCTACTTTGTATATCCTACTTGAACTGGCATAAATTGCACAGCCAGTGAAAGCTACAGGAATTATATGCTGTCTCTACAGAGACTTTTTTTTCCTTTTTTAATCTGGGAACCATATAACAGGTTTGAGATTAGGTTTATGCTTACACAATTAATATAGTTCAGTTAAAAATACACAGAATATTACTGATTAACAGGACCACTATTAAATGTACTTTTTTATGTGATCACTGGCTGTTCTCCTTTACCAGTATGCCATATAAAAATTGTCTTTTAATGGAAGAATACTGTACAGGGACCAAAATAGAAACTGCTAAAACCAACAAGATAATTATCTAAATTTTATAATATCACTCATAAAACGTCTGCCTTTTCCCTTTATGAGCTTGATAGATTAAATTTAGGGCAGATGTTTCACATAATTTACTCAGAAAACAGGAAAATTATTTTAAAAAAACTCATAAAACCTACAAAAACACAAATGACACTAATCTAAAACATGTGCAGACTACAGATTTAAGGGAAAAGTTAGTTATTCCTGAAGCTATGGATAAGGATGCTTAAAAGATAAAACCATCTCTCCCACACATTTTATAGTATCAGATATTCTGAACTGTTTTGGACAAACAAAGGCCCCTCTAAATTTAGGGTGCATGAGGTAGCTCTGGCTACCTTCCCAAAGAGGAACTCACAGAAACACAAACCCTATTCCTCAGTGCACAGAAGCCAATCCGTGGTATCCTAATTGAATTTCAGAGGTACCTGCTGTAACATGAATGTTATGGAAGAATACCAGGTAAAAGTATTACATATTATCTGTTTATGCACTATGAAAAGAGAAAGAGGAGCAGGTGCAATGTCTTTAATCCTCAAAGAAAAAGAACCTCTTCACTGTCAAGAGATACTGAAATCAAGTACTGTTTTAAATGGAAAGTATTTATCAACAGACAAAGATATATAGAGGCAAATTTAATGAACATTTAGAAAGATTTTGTTTGGAAGGCTCAAAAGTCTTCACACCACAAACCTTAATTTTAAGAATAGGTCAGCTACAGAGATCCTGAGGAAAAAAAAAAAAAGTATATTGTGTGCTGTCTTATTGCAAACTCTTTTAGCCCAAAGTCATCTGTCAGAACATATTTCATTATTGTCTGGGTTTATATATTACCTGTGTTGTGAGATCCAGTAAAGAGAGCATAGGGTCTGGCAGTGCTTGTGGCTGTGCTGTTAATGGTGGCAAGCAAAATTTCTGGTTCCTCTCTAGCCTGACCCTTAGTTGCTCTGAAAGGTAAAGTCGAGTGCGAAACTCTTGTAATGCAGGAGGCAACAGAGATGTATTTTTGAAATAAAATTTGCCCAGTGTGTCTCCATGTAGCACTGGCTCCTGCACTTGGTAAGGGCAGGAAAGGAACTGAAACACTACACCCAGCTGAAGGCTTCTGCGTTATGTCCTTGGTTTGCAGTGTAAAAGAAATTATTAAGCAGAAAAAAAATCATAATAGAAAAAATCCCTTTTACAAGACTATCAGAATCTTGAATAGAATATGAAAATTGAATAGAATATAATATGAAATAGAATATGGAATCCATCTCTATATTATTATTCACTTTTATGTTAGTAAAAAGCACTGAATCAAAGAATCTCTGTAGCACACATAAACCGTGGGAACAAAGTTTAGGCATAAAAGAAATACAGCTACTATGCTGACAGTAGTCACGGATTTCAGGATCACAAGAAAAGCAATAAATATTCTAAGCCAAACTACATGCTTTAAAAATACCCAAAACAATAGACAAAGTATCCATTTCTCAGTCCTTGGAGTTCAGAGAGACAAGGTACTGTGGTGGTTCTGCCTAAATCCGGCCCTGCACTGAAAGCAGATCAGCTAGAGAGCAAATCCTGCTGCTGCTGGGTATGAACTCCTTCTGTGCATAAGCAAAGCTTTCCCTTCCAAGATTTTACCCCACTGCACTTTGTTCCTGCTGGCAACACATCACAGCCTGGTTTTGTGAGCTTGATAAAGAGGATTTGGCATTGGAGATACATACTGTGTGTGAGATACCAAATGAAGTAGCAAAGGAATGAATGAAAACTACCAAGTGTTGCTCAGCCGCCCTGTGTATCATCTGAGAAAGACAAGCCAGCTGCAAAGAGCAAATAAGTCTACCTCAGACTCTTGGGGTAGCAGCAATTAACTCAATGAACTAAAATGTGCTGTCATTCCCTTTTAAGAAGCAGAGTTCCTTCAAAGGCAAACAATTGCCCTCCTTGTATTGAATCAAATATTTTCAAACGTGTCACCCTAATAAAAGCTGTGGGACAATTCCTCTTTCAGAACACGTCAGGTTACAGCAATGCAGGAAGAAAAGTGCAAATGGTTTGTGATGGGTAGCATCAAAGCAGTGCAGGACAAACTAGCTCAAATACCCAATCTGAGGTAGGAAAAACGAGTTTGCATTGATGTGGCATAAACACATGATCTTGAATAGATATGGCCAAGGCTCCAAAATAAAGCTGCAAAAATAGTTAGCTTAGTTCACATGTCAGTTCTTCCACAGACCATAAATAAGCTTCAAAGAGTTATAAAACCAGGCAGTAGACACCAAATGCATGCAATCTTGGAGTAGTGTTAGTAAAAGTACATCACCACCTCTCTGCTGAACAGAAAAATTAGGTAAATACTTCATTCATACACGCATACACACATTGCATACACACATTCACTTCAGAGCATTTCTACAGTTTATTAGGTACTGGCACTAAGTAAAGTTTTGTAAACATTTTCATTTCATGATTGTTAGTGGTAAAGAGAATATTTGTGGTGCATGGTCACTAAGCAAACAGAGTGAAAATACTTTTACAGGGAATATAAACAGTTTTATGGAGTATCAGAGAGCAAGAGGAAGCTGCAAATATAGAGCACCAGCAGCTGTTCTGGGGCAAGGCAGCTGCTCTGGATCCATCTAGTAGCAAACTGTATTTGGGCAAACAAGTGGGTGGGGGACTGTGTAATGGAATATAGCAACTTTTAAAGTGGCACAACACATAAATGGATGAGAGGACTTCTTTCTCTCTTTTTTTATTATTATTTTAATAAGAATTGGGAAAGTGGCCCAAAACTGTTCCTGGATAATCAGTTGAATAAGATACTGGTTGAATAAGATTCCAGTGTTATTGACGCCCTTTCTCAATCTATTTTCCATGAATATTCAGTTTAATGGTAGGAAAGCTTGAAAAAACAGATACCAGAGCTGGTGCAAGAACATATGACATTTCCACATTATACATTTTTATGTAAGATCCAAATCCTTAGAGATTTATTTGTTCTGTCACAAATAAATATTAAAAACACTGGAAAACTACGCATGCAGGCAAATTTACTAAAAGCACTGAAGATATGTTTGCAGAAAGCTTTCAGCAAATACCTGGGAAAGCAAGTATACTGTAGATTAGCCCTGTTGGCTTGTGGGAAATTTATCAATTAAAAAAAAATAGATTATATTTATAAATTTTTTTACTCAGCTCCAGTCCAACAAATGTACTAGACTGTTATGCTGCAGCCAGGGCTGCTCATTCAGCGAGCAGTTGTTTCTTCTCTTGAGGTTTCTAGAGTAACAATTGGTTGCCAACAGTATATTTTTGCGGTAACTAATGACTACAGGTTTCTTTCATCCCCAGGAAAGTTTTCTGGGTGCAAGCACCAATCCCACTGTGTATGCTGCCAAGAGCTGGTATTTCACCCTGCATGCAGGGCACTGTCTGTGTGCCTCTGTTCACAGGGCAAGACTTCATTTGCTGTAAGCTCTGTGGGCTCTCCTCACCCATGGGTTTCCATAAATGCTTCTGGTTTTCCTAGCAGTAGATTTCTTTCCGTGACGACCAGAAGTAAATAGGTTGTATGTTCTCCAGACAGCTGCTGCAACTTATTGTGGAATACAAACCCAGCAGCATCAAAGCTGCCCTACAAGTAATGTAACTAAAATAACTGGAAGGAAAATTGATTTTTGACTTCAGCTAGCTGATGGGAATGGACACAACAGCAACATTTCTGGTTCCTGAACACACGCACACAGTTCAGCTGTCCCTTTTTGCTTGGGCTAAAGAGGTGCTGCACTCTCAGGCTACTCTGTCCTAAGTACAGCTGATCCAGAGTATCTCTCATAACGACTGCGAGAGAAAAATATGCCTTTGATCCATTCTCATTGCCAGATCTCTGTGAGATGAAGCTTTTATCCAGCTGGGAGTCTACCTTCGCTTTTGACAAGACAGAGCGAGGCTGGTGGTTCTAATTCATGGCAACAGCCACTTTTACAGAAAAATCATCTTTATTTCGTTCTTGTATTTACACTGTTGGTATGCTTTTCATACAGTACATTTGTAATTGTGATAAATTATCTCTAAGCATGAGATGGCCCTTTTGGGATTCCTTGGAGACAGCTTTGCAAAGAACCCAAGATTCATAACTGTCATCAACAAAACCCAGAAATAGTCACTTCCCTCATTTGTTCATCTGAATCCTGTGTAAGAAATGACCACCACAACTCCATAGCTGATATCCCTGGTTATCAACTACATTTCTGCCAAACTTTGTGTTGTTATCCTTGGCCCATTAGCCTAGAGATATTAAGCTCAATCATTTCAGTTGAGTTCCTGCTGTATTCCAGCTGGAGAGCAGTGATTCATTCTCCCATTTCTCTCAGGAAGAACAGATCAGCTATGAGCATCATTTACAAAACCAAATGCAGGCCTGGCTTCTTAGACTAAAGCATTAATTACTTCCTTTTAATCACCTGTTCCTCAGTAATTAGCAGATTTCTTGACAATTGGTACGGAGTAGTATCACGCACAGACTTGCTGAGAACTCTAATTTTGTACTGAATCTGCACCATAAAAGCATCTTTGTGCTGTACTTTCATAGCTGTCTTTTACTCTTGTTTAAAAGAGCATAACTATCAATAATGCTATGTTCAGTACGTGTGTATATAATAATGTATATGAGACCATCATTATGGTGTTCGCTGTGGAAATAATGCAGTCATACAAAAGACACATTGCTCAAAATAAAACCTAAGATAAATAAAGGAAGCTATAAAATGCTCTGTTGGGCCCGCTTCTGGACCTATTTAAAGTCAATGGCAAAATTCCCACTGACCTCAAGCAGGAACTAGCTCCTTTTTCTCTTTCTAGATTTGTTTAGAAAGAAATATAATGACAGACTTGAAAGGTAAGATGAAATATTTGGGGAGAGGGAGAGAAAGAAGAAAAAAAGGGAAAGAAATCAAAAGGAGACAAAGGAAAAGAAAAATCTGTATTTTTAACATTCTTCATAAGATGTAACAAGAATTGCTTAGGGTGAATTTTTTCAGATTTTCCATGTTCTGGTTTTGCCAGAATACTTCCATACTTTACTGCTTGCATTTCTCTCCCAGCTCTTTCCACCCTTTTCTCTGTGGGCACTTCTACTGGCCCCAAAAAGCACGTGGTGCTTCACAAAACTAAAAATGTGTTTGCCATTAAATATAATGTGTAAAATCCTACAATGCTTTCAGAAAAATAACGCTCACATATCCAAAATGAGGGGAAAATGGTACCTAATCATACATGTAATTCACAGCATTTATTTCAGCGGTAATGAATGTTGTCAGGTTTTTCCTACGCTGAACAGCCATACCTGAGGGGTGCAGCGCTAAAGGGCACATTCGCCGCTGACATAAATGGTAACTAGGGCCACTTCACTGAAGTTATCTCCAATTAAGCCAGCCATTACATTCACTTCAAGGTATGCAGTACATTTTACATGATAGAAGCAAGTCCAGGAAATGCTGAGTACTTCTACGAACCCTCTTCCGCGTGTGTGACTCCTGGGCTCGGGCTCCTCTCCCAAATCCGGCGGTTTTGTGGTGAGTGCCGCCCGGGCAGAGCGCGGCGATGCTCAGCGCCGGGTCCTGTTTCCCGTCGCAATTAACAAAGCGGCATTCAGCGAGAGACACCAAAGAGCCTGCTGCACTTAAAGGGCTAAGGAGAGGTGATAACAGCCTTCGCTCCGTTAAGGCTCGCTGCCCAACTTTACTGAAAATGTAGTGACAGATAAAACATAAATCAACATCCTTATCGTTCTGGCTTCCTTGCCTGCCAAATGGGGGTTTAGTTTATCAGCGACCTGCAGGCCCACTGGCGGCCTTTACACTTACAGCTGGTCAGCGGGGTGGGACAGGGTGGAAGCTAAATGGCTGCTCTAAAACGCCTTGCTGTAAACAACCCGGGGAAGGACTTCCTTGAACTGCCAGTTACCTGAGTGCCATCCATCTCACTAAAGCGTCTGCTCCAAGAGGGGTAGTATCACCAGGAAAGAAAACAAATAAAAGACACCCAGCATGTCCCAGCTCAGGCACAGGCTGGGGAATGTTGTCCCCTTGAGGGGGTGAGCGACCCTCAAGAAGGTAAGCTCGTTATGGCATTGCTCAGAAAGCAGGCAAGTATTTTGGAAAAAAAGGGACTTCATCAGCACAGCCTGCTTCCTCTGTTTTGTGACCCGAATGTAGAGCCTTTACACATATATTTATGTATACATAATGCACAGTGTTTGCTTTGACGCCCTGTGTGCCTCATCATGGGAGCAAGTCTTTCAAAGGCACCAGTATCCCACAAGTCTCAGGAGAGGACTGTATTGAGGGCATGTTCATCATTCCTTGCAAGCCAGCTGACTTCTTCCCCTGTGTTGCACATAGGTTGCTATATGTGTAGGGATTTAAAAGTGTTTGTCCCAGTTACATTTGCATTAAGTTCAGCTCAAAGAGCAAAACCCTGCTTACGTGGAGGCTATGAGCTCAGACAGGGGGGCCCCCAGTTTTTGCTAGCTATGGGACTACATTGACATAATCAGCCTCATGCAAACCCTTGGTGAGGATGAAATTACCATTTAGATCAGTGATTTACTTCTCCCTTAAGATACACTGCAGCTAGCAACTTCTTAGGAGTTTAAAGTGAGGCAACTGTAATGGTGTGTTTATGTCACTCTCAAAGGAGTGTAAAACACAGGTAGGTTTGACAGCACATTTTTAAACTAAACTTGAGTTTATTTTAAAAGTATTTTTTTTGCTGTTCTTTAACTATAGGGAGTTAAGCTACAGTATTTCATTTAGACAGCAAACTATTCCATATTTCTTTGGGTTTTGAAAACCCCATCTTCTGGCAACAACTCCATGGAAAATGATGTGCTGAACACAAGCAAATCACAGGTGGAAAGTGAAGACACAATGTTGCACCCATACTGTTGTTCAGAAAAATGCAAATGTACACACTGAACAGTGTTACATACATTGGAGCCAACCCTTCTGGCAAAAAAAAATGTACAATTTATAGTGGAATTTTTGCTTACCAACTCTTTTTTCTCACAAAGAAACATTTTCTAAATATGTTTCAAATACCTGGGATATAAAGAAAGATATTTTTCTCTTTGTGTACTTGTTTGTTTAGCAGTGTACTTTGACAAGGTTACCAAAGCAACAGCAACGTGCTTGCAACTATATTTAACCAAAAGTCTTCACAAAAGCTCATATTGTACATTCTCAGAGCGCACATACAAAAATTAGTTCATCCCCAAGAAGTCTGTCAGAAGAGTATGTTCCAGTCTAGAGCTAAAAGGAGCTGAACAAGGAGTTTTTTGAAGGAACAGATAGCAAGAGAGCAGTCTCTGGAAATGACAGAGATGAGAGCAAAGCCCTTCCACTCTCAGTGCACTCCAGGCAGAGAGATGATGGAGTAAAAGAAATGGCCTGCACACCCAGGACAAATAGAAGGTGTATTTGGAAAAAGTTTATAAGAGCTGTAAAGATGAGAGAGGGCAGGAAAGAGGGTGAGAAGGGAACCAGAGACAGAAACCAAAGTTGAAGTCAAAGAAAAAGAAAAGGGCCAAAGGCAGAGTATATGAAAGGATGAATGCAAGACACAAGTGGAGGTAGAGTGCCATTTCAGGGATGCCAAGGGAAGAAAAGAAAACAGAATAGAACCAGAACAGAATATTGGAAATATTGGTGAATGCTCTACTTTAGTTAAAATTTTGTTTCCAAACTACCTCTGCTATAAGCTGTGAACTGTACTTACAAAAATGACTGGCTTTCCTCTAGCTTCTGAAAATAACCTAAAAAAGGCAAATCACCTACTACTACAGCTACCAATTGCTATGGGGCCAACTGTTTGTTTGTTCAAACACAGCACAAGCTAGGTTTGGAAAACAAATCTGCCTGTGATATCTGTTGTTGTCTTACACCATTCTACATGACAGAACTGACTCTGAGATGGGGCTTTTTAGTTATTTTTAATTTAAAAAAAAAAAAGTTAATATGCATTTTAGATGTGACCGCCCAAAGTCATAAATCTCTAGTATCTAAATTGTCCAGGTTACTTGAATTTCTCTCACTTATTCATGTTTCATGAGAACATGTCCCTGTCATTTTTTCCTCTGCAGCTTATTCATACATGTAAGAAGTCTAACGTAGGACCCTGTTGTGTTCCAGGGGCTGAGGATCACACGGTTTGGAAGAGACTGTGCTACCGGCCAGAAAATTTTCTTCCTAATGGAGGCCCAGCTAACCACAGGATCTGCTGCAGACCACAGACCAGCCAAGCACTACTAAAGACAGCCCACTAGATTGGAATGCAGACCACAGTTTGGAAACCACTGGATTATGAAATAAACAAGATAATATTTTAACCTTTACTGTCAAACATGTTTTTCTTGGAGGACTGTTAGGGCTGTGTAAGAAATGGGGTCATGTCTATAGGATTGTCCCAGAAGCTCAGTGGAAATACAGTGGACTGTGTTCTTCCAGAAATCAGCACAAATGTAGACAACTGAAAGAGAATGGTAATTTTTCATCTTCAAAGCCTGCAGAGGTAATTCAGATGTTACCATCAGAACTCTGGAATTTTGCATCATCAAAACCTTCATTAAAACTAAAATGTGCATCAATGTATGATAACCAGCGCCACAAACTATGATTTCACTTCACACATCTCTCCGGATGTGTCTCAGCCATGACCAGTACCAAGTTAATATTTATCATGCATCTAAGTATGAGAAATTAGTGCCAAATATTTCAATACGATGAGTTTGAGCATTTATATGTGAACTTTTTGACATTAAAGGTAAGGAAAGAAGAGGTTATTATAGAAAATGAAGACACTTCCTGACAAAGACAGAATTACACAATTTTGAAAGTTAATATTTAACCTTTGGAAAGACCAAAATTCTTTGGACTGATGCAGAAGTTATAAAGACAGATCTTGCCAAATGTCGAGTAATTTTTGAAGAATTACTTTTTTTACAATGCTCATACAAAAAAAACCTTGGACATAAAACTGAGAACTCTGGAACAGGAAGGAGAAATGATAGATGCTTTAAAAAACATATCTATTTAGAAGCCATTTGTCTGAATTTTGTAACATCCACTGACAATAACATATTTTCATCCTTGACAGTATTTTACAAGTTCATTTCTTCATGCACAGAAACCAGTATAATTAGCCTCTCAAATGCATGTTTTAAAAGTGGATAGTGATTGCTCTCTTCTATATTTTATGAAAGAAAGGAAAAGAAAAATAACACTCTGAAAAACAAAGGAAACATATACACATAGGTCCACATGTAGAAATCTGTTCATAAACTTACATTGAAATTGATTAACACAATTGTGAAGAAGTGGAATTAACAACAGAGTTTTTCCTTTTCTGCAATATCCCAAGTTTAGTATAAGGAGCTCCATATACATTTTCTTCTGCAGATGGTAACTATGCTTCCTCTGAATCAGAGCTTCCTATGTAGAGCTTCTGTTTATAGAAACATTGAACACAAATAATCCTCTTATTTAACTGAATGACTTCTTTTTGGTTTTGTTGCTGTTGAGTGATGAAACCATGACAAAAGCTAAAGCACTATGCAGTAGTAATGTGAAATCAAACTCTGCATAATTGAAATCAAACTCCAAAACCTGAGACTTTCAAGGGTGCTTGCATTCAGGGCATATTGAGGAAAATTCCACACATGAAGAATGTCATAACAGCAAAGAAAAAAATGAGAAAAACATGGAGGAAGGAATACAAATACAGAGAACACAACATCTGTAAAATGCACCAACAATTCCAAGCTTACAATGGGCTATCACTGCACACGCAATGAGGAAATTTCATTTAAAAGTTACAAAAATGACCTTGCTTTGAACCAAGTGAATGTGATTATTTCTGAACTGAACGGAAAGTAAAGAAGTTTGGATTAAATGTTTACCAGTGCCAATGTCCCAGAACTTTCTTTGGCTCTATATTCTCTTTTCCTATGTTTGTCAGCTGAATTTAATGTTCTCTTCTTTTTGTCTCCTGGTCTCTTTGACCTTAATGTGACATTTTAGTTGGGTGATTAATTACTATTAAATGGCACTGCATTTATTAAATGGAGTCCTTGTCTGTGTAAGAGCACAGTCACAATGCAACGATTCAGTTTGATAAGCTTAAATATACACAGTTAGATGTGGTAATATCTAATTTGTCAAGGATCTTGTGGGTAGCTTTTTTGCCACACAGCTAGGAAGGAGATGTGATTGCACAAAAAGCTTAATATTCGGAGCTTAAATGTTCTCAGTAAATTGATCTTCTCCATCATGTAATCTTATTTCAGAGTGTGCAGGAGACAGCAAAGTTCCACACAAGCCTAAGTTGCCTTAATAATAGGCCTGAGGGTTCCTGACCATAGAAATAAAAGCTATGTGACAAGATTTGTATGTCTCTTTTCAGCAGACAACATCTGACTCGCCTTGCCAGAAGCTTTCTTTCTGGGTTAATTGAATATAAATAAGAATTGATGTCAGTAAAAGGATGAAAAGTTCATTGAGAAAGAAAAGATTCATCTATAGTTTGGACACCTAAGTGAAAAAGAGATTGTGAATATTTAGCTTAGTAGGTGAAACACCAACACCTAACCTTGTAATCAGCCAGGTTATTATTCTGTCACTTATATACTCTGAACACTGCTTTGCTCTCTGCTTATCTAACAGCTGATTTCGAACTTTTTTTTCAGACTACAATGAATCATCAAAGCAAAACTTCTTGCAAGCAAAAGGTTGTTTTTAACATCTGCTGGGAAAAAAAAAAATCAGGCTGGACAAAATAAAAATGTGAGGGAGACTTTCACAAAAAGCTCAGGAGTTCTGGGTGCTCATGGGAAAGACAGACAGCAGCTGGGGCTAGTTCCTGCCTGTTTCTTATATCAATTCTTTTCCCCTTTGGTTAAACACAGCTAGGCCAGCAAGAAGAATAACAGAAGTTTTTCTCAGGTTTCAATCTCAGCCCTCATGTCTTCCACTTCCAAATCATTAATTCTTGCTCCTACATCTGCAGAGCCAGTGCCTGTCTTTGTAACTCTTTCCTACTACACACAAAACAACTGGAAATTAAAATAAAAATATGAAACAGATCAGGTTAATATAAGAAACTAGAGGCCTTCAGCCATATCTCAAACCTGCAGGTACTTTCTCACAGCACTGTAAGAGAAGAGTCACACGTCTCATCTGAATTTAGGAGTTTACAGAGATCTTGTAGAGATATTGTGGAGTTGTGGACAATATTTGGGCATGCATCTTCAGACCTTCTTTAGATCTGAGAAGAATACCTACATATCAGCCACAGTTGCAGATACAGACCTTCACTAGAAACACATTTACACATGGTCAGGGGACAACTCCCACCTTTCTGCTGGAAAAGTGAATCACTAAACTCTAATACAGAGAGTTTATGATGAAGAGTCTTTGCATGATGAAGAGTCAAGCTGAACTCCATGCACAAGGAGATAGTTGAGCGTGCGTGTTCTGCAGGTTGGCAGACACCGTGCCATCTGGAGACATCGAAATAACCCTGCCTTCAGGCCAAACATCAGTAGTGAAGTGAATCTAAATGACCCAAGAAAGGCCATAATCTTGACTGCCTCTAACAGGATTATATTGTTGTCTTGACTACTGATGACAGTCTAATGATAAGATTGCGCAAGAAAAACATGCTTGCAATTCTCATTAAGGATTAAGTCAGCACATTCCCAGTTGCTCCTGCATGGGTTTGTTCACCTCCATCTTCCATTATCAGCAACAGGGAAAGAGACACATTCATATTGTCCAGAATCTTATGGGCTCAGGATTGCAGACAGGAAGATGCACCAGGTGTGTGCTTTAGCAGACTCAAAATACAAATCTGTTCAATATTCTGCATGCTAGAGACATGTCAGGCACTTCTTCCTGAAAACTTTCTAGAAATCAGATCCAACTGCAAAAAATACCCTTTTAGTCTGGGCATAGAATCTACTTTAAAAGCACTTGATTCCTACCTTCCTTGAAAAAATATGTTTTTATTGGTCTAATTTGCTGGTTTTAGGAAACAAAACAAAGGCATTTAGTCATCTCTCCCCATGGCCTTCAGAACAAATTTCTAGAAAACATTGAACAACTTTGCAAATACAGTTATTTAGTCTCAGTAGGGTAACTATTTTCAAATTTTAGATTCCTCTACTTCTAGAGCCAATTTAATCTTACTTTATATGATTAATTAAAACTGGCTAATAGCAACACAATACATTTCAAGTTTATCTAAATGAAATATTTAAATTTATCAATCCAAAGGAAAATTTTACTTCAAGGAAGCATCAGAAATATTCTTAAAGATTTTACAAATCACAAAATTGACTTTCAAACAATGTCTAAACTTTCATTTTGGCAGATGATGAAACATTATATTATTGCCACTACAGCATTTATGGGATTTCAGACTATTGATAAAACATACACAGAGAATTTACCATCTGTGAAAGAAGCGGTAAACAAAGGTTTACCTTAGTCACTCAAAACATAAGAACAAGTTTCTGATGTTCAAATCACAACATATTACTCAGTAGAGATTAAACTAAAAACACAATCTGACATACATTTCTTTCTAAATGCAAAGAATAAACCCCCACAGATTCACAATATAAACTGCTGATTGGCATGCTAATTTTCAAGTCATAGCTTAATGATCTCCTCTGTGCAGGCAAGAAATCAGGGAAATAACTGTAAGGAGTCTGTAAAATGGAGGAATACAATATGACAACACACCAGTAATGGTTTCAAATTACAAGCAAATCTGAGCAGG
The DNA here is from genome assembly GCF_049639895.1 of Pseudopodoces humilis. NCBI lineage: Eukaryota > Metazoa > Chordata > Aves > Passeriformes > Paridae > Pseudopodoces > Pseudopodoces humilis. The sequence continues at coordinate 35,768,742 of NC_142205.1, forward strand.
GGAAAAAAGTCTTCTCCCCTCTCTCCCAAACACATGCACAATTTCCTTTAGAAGAAAAACAAGAGAAATAAATGCATTGCTTGCTCTTTCTCAAAGGTATATCAAATGCTGATTAATTCTAAATCATCTGAATTGTAATGTGACCATCAGAGCAAAATGTGGCCTTACAGTGCTTTCCTGTAACTCCAAGGGCAGTAGAAAAGTGACTGTGTTGAAAGAATTATAGCCAAGGACATAACTGTAATGAAGTATTATCACAGACATATAATATTATCAAAATATCAAACTCTACACATGTCAACAGTCACCCACCGTGATTAGAGGCAGATCTGGTTTTCAGTTTAGGTGAAAGTAGGCAGTTGTTTACGTTGGCAGATCACGGGGGAAAGGGAGGAAATGAAATGCCCCCATACAGGGTGCCATGGCCCCATGGCCTGTTTGGAGGACCCCGAGAGAAAGACAGGCATCGACAGAAGCTGTGCACCCCACCACCATCAGATCAGCTCGGAGAGGGAGCAGAAGGTTAATGCTTCCCTGCCCACCAGTTCCCAGTAAATCTGCTCCCTCCCAATAAATCCCTGCTTTATTTCTCCAATCCTTCACGTTTACCTCCGGGGATGGGGCAGGAAACAAAACAACCCCTCTGCCCACCACCACCTCCAGATTGGTGGTGGGTCCCTGGAGGCCACAGCCAATTCCTTTCAATCCCCTTCCCTGACAGCTGCCGCCAGCCCAGAAAAGGTTTTGTGGCAGATCCCCAAGCCTAGTGACCTGCTCCCAAATTTGTGTCTTCTCACAGAAGCTGCCATAGTGCTGCCAGGCTTTGCCCAAAAATTCTTTTTCGTCCTTTGCCCGGTGGCTTCTCCTTGCAAGGCCTTGCCTACAAGCCTGGGTGTCGATTCACCAAGTAGGCAGTATTAAATTGAAACACATCAACCATTAAGCATGGCTAAAGGTGAGCATGTGAAGGAAAGGCAGTGTCTGCTGTCAGATTACAACCCTTTTGAACTGCAGCCTTATACAACTGTCCTCTATGCCTATTATTTATGAGGTGAACTGAGGATATGACAGCCATGTCTGCTGATGTGACAGAAAAAGCACATTGTACGCTTTGAACCTTGCAGAAATGTGGAAAGCTTTCTTGCACTCCTTTCAGCATAGCCCCGCTCCAAGAACCATATTGACTTGTAATAGCTTCTGTTTATGCAGTGCAATGAGCTGAGGTCAGTGGGAAAGTGTCAGCTGCAGCGTATGACTCCGCTTTCACTGCATCATGGAACTTGGCACGGCCTCTCAGTGACAGATAACAAACTGCATTCTATAGCTTTCAAAACCCTCAAAGGATATGTGGCTGGGAAAGGCTTGCAAATGCCTTCTCTTGATTAATAGTCACAAAACTGAAGTGATCATAATTTAGTCCTAGCAAGGAGATGGACTTCTCTCCAGAAGCAATAAAGAAAGAGACAAAAGCCCACAAACCTACACAATATAAAGAAATTGTCTTTAAAGAAATTCACAGCCATCATGCCAGACACTAAATGAATTATTTCTCTCATTTCTTGTCTCACCACAGTTTCCTCCCACTTGGACACACATGTTAGGCATTCAGTTAACCTCGAGCATAGCTCTCCTGGCCCTATCACTGTATCTGCACTCCCCATCAGGAGGGTATGCTAGCCTACATTTTTGCAATGTAAAAAGAGTGACATCATTTTTTTTCTTAAAGTAGCTTGTCTGTAAGAGCACTTCAGCTGTACTGAGCTCGGCTCAGTCCCAGAGTATGCTTGTTCCTGCGCACTTTCCCGTCCTGTGCTCAGCACAGTGCTCAGAGCTGCTCTGACTCACAGCTCTGTGCTCAATACCCCATTCTGAACCTCTCAGCTGCATTTGCTTTCCCATCTATAACTTTCATCGACCTCCTGCTCCTGCACTGCACTTCCTGGGAAGTGTTTTGTTCATGGACCCAGCGGAGGAATATGTTATGACAATGGAGTTTTAAGGAAAGCTTTTTGTTTTGTTGTGTCATACACTTTATCCATCCCATTTTGTCATCTGCTGGTTTTCCTTTCTAGTTCTAGCACATATTTCATTGCTAAAGCTATTTCACAAGCAGCCTTGGAAGTCAATCCTTTTTCAGATAACAATTTTTTTCAGCTGATCCACCTTCCTATGTACTTCCAAATCCATCAGAGAGTACTTTATTTGGCTACAGTCCTGCAATGTATATGTGAATATTTATAGAATAAGTTACAGTGCCATGATACTCTGAATGAATCACAGAATTTTTAAATGTTTTTTTATTTTCTTTCCAATCAGAAAATTCAGCTTGGGATTCTAACACTGAACTTCACTGACTGTGTAGAAACAAAAAACTGAAAAAACACCAGAACCTTCATTTGGGAAAGAGTTACCTTTATTTCTTCAGGAAAAATTGAATTTTGAATGGTTTGATCACTTTTTGATCTAATAAGGGGCTGTTTCTGGTGTTTCAGACATTCACAAAAATGTGTTATGAAAATAAAAAAAAAGGATTAATTTCTTCTTACAGAGCCTCTGGTTGCTTTTTGGAATCTCATGCTACAAAGTGTCATTATTCTGATTTCACTGAAAGCCTTCTCCATTTATTGTTTGGTCTCCTTCTCTTAACTGAACTGCCTTGAATATTGGGTTAACAAGCCTCAGTGAAATTTCTCTTCTTTCCTGTATCCTGATAATATATACAAGTAACATGTGGCTTAAGGTCTAGAAAAAGTTTTTAATTAAAACCAAGTGCTAGAATTATACTGTCTTCGGGTTTCCTCATGTTTCCTGACTTTTTTGTGTCAGTTCACAGTAAAAAAAGTTGTTGAGAAACTTTTTTGTTACTGGTATCTTGTAAATACCTGGATACGCAAACTATTTGTTTTGTTGCTTATTGCAAGAGTACTGTTATGGATGCTCAGTTTTAGGATATTAACTGTAGGAATGGGAAATGTTTATACTTTTAAAGATACCTCTGATTATGAAATTACTGTTGAAGTTGCCTTTTTCTTCTTTTACAACATGGATTTTGTTTTAAACTTTCACCAACATCCACAAGTAGTCATTTCACTTTTAGTGACAGGCACTGTTCATGTTATATCTACAAATTTCCTTCTTGAAAGAGCTGGTTCTCTTATAATTGAGATACCACTGCCTCTGCATTTGCAAGGACAGAAGAGGGGGTGTAGTTGGCCTGGATTCAGTTTTACATAGCGTCTGCAAGGATTTAAACACATCAAAGTGTCAGCTAGATCGAATGAGCCTGAATCTATTTCAGAGTCATTGCAAGTTTGATCTCCATTTGCCCAAGGTCTCTATTTATTTTAACTTCACTAAAATTTCCTCAGCATTATAAAATGAATTAGTCTTGTTATCTTTCACTCTTTGCACCCTCTTAATGACAGCAGACTCCAAAATGTTTCTTGCAAAAATATCAATCCTAAATACCTGGGTTTTTGTAACAAAACAGGGGCACCATCTTGTATAAAAGTTCCTGATTTTCCCTTTTCAAATGGATACAATTCCTATTTATTCTTCAGCTTTTGGTTGTAATGGGAAAGCCAGGAGGAATATCTCAGGATGAAAACAGAAGCCTTTGAACTAATAAAAAAACAAATCACACTTACTTTGAAGTATTGTAAGAAAACCCTAATTGTACTTTTTTGATCCTACCACGTTTTCAGGCCCATGACATCACCTGAGGAGCTTTCTTTCATTAAAAATCTCATTGTGTTTTTTGAGATGAGATTTACATCCGCCCAGATTTAGAGAACACAAGGCTGATCCAGACTCTGTCCATTCTTTTCTACTAAAAACATATGCAAAGACCAAAGGGGTACTTTAGTGGCACCTTAGCATTTCCATCACACAGCTCAGGTGCTGGTCTTGACTTCTTCACCCATTGCTTCCCATACTCTATTACCACCTCTTTGAGAGCACATTCACCTAAACAGGATGTTTCTGCAAAATCCTTTGAAAGTCAAAGTAAACTCTCTTGTTTGCTATGAAAAATAACTGGATCTTTATTCAATTATTCTTATTTTAGGGAGTGTATAGAAACAGACTCTCATAATTAGGCGACTGGCTGAAGGCTGGCCCCTGTGTGAAGTCTGAAATTGTCTTTTTTAATCTCACATATAAATCGGTAACAATTTTAGCAGTCCACTTAAGAAGTATAATATTCAGGAGGACTTGTTTTGTATTTATTTTGAAAATAGTTTTCTATATTTCAATATAAAAAAAAAAATTAAAAAATAAAAATGAAAAAACCCCACAAAAGCCACAAAAAAGCCCAAGAATGAGAAAAACAGTTAGAAATCTACACCAAAGGTCTGCTCTTATTCCAGAAGGCTGAAAGCTATGCTTTTTACAGTGACTTGAGGATATTTACAGGCCAGCCTCAATTCTGTCCCATTAAAAGTCATAAGGACTCTAACAAGTCCTTTCATGTGTCATCAGGGCATAGACAAATATATTAAAAAATAAACATTGCCTCTGAAAAAAATTACCTTCTTCTCTACCATGCTCTTCAAGGCCAATAATGAATCCATTATAGGAATTTTGTTATAATGGATGCCCAAATTCTAATTTGTCTGATGGAAAATTATGAAGAAAAAAATGGATGATTTAACTTCTCTAGTCTGTGTCTTTTCTTTGCCCTTTAAAGACCACTTCAGAAAAACACATAAAACCTTGCTACTCCTGGAGTAAACAATGTCCCCTTCTACGTCTGCTTCCAATAACATGAAAAATATTATTCTCTGCTACAAGCTGTGCTAAGAATCTCTTTTGGGAAGTAATGACATCTTTGCATTATTAATAGCTGATTCAATCTGACTTGCTGTAGTAACAGCTTTTACCATTGTGAGATTAGGTTCAACTAACAGCCTTACAAATTTCAGCATGCCTTTATCTAGAAGGGTATTATAACACAGTGTCCTTCTCTGCCCAAGAAAAGTAGCCAAACAGAAACCATGCCTGCCTCGTGTCATCAATCATGAGCAAGCAATTCTCAACTACACTTATCCCTTCTTTTAAGGAATTATTTTTGAATCTCAGAGGGAAAGACTAAATTAAGAGGACAAACACTTTCATGATTCTTTCTTGTTTTATTCTTTGCTATTTCTTCAAATACCTCAAAGCATCTCTCCCTTCCTCTTGCTAAAGAGTATCTGTTTCTCATTGACTTCCTTACAGTGTATATTTCAATCTTTCTCCACCTTTGTTTCATTTTTCCTTTGGTAATATATTTGTTATCCATAATTCCACCCATTTACTTACTTCCCATCCATGCTGTAAGAATGCCTATAATACTATTGAGCAGATATTAGGACTTCTTTCACAGATTTCTAACACCACAAGGGGCAGGACTGGAAGAGTGACATTTTGACCTCTCATTTACTGCCAAATGAGCTATTGGGTGTTCTGGATACATTGGTTCTCCTTTTCCTGTCAGAGCAGGCCATTCTTTTGCAGGTATTATCTCATCAGTCTTTCAGACAATTGTGCACACTAAGCTGGTCTGGTTCATGAGTAATCATTTGTTTTTCAATTTTGTTCATCTTCTTTAAATGAATTTAGATGATACAAAAACTAAGAATTTGAGGGCAAGGAGGATTGAAGCACTCAAGGCTACAAATGGTTGCTGATACTATACAAAATAAGGAGAACTAGAGATTTAGGACACAATTTGAAAGAAACTGAAAAATAAAAGTAGCAGATAAATAGAAACTAGAAAGAATGGGAGCTTTTGGAACAGTCTTTTTCTTCTCTAAGCTTTTATTTGTTTTATTACTGATACTATTTAATCTTAGATGCATATAAAATTTGTATTTTTATTGTCTTTCCTTTAAGGTGAGTTTTTCCTGTCTTAGAAAAAATAGCAAGTGCCTGCTTTTAAAGCATGAAAATAATTTCCTGAAAGGTTAAAAAGAAGGAAATATGCCTAAAACAGGATGATAGTATAGGATGAGAACTAAATTGGTTTAGAAACATCACAAAATCAGTCTGTTCCTCAGAGAGTCTGATCAGGATACAAATTATCGTTGGCAAGACAAACAAGAAGCATCTGCTGAGCAGCTAAGTCAAAATCAACCAAGCTAAATTCAGACCAAGAACATAAAATTGAAAAGGTTTCCATCACTTCTCAAATCTCAATTAACCAATTACATTTGCCTACTTTTTGCTTCTAACAGTTTGTAGCTGATGTGTTGACCTCATCTCTGTAATACTAACAGATTTTTGGTTTAAAAAAGAAGAAACTGGCAGGAAAGTTCCCAAGATATAGTAACTTTTCCCCCATTTTCAGATTATTTTAACAACCCAGATTATTATGAAGAATATTTTTGGTTTTGCTCAGGAGAATTGATAAACAATTAACTGTCTGTACCCCACAGGAAAATACATGGAAATATTGAAAAGTTGTTTAAAAGATCAGGAGAGATTATACTACAGAATAATATTTAGACTTTTCACATTCCCCAACATAATCAGAAAATTATTATGACCATGTTTCAGGTTTCATAGTAATGCTCTTTTTTTAGGAGAAATGAATTATTGCAGGCCTAAGAGCAATGTGGCTGCTGAAAGACTACCAACCTATGATAGTCCCTCCGTTCAGATGAGTGCTATCAAAACCATGGTAAAACCTTAATATTGAGCTGTAAAACTCAAGGGAAAATATATTCACATGAAGCGATTATCTCTTATGTTTCTAGACATTCTAAAGATACATTACATTCTCCTAATAATACTTGCCTTCTTTTGGATATGATATTTTAGAAGAACAGCTTGCACTTATAATCAGCACAATTTATCACCTATCCCCAAAGTACCCTGCCGTTGAAATGCCTGACATATATATTAGGTGTTGTGGATTTAGCAAAAATTGAATTATAAATTGCCTTGCCAGCTTTTGCCTCTGGAAATAATGAAAAAGTGAGCTAAAGAAATGTCCTCCTGAAGGATTTATTTTTAGTGGCAATAGAGAAAGAAACAACAAACATGGATTGACCAGACTTTATCATTTTAAGGACTGAATATCTTTGTCTCAAGGAAAGTTTTCATTCTTTTTAAGAAAGGACTCTTCTGAGAATGCTTGAATGTCCCTGAAAATAACCCATTAAGAAAGGAAGTAAAAAATAAATAAAACCCTAACAAAACATTGATTTGTATTCGGTAAGCCCATATGAGAATTTCAAGGCCTCATGCCCAAATTAAGTCAAGTTAAATGTCATCCAAAATACTTTCTTTTCTCTTCTCTTTCCTGCTAAGTGCTGTTTCTCAATGAATGAAATTATTTGCAATGGCCTTTTAGAGTTTAACATTGTCCAACTACTCAAAATAATAGCGCCTTTAATAAGTTATCTAGATTGGCATAGTGATGTAAAATCCATTTCTAGCAATATTTCAGCATCAAATCTACATAGTTAAATTAATATAAAGATAGTCATAAATACAGTAAGGTTTAGCTCTTCAGTTTTAAACTGACATCAAACATTTCTTTATGCAGTCTGTGTTGTCTCTTAACAAGTCCCTGTCCAGAGAAAAATGGAGCTTCTGTTCATCTACAGTTACATAATTAAACAAAAAAAACAATCTGTGAGTACACACACAAATATATACACCCTGCACTCTGCATTTCAATGAATCTTGGAATAAGCTTTCCACTAAGTTGAAATTTTAGCTCCATTTATGTCATTTTTAAAGAACTTTTACCATCTTATTAGATATTTTTGCTTTAATTAACTGATGTTTCAGCATGAATGATGAAAATATTTCTTCTTTTATCAATTTTAAATAGCTCCCAGCATTTTGGATGCAGTTGTTTTTGATACAATTGTTACAAGAATACAAAACCATGGAGCTGGCAAGAGTGGGGGGTGTGGATGGGAGGGGGTGGGAAAAGGGTGGAGGTGTTTGTGGAAAGAATTTAAAAGTAAGTATTTATCAGTCAAATATTGCCCTCTCTTATATTAAATTTCCTATTACAAAATTAGCTGATCATAAAGTTTCAATATGTCTTTGGTAGTATTGGGCAAAAACTGTATGAATTGTCTTTTTATATTTGATATATTCTACAATATGACTTTCAAATTGCAGCCACATTAAATTCAGTCACCAGTCTGACTGCACAGATTAATAAAATTTAACTGTGCAATGCTGATATGAGTGCAGGAATACCAAGAAAATACCAAAACAAAAGGAGGCAGAGCTGTAACTTCTGAGAAGGTGGATCCTTAACAAACACAATGGGTAGGATCCTTACTATCAAGCAAGACAAGAATGTTCAACATTTTGAAGGACCAAGTGGATAAGCTTAGTAAAATTAAAAAATAAAAATAAAAATAAAAAATAAAAAACATTAGAAGAAGGTGTAAAAGAAGTTATTTATCATGAAAATAAACTCTCCATGGAATGCAGGGAATAAGATTACAGGAGACCCTTTACTTACAGAACTGGAGTGCACAAGTCTTCATCCTTTTCAAAATTGTAAGTACTAACAGCATTTGGGGGGGAAAAACCAAAACACACACACACAAAAATTGTCAAAACAAGGAAAAAAATCTTAAATATAGAACACAAAATAGGATAAAGGGTGAGATTTTCTAGTAGCTGGATTTATATTTTGTTCCATCCTTGTTTCCTTGTTAGAGGGATGTAATAAAATATAAGCTTTTAATGCCCTGCCATTTATTTTTTCTTTTATATGGCTACGTACTTGGTTTCATTGGTCACTGTAGGTGACTGAGGTCGAGGAAAGAATTAAACTATATATGCAAGAGGCCATAATTTACTTGCATTTTATAAAATGCATATATAAAGGTTTACAAATCAGGCAACATGCTGAAGAAATGTGTTGTCATCATACAGCCACAAAATATCCTGGGGATTAATCCTATGGTGGCCCTGCACTGACACCTGTAGTATATGTGGGCATTAGGTCAAAATATTAGCTGGAGCTAATGATGGGCCCATTATAGCCCTCCTTAGTGCTCATTACTTAGGGGACCTTTTGAAGGTGCTCTGTATCATTCTCTGGCTGACAGGCCAGTCAGTGAAGGTTAGCAACTCCCTCTGAAGTCTTGTTTCTCTGTTGCAGCTAACAACCTACTTGGGGTCATGGAAGGCACACATGGATTCTTCACCTAAATGACAGAAATCGTATAGGAAATAATTAACATCTGCATGAGGTACAAAGATTTCGAAGGAAAATAAATTTACTGGTTTTCGAGGTTATTTTTTTTTTTCTGAATTGAGCATTATCAGCACAACAATGAATCAACACTGTTGGCTTTGCACTCAGGTCAGGGACAGCACGAGTGTGTGTGATGTGTTCAGGAGCCCAGTGAAGGAGTTCTACACAGATGTGCATGGTGAAGGCAAGGGCTTAAAATAATATTCCCCTAATCGTAGATTATAATATTGATGAACAATGAGCTTCTTCACAAATAGCCCTGATGCTTCAGAACATCTTTACCTTAGATTGGTCTTCCACCTCCTTTAAAGCCTCCTTTGCAACATCCTACAATTCATTTTTTATTCTGATTTCCAACTTTAATAATCTACATTTGATCCACAGTTAACTTGGTTTACTATAAGCGTGGAGTATTCCCTTTCAGTTTAACGAATACATAACGTGGAGGAATAATTGTGCTTTTCCAACTTACTTTCCATTTCTTGCATATCTTATTACATAAAAACAATAAATAACTCTTGAAATTTTATTTCTTATCTTCCTGCCCCTGAAATGATTCTAATGTCAAAAAAACCCCAACATATGCAGGGCAATAGGCCTGTTAGTACAGTCTTTTTTACTCCCTAGTTTTGAATATGACCTTGCCTTTCCCCAACTCACATACCAATTCCTATCAGATATCAAAACTGATTTTAAAGCTGTCATATTTACTTTTCTTTAGACCTTGTTTTCACACTGATGTTTCACTCTGATTTCTGAATATTTGTGCATTTGCATAAGTATTTATTCCATTAACTTCTCTCAGTCCTTTGCAAAATACAGAGATAAAATTATATTTACTTGCAATAGATGCTCTCCCTCCATAAATAAAAGACAATTTGGTGAAATTTATGCTTGTATATGTTTCTCCATGAAAAAGAAAACTATTAGCATGTGCATCCTTTTTTCCTGGCTAACACTTACAAGCAGACAGCAAGAGACATAAGCCTGCTGAAAAAGACACATTGTAGCTGTGAACAAGAAAGCATGAATAATAGTGCTGTGGAAATATTGTACCTCAAAACCTGAATGCATTCCAGCAAAAAAATGCATCACAAACTATGGAGCTGAAGACAACCATATGGAACTGCTCCATACTCAACTATTTCTCAAAATGCAGATTTACAGATTTCTCAAAAAATGTGCATTGAAATCTCCAAAACAGTAATGTTTTTATGTGTCCTTGAGCAAGAAAGGAAAAGAGAAAGATAAAAAGAAAAAAGAAAGTTAAAAAGAAAAAGAAAAAGAAAGATAATACAAAGAAAAAAAAAAAAGAAAAAAAAAAAAGAAAAAGAAAAAAGAAGAAAAAAGAAGAAAAAAAAAAACAAATTAATGACCTTCCAAAGTCTGAAGCTGTTATCTGCCCAATTTTAGTACAATATAACACATGGCATCATGGCATCAAGGAAGACACTAATTTGATTCATGAAGTATTTAGGTAACTAAAACTGAAACAAGTCAACATAATTTAACAAAGTTTGAAATATTGGAGTTTAGGTACATTTATTGTTCAAGGAAAATTTAAAAAGAAAAGCAAAACTAAAGGAGAGAAACATCCTCCAGTGTATCAATAGTAAAATGAAAGTCATTCCTTCATAAAACAGTCCACCATTAAAAGCTCTAAGCTGTGTTCTGAATAAAAGACTCCTTGAATATATCAAGGATCAGTAGCAAAGAAAAGCATAAGAAAGCAGCTATTTTCTGAAAATCAAGAGAAAATTCCCTAAAAATAACTGCTTCAATTGGAGGGTTCTGAGTGCCATTTACAGCCCTGAAGCTGAGCTCTTGGAACAGCTCTCACATCCTCAGCATCTGACCAGGCCCTAGGGATTGGTAGGTAGCCAAGGGAAACCATTTCTGATGGGACAATGAGACCTGAGTTTGTCTATATTACAGGTCTGAGGCTACAAAAATACTGATGGACAGCTAAGAATCAAATCCAAGTCACCTCAGTGACTAGGTTAAATAAATGAGATTAGAAAGGTCAATATAAAGAAGTAAATTGAAGTGTCAAAACACCAAAATTCTAACCAAAGCTTCAACAATATTTTGCAAATGCTAGAAAAAAATTGTCAATGTGCTTTGTTACCACCACAGAATCCACTGCAAAGCTTCAATAAAACAACTTGTTTGTTAATTTTTTTCACTGTATTACCCTTTCCTTACCCTAGTGTCCCAGAATCCTTCTCACATTATTTTCAATACAGTAGAGTATGGTAGTGGGGAATCATTTCAGGCAGTTCTTCTAGAGTTCAAAATAATTTGAAAACTAATTTATTCCCCACTCCAGTCAAACAGTCTCCAATAATGGAAATAATCTGTTCCTAACCTGAGATGACTTTTGGCAAGTTTCAGAGCAAATATTCATGACAAAGTCATAAGCCTTTGTTAACAGAGTTTTCCACTGGAAATGCTGACAGGTCCTTAAGCACAGTGGTGTGAACAGCAGCTCTGTAATAAGCAGTAATTTAAAGGCTGTGCACTAGTTAACTATTAGTGCTAGTAAACAAGTGACCCTGATGGGATTTCAAATTAGAGCTTCAAGCAGCTCATTTGATATTTAACTCTCGTGCTTTCCCACCTCATGGCAATGGAAACATTATATAGCATAACAACATTATTTAGCTCCCTAACTCACTCAATAGAAATCTGATAAAAGCAGATAAAACTTTTGTGACAATAAGAAACACCATATTTCGGCAAATTCAGCTGTTTAACATTTTTCTGGTGGTAATTGCATCTACAGCTTTACACTGGCCTGTGTTGGCCATGACACTTAGCAATGAGAAGATAGTGTGCTATCCTATTCTGCCAAGACCAACTTTAAAATAATTATCTCTCATTTGACAGGGAGCTTGTGTCACGAAACACGCCAGAGTCTTGCCACTTCCCCGCTCTGTGGCCTTTGGATAGACCAGAAGTAATCACACTGCCCCCCAGAAAATTGCTGCTTCTTCCAACCTGAAACCAGGAAGCCACAACTGACTCTACAGGGAGTGCCAATGACAAGCCTAGAGTATGGAAGAGCATTTGAATTATAATCTTTAAATCAAGAACTTTCCTAGTGCCTAAGCAAAATAAAACATTTGAACACGCTTTTATACTACCCCAGAGCTTCAGAGAGGTCTCGTGTCATATCCTCAGCCACACATGCTGTGGTGCTGTGCCACGTGAGCTGTAAACAGCCCTGAAAATTCAAGGAGAGAATTTCACCACTGTTGCTTACATTGACCTCCTGCAGGTATATAAGGAAACCACAGCCCCTCCTCCCCCTGTTTCTCATAGTCAAATGCAGTAAGTTTTCACAGAGAGGGAACTCCTATATGCTTTTTACTGAGAAGCCAGGAAATGATGGGATATATATTCATTTGATCATAGTCCTCTCCAGCTCTTAGGCCCTTTAACCTCTGATAAATTGTAAAATAGAAGGATTTTCACAGCAACCTTGTCCTTCCCCATCTATCTACTCCTTCGATATTATGATTTAGATCTTTAAAAGATACACATAGATTTATATGTAATAGGATATTACATTTTTCCTTTCACAGTTATCAATCACATCTCATAGTTCTACATGGTAAAACATGTTATCAAAGAGGAAAATCCTATAAAATGTAGGACACAAAATACACATCATTATCTGAAGTACTACTACAAGAAGAAATACTAAAGAGACAGTAAAACTTTTTAAAACAAAATATTCCTACTCCATACCGCTAATATTAATCGGATGTTTAAGTACCCTTAGTATTTTAAAGAAAACTTTTACAATGTATTTTGATCTCTATAGGTAGTTTCACAATGGCATTTCTAAAAAAGTCAATTATTCATCCAGCAAGATACCATGAAAATATGTGTAGTTATGTGTTCTGAGACATTTTCAGTTGTAAGCAGATTTGTTATGACTGCAGAAAGAAAAAGCAATGAAGCAAATAATCTTATTTTCCTCCCACTAATTACAAAAAAAAAAAAAAAAAAAAAGAAGAAAAAGGAAGAAGAAAGGAACACAATTCCTTCACCTAGTCGGTGTGTTTTTCCATTTTCCAAGTAGGCACTAATATGTCTTTATAATCAAAACCAAAAATGTACTACCGTATCTCTCCCAAATTTTGTACCACAGGCACAGCAAGTCTATGACAGGTCCTTTAACTGCTAGTCATCAGTAATTTGTACACTAGAATCTTCTCACAGTTCACTGTGATATTTTTATTTTTCATTTGATTTGACCTTACTATGCTATTAATAGCCCTTTATTCTATTTTTAATAGGCTTGTTATTACAAAGAAGTAGTGACATCCAGAGGTAGTGTGCCCTTTGTCTAGGTGACGTTCTTGCAAGTGTTTTTGCAAAAATGTGGTATTTTCAATATATTTTATTTATCTCTTTGCAATTAAATGTACCTCAAGTATAATGTACCTCACCCTCCTACATTTCCTTGCAACACCAATTATTTCTGCAAGAGTATTAAAACACCTCCCCCAGTGGTTTCTCACCCTCCCTCTCAGGTGAAAAGATTCAGAAAACTTCTTCCTCTATGTATTTCCTCAAAAACATTTTTCATATTATCATGTAACAATGAAAGGAGAGAAAAAAATTAAGGATGTTTCCATGTCAGTTCACCAAAAAGCGAAATACCATTTCTCAGAAATTGACTCAAGCACTTTCTCATAAAGTCAGGTACTTTTCTTTCTCTGTTTTTTCTCACAGACCTTTACAGATTTCCATATAACATGATGAAGTGTAAATCATTCTAAAACAGGTAAGTTCTAGCTGAAATATCTAATTGTTACAGCACCAAGTCAGCATCATTGCAATTTGGTACAAATCCACTGACTTCATTCCTGTAGCACATGCAAGTCTGAGCTGGCTTCAGAAAGTTTAGGTATGCACTTCTGTAAACCAGGGAGATACATTCTTTTGCACTGAAATACTGAATTGGTGAGACATACATTGCCAGAGGTCTCTACCTATTTTCAGAAAAGCTACTTCTACTTCTGGTAGAAGCAAGCCAGACCAGTTATGCATTTATGCTGGTCGTTAGGGTTTGACTTGAGCTAGGGACAACACAGTTCAGTAAGCAGCACAGATAAGCTCTCTGATATGAGCTGTAGCATCACTCATTTGACAAGACACAGGGCTCAGTCATTTGGGAGCTGCAGCTGTCCCACAGCAACACACAGGTATCTGTGCATACCCACCTCTGCAATGTGTTTTATCAGATACACTGGAAAAACAATACATGCTCCAGTTCCTGTCATTTTAATCACTATCTGTGGTTGCTTTCTTTAACATGCATCTTAAATTTGAGAGGATGGAATGGTTTGCATGTCTTTTGCTTTTTCCTGGTCCTGTCAGACCTAGTTCTGTTCATCCTCCTGCTGGTTCCAGATATCTGCTGTGTGAACCTGTGCCCTCTGTTCTGGCATGCCATTTCTGTCTTGTGTCTCCAGAAACTCCTAGTCTCATTACCAAATTAATACACTTAGCAAAATTAACATGTAGCCCAGCTGAACACTTTTTTTTATTTTAAAAGTGCATTTGAGTCAGTTTACAGCTGTAGTCAGGTGTATTAGATCAGGACACAGAAAAAGATTTGGCACTATAGCATACTTCTTTTACTGTGTTGTCTGACTAGCCTGAAAGTAAAGCATTTGCCATTCAAAATGTTTTAGAACAATAAGCCAAAATGAACTTTCATGACCTATAAAAACTGGGTTTGTTTCTCATTCTTCAGTTTCTTCAGTCTTTGTTTTGGTTTGGGGTTTTTTTTGCATTAAGGTAAAAGTCTAATCCCATGAGGGACTGAGCAGGCCTGAATGTCATTAGTACAACAGTCATTAAAAATATTCAGGCTCTCATTCTGTCATTGGATATGGTCTTTTTCCAACCAAAAAAAAAAATAATTAAAAAAACTAAACCAAACAGCACCAAACCATCCCTGATTATTTTTTATTTTACATCACAGTTGGATATCTTTAATTCTTTTAGATAAAAGGGGGGCGGGGGCTTGGTTTTGGTTGGATTTTTTTTTTTTTTTTTTTTTTTGCACTGCAATGTTTATTCTAAACCTTCCATTTCCCTCTCCCCTTGTCCCTAGACTTTTCCAAAGTTTTCTCAGACTCTATTGTAAAATGCAAGGGACTGTATCATTCATCAAAGCACACTTTACAGAATGAGATACCAATTTACAGGATAAAGCTAGCCTCTGGTCTCTTTTTTATAAAGCTAAAAAAATAAGCATCTGCTCATTTGAAAGTTATCATAAGAAACCTGAGCTATCATGATACATGACACATCATGTTCCTTGCTTATTCTGTTTGTGGGCTATTTATGCTTCTGTCAGACAAGTTTGTCTTCAACATGTGCTTTCTATATAGCCTACTGGTGTAAAAAATAATTATAATGTTTATTAAATTAAAATAATGAGGTTTATATGAACTTTCAATAATGCAGACAGGCAGACTATAACTGTAAACCACATGCTATATACTTTGGACTTTTACGGCTTTTAATTTATCAAAGGAAATAATTAGCACACTTTGTGGCAGCCAGTGATGGAATTTATTCATTTGGAAGCCATGGGTTTCCTGTCATTAAAACTACATCATGTCCTTCCTTTTCTATTAAACTTCAACTGAGGGCAGTAAGAAGTCACTAAAAGGAAATGAAGAGTTTTTTTGGCAACATTCACATGCAATGATTTAATACTGCTAAAAGATAGCAAGCCATAATCTATGCCAATAAGGGATAAGGGTTCCAATTACCACATTATTTCCTTTATTTGCTGCTTTGTTTGTGGCTCAATTAACTGTGATTTGCAAACTCACTTCAATAAATTTATTTTCTCTTTGTTGACTTACTGCATTTTTCATTCCTAATTGCAAGTGCTTTTTTTTTTTGTGGTAAATAAAATTATTTAGATCTTTAAAAAATACACATAGATTTATATGTAATAGGATATTACTTTTTTCCTTTCATAGTGATCAATCACATCTCATTAACTAAAAAATCATTTTGCTAATATTAGTGCTTTTATTTTTATTTAATATTTTTCCAAACATAAATGGCAAAATAGCTGGGGTTTCTTCAAGTTGAAAAGGAAACAAAAGCACCAATAAATGTTTCCCTTCTCCTTCTCACCTACACACACAAAATACCCTCTGCCTTATGCACACAGCTATAAATGGCTCCTGACAAACTCAACTTGCACCACAGAAGTAGCTCAGCCCAGAGTGAAGCTGCCTGAAGGACACACATACTTTTTCTTCAAAGGAGGTCTAAAATCGAATTAGCATACAGACAGACTTACCCTCTCTTTTACAGGAGTGGGTGGTCCTTCCAGGTCATGACCAAGGTACACCAGCACCAGCAGCATGCTGCAGCCACAGGAATTTTATTAAGTGATGCCAGGAAATGGTAAGGAATAGGTGATACACAGTACTGTAAGGTTTCTGGGGTTTAAAACATATAGATATTAGTTTAAAATTATTCAAAATATGTAAAACAGCCAGGCCTAGTCCTCAGCAAATTAAGATGAAAAAATCTTCAACTGCTTCACAGATTTATAATTTCTAGTGCTTTATGTTTGCTGTACTCAATTCAGAAAAATTTCAGCACAACTTACAGTTTGAATCTTCCAAATGCATATTTGATTCCTATATCTAGGATCTACCAAACAGCTTAACTGAGACAGACACTAGATATCCAGAATATTTATTATCAGAACCAATAAAACTGGGGGAGAGGAAGTCTTTAAAGCAATGTGCAGACAATTGTAAAAAGGGCCTTTACTGCAGGTCAATGGGAAACTGTTTAAATTCAAAAATATTTCCTCATATCCCCTAAAGTTGGGCACTGATATTGCTGCTGAGTTTTCAAATTAAGATGTAAGATCAGAGCTAGCTAAGATTGTCATATTGTCTCCTCTAATTTGGAAAAGCAGAAGTAGGCTAGAGAGAAACCCATAAAAGAGACTTTATGACTCTCTTCAAGGCTGACATAGAAGCCAATGCTCCAATCCTTTCTCCCAGCCTCTTGCAATTACATTTCCGCAGGAAGAAAGAAAAGGAATTAGAAACAGGATAATGTAGCTTTAAATCATTTCTCCTAGTCTTTGCCTTCTAGACAGCTTTTTTAACATGCTCCTCATATTGTTTAGTGTGACATAACAAAAAGCACAAGTTGTTTGACCCTTCGTCAATAAAAAATCATTTTGTTCTGACATCCTATAAAAATCTGTGCATGAGCCTACTAAGCTGCAGTGTCTCCTCTAATTGACAAGGAGCAAGCACTGTAAACATACAGTAAAAATCCCTTTCAGGCACATTAAAAGTAACTCTGACAAAAGAATACACATCATTAATACACCAAGCTAACAGACAAGCATGTGCCACTGTGGAAAACACTGATGTTTACAAAACTGAGAGTTATTTCATCATCAGACTTTTAAGTTTCTGAGTCACCAGGCGTATCTTGATTGGGTTATGTCACTTGTGTACATGAGCAGGTATGACACTGCCCAAAACCTCATTGTCACAGCCAGACCTGAGAGTGCATCAGCACGGGTAAATCTGTTCGCTAAGGAAGAGCAGTGTGTTAATACATTTGACCTGACAGCACTAAAAAAGGCTGGAAGGTTTAGCTGATTGCTTATTCCTCCCCACCACTACCTTTGAAACAGTGAAATTCAGGTGTAAACTTGCTCAAGAACACAGTAGTTGGTAGCAAACACTGTAGTGTTGTATATGTGAAGAAAAATTGTATTTTGAACAAGAAGAATGTAGAAAACATTTTATGTTTACTGGAAAGACAACTCCTGAATAAAGATACTGTATAACATTAAAGCATATTATAAAGATACTGTATAATATTTTCAGCAGTAATACTTGTATTTTGTTTGTGATTCTCTTACTGCAGAATTACAAAATCCTAATGTCTGTAGCAAGAAATTAAATTTTTCTGAATTGAATACCTACATAAATTCCAACCAAAACCCTCTTTAGTTCCAGAATTATGATTCTTCAGCAATCTTATTTGAACACATTTCTACTTTTACTAGTTTTTTGAACAACTTTTACTCTAGTAATGTATGCTTCAACATTACTTAAATATCACAAGTCTTAATGGCAATGTCTATTGTTAAGACCACTAAAATGGCAAAACCAGGACAAATACTTAAATTCCTTTTGGATGTCCAGTGAGAGACATTTAGGACCATCCTCAGACTGCATAGCATTAAAGCTATTCAGGGAAATTAAGCAGTGGAAAATTTCAACTTCAAAAGTAAACAAAATCTGAACTATTTTGGCTCGCAATTAAAATACTTCAGTAATGAAATACTACCATAATACCTCAGGCAGCTGTAGTCTGTAATCTTACTATTCCCATCTTCCACTGCAGCACAGACTTTCTGAGCAAGACAAGAGAAGAGGTTGCTTTACTATCCAGCCCCTGGTTGTAGTGCATAGCAGTGTGGGAGACTTCAGTCTGTGGAAGTGGAAAGAAAAGAGGGAAAGAATTCAAAGAGGAACAAGGAGGCAAAAATTGAAAACTAATAAAATGTTCCTTAACAAATTATTATTGTGGATGGCTATCTAAACTGAAATTTTTTGGTACTTACGTATTTGATTTTAGGAAATATATAAACAGCCACTACAAGTAAGACCAGCCTAGCTGACATTTTACCCTTTTCCTAATGTAGGAAAAGTAACATTCCCTGAAGTTTGTACCTTCAAAGGCAGACTCCCATCAGCTTTAGAAACACGTAGGCACTAACCACTTCAGCAAAGACAATCTTAGAGACTTAAGTGTCTTCAAAATATGATCATATGGTGAAAGCTGGGAGGAGGCAGAATAAGGAGCCACTTTCTCACCCCAGAGCACAGTCCTACAGAGCTTTCTTCAGTAATTGCGCTGCTTCCCACACCACCCATCTTCAAATAACATCTCCATCCCCAAACTTCTGTCTCTTAAGGACTGAAAAGAGTATTTTCTGCTCCCTTTTTAACTCAAGGTTCAAGAGAAATTTCAGGCTTCTTAGCACACAGATGAATGAGAGGACACAGGAATGGAGTGCTCTCTTCAGCTGAAGTATTGTTAATGTTTCAAGGGGTTTTCTTGCTTACAATGAAGACAGAGGGTTTGAACATGGCACAAGCTGTGCGTATAGTGGCTGAAGGGAAGTGTCTGTGCTTCCTCAAAGGAAATTTTCCCAACTGTCCCAGGGCTTTCCTTGCTTCCTAAATTCAACATAGTCTGAAGTAAACTTGCCCCAACAATGTATGTGTTAAATACCCCAGTCTGCAGCTCTGTTCCTGTTTGATTGTACTACTTGCTAACATGAACATAGCCTGAGAGGAACAAGCATCCCCAGAAAATTTCATAGAAGAGTGACTGTTCATTGGGTAATTACCTAAGAGATGAGTGAATTGAGAAAAACTATCTTTTTGACAAGGAAATTAAAACTGTTAACCAGGTCTGTCTGTACAATTGATGGAAAGGGAGATCAAAACCACCAAAGATCACCAAAAGCAAAATTAGCAAAGATTTCCCAAATCTGGGAGGGCAGGGTTTGTTTCTCTGTCATCACTTATGGAGAACTGAGGTGGAAGAAAATGAAAGAAAGGGACATTATGACTGAAGCTTCATTTGCTGCAGAAAGTGAGGGTGGGATAGACTGTGTAGATAGCAAGGGGGGAAAGTGTTTTGTAGGCAAGATGAAGTTAACCTTTACCTTTTAGTAGTTTCTTCTCTTTTTATCATTTGTGGTGTGTTCCCTGGCTGCCCATATGGTAATAATGAAGCTATTGAGAGAACAGGGGGTCTCTCCCATCCCACAGATAACTTGGTAGCTGTAGATGAAGGTGTTCCCTAAGATGCCTTGTCTTTGGTGGGCAGATTAAAACAACAATGCTTTC